>NC_141220.1:1367500-1375000 GCF_054856515.1 Filicampus tigris
ATGAAATACTTGGATTGTGACAGTTTTTCAGACAGATCGCCCAGCTCGCCCGCTAAGCAAATTATTTTTAAAACGAAGTTTATTTAATCTTTATATTCACCAGTTTATTTTACTCTTTCTTAGTTATGTTGACCTCTTATTAAAGGTTGTGTTTTATGTTT
Source organism: Filicampus tigris (assembly GCF_054856515.1). Classification (NCBI taxonomy): domain Eukaryota; kingdom Metazoa; phylum Chordata; class Actinopteri; order Syngnathiformes; family Syngnathidae; genus Filicampus; species Filicampus tigris. The sequence continues at coordinate 1,367,662 of NC_141220.1, forward strand.
CAATAAAATAACCTCAATTCATTTTTCTCCTGGTTATTATTTTCAATAGTTAAAAAAAGAAAAAAATCAATATATATCAATATTGACCAATTTGGAACACTTATATCATGATATACTTTTCAGTCATATTGGCCAGTCCTAGCTGCTACTAACTTTTTTAGTTGGTTGCATTAGCACAAGATCTGGTCGCACCCTTTTTTGGTACGGTACAGCATGATCATATTTGCTGATGTTTAGTCGTCTCAATTGGCATACCGTACTTCCGTATTAAGAGAAGATTGACAGTGACTCAAGATAAAGTTGTAAAATATTTTGCTGTAATAACAACTTTGTTCGGAACAAGTAGCGGCTGACATTTATTTTATATAACTTTAAAAGAAGACAAAAAAGGAAACAGTACCGCGGCAAAAATTGAAAAGGGAAGTCAACCCAAAAATGTTCTTTACAGCAGTGGGGGTTTTTTTTGAGTCAAGGCACATTTATTTCATTGAAAAAATCCCGCGGCACACCACCAGCTGAAATTGTGGAAATAAAAGCTTATTTTAACAATATATAAGTGTTATATTGTTTATATAAGCAGTTTTTTAACATTGAAGAATAACGTTATATTATAAAGTCTTGAACAGGAATTAAATAAACATAAAAGAAAAAGTGTTTTATAATGTTTCGTATTGATACTTACTCAGTGTGAAACATGGGCCTGTTTGGATAAACAGATAAATGGTCACTAATTCGCTTGTCTCTAAACAAAGACAATTAGCTACCTGCTGCTGCTACATGCTGGTAAGGAAGAGTACTACAATGTAGTTAAGCCATGATTACGCTCCAGGCGCTAGACCGCACAGGCACACAAATTAGATCATTTCCCACGGCACACCTGACAATATCTCGTGTGTATCTCCAGTGTGTCGCGGCACAGAGTTTGAAAACCACTGCTTTACAGTAATATGTTCTATGCGCCTCCACTAGTGGAAACATATTATTGTGATTAATATTGCATTGAAAAAATGTCTAAATATGAGGGAGAGGGGTGGGTGCACTAGCATTACACTCAAATGTGTTCCAATTGTCGGTATGTGTGCAGCCCACTTTAGAATAAATGTCATACTCTCTTTTGTTGTTCATTTAACTTTTATGAGGTGTAAATAGTATTTGTTGTTTTATCCTTCCATCCATCCATCCATTATCTGAAGCGCTTATACTCACGAGGGTGGCTGGCGTGCTGGGGCCTCTCCCACCCGTTTTCGAGCTATAGGTGGCGTACTCCATGCGTGGGAGAAAACCCACGCAGGCACGGCGAGAACATGCAAATTCCCCACAGGAAGGCTGCGGAGCCCAGGATCGTACCCTGGACCGCTGTCCTGTGAGGCCGATTTGCTAATCAGTTGTCCACCATGCCACCCTTGTGTTTTACGATCAGTACTGCAAAAACATTTCTCATCACTCCATTATACCATATGTTGGGGCTGAGCAAGGTCGATGACTTGTCTGATCTTTAGTAGGGACTTGACTTGGTCTAGTTTTACCACAGTAGCGTGGGACTTGCTTGAAAGTTGAAGGTCAAGACTTGAGACGTGCACACATGACTTACTCACACCTACTCTGCCCTGCTCTACTAGGACCTAGTGGATTCTGATGCTCTGCTTGATGAAGAAGATTTGAAGAAGCCTGATCCAGTGTATCTTAAAGCCCCCAGCTGTGGGCCAGGCGCAAGCAAAAAGAAGAAAGCCTGCAAGAACTGGTATGTTTTTAGCACTGTAGGAAGTGACTTTATTGCAGGGGTCCTCAACAAGCGTTCATATCCAGATACATCTTGATACAGAATCAGATTTGATATTTTGAGAAACACTTCTAATAACAATGAGACAAATGGCTGCCATCTTGGTGGAATATTCTAGAAACTATGTAATAAGCACTTCAAACGCCGCAAAACTCTTCCATAACAAATGAAATCATGACAAAACAATGACTAAAGCTCATTCTATATCAGGGGTGGGCAAACCTTTGGACTTGCGGGCCACATTGGGATGTAAAATTTGACAGAGGGTCTGGGCCAGGAACATTTGCATAGAGTGCTTGGGCCAGATAGCACACACAAATAAACGAATACGCCAATTGACTACCAGTGTGCACTGAGGGCTGCACCTTTCAAACGTGGAAAAGAGCTCTCATGCTGGTCGTACGTTTGTGTCAGTGAATATGCAAGATGCGGCGCTTCCACACCTGTTCAGACAAGTCCTCTCCTTGCGTTGTCGCCTTCAGCGGCTTCTGCTCAAAAGCTCCTCAATTATCTAAAAACTTTCTGTACTTTTTTTCTGTTATTTGTGGTAATAAATGTTTATTTATTGAACAACACCATCTACAAAAAAAATTAATTCAACTATTATTTTTCACGATATAAAATGTCACTAATAACAAAACATCAATAATTTAAACCAAATGAGCCATAGGATGGAGTCAAAATACAGGTGTAACATAACTATTAATAAAGAATAAATAATGAAAACAATTTAAAAAATCTTACAAACTAGTGTGAAGCAAATTCTTTGCAATGAACAACACATAGAACAAACTTTAACAGTAAGGAACAAAGATAAATAATTGTGTTGGTGTTATCTTTGTTCCTTGTGCAGTTTTTCAAAAACGCAAGGCCTATGTTCAAACCCAGCTAGAAAGAATTTCTTTTTTTTAAATGATGAGGAAATTAGTGGAGGACGTGAACGAGAACAAAAAGAATAATCTGGATCAAATTCATGATTTGAATGTACCCGACAAGGAATGGTTGCTACATTTTGGCCACAAGCTTTAACTATTTTGACCCATTTGAAACTCTGAATGTGGTCATGGTAACTAAGGCAACGCCACGGATCTTCCACACGACTCAATTCGGCGGGGGAAGACGGACTGCACTCTTTCAATTTATTACACACAATGGAGTTTCAAGACATGATATAGGTTGTAAAGAAGTGAAAATTTGCAGCATTATAATGTTATGATTGCAGCCCAAAACATAACCCTGTTACCCTCTTGCGACATCGCAGCCTTGACATGGTGGCCGTCCACCAACCGTCCACTACTTTATACATTTCTGCCATCCAGCATTGCAAGGCACTCATCGGTGAACAATCTCATGTTCCATTATTGGCTGTTATTTCTCCTGGTGTGGCCCCCATCCTCCCCTGACCTCAACGCTGTTGAGAACCTTTGGAGCTCCCTCAAGTTAAAGATCTGTGAGGGCGGGAGGGCTTTCACATTCAAACAGCAGCTATTCTGATATCCTGGAAAGAAATCCAAGCAGACAATCTACAAACACTCAGTTTATTAAGGCCTCGCTAGTCGAGGAAGCTAGCTTATCCAAACAGATACACGTTCACAAACAAACTCCACAGACTCCAGGCGTGCAGCGAAGTTGCCCGTTTATATTGTGGAACTGCAACAAGAAACAGAAAGTACAATCAATCTATGCACTACATACACATGTATTTTCATTGACATGAACAAGATGAGCCTATGCTAACGAGCACGATTTGCTGTAGCGATAGCGATTAGTACGTTCAGTCAACAACATCATCCACAATTCAGCTCACATATAAATGTTGCATGCTCATTACACACAATTGTCTAAGTTACTTACAGACGACGCTTGGACAAGAATGAACCACAAGAGAAAGCTGGTGGGGTTTCCATAAAATCGAGATACTTCCTGTTTCTGACTCTATTACTATTTTTACACGTATGCACGCAAATAACATTGGCCACTATTAGGTGCGCAAACACAATTTACAAACTTGAAAATTAACATTGGCGGCACGGTGGTCGACTGGTTAGCACGTCCGCCTCACAGTTCAGAGGTCGTGGGTTCGAGCCCGGCTCCGGCCTCCCTGTGTGGAGTTTGCATGTTCTCCCCGTGCCTGCGTGGGTTTTCTCCGGGTACTCCGGTTTCCTCCCACATTCCAAAAACATGCATGGTAAGTTGATTGGATACTCTAAATTGCCCCAAGGTGTGATTGTGAGTGCGGATGTTTGTCTCTGTGTGCCCTGCGATTGGCTGGCAACCAATTCAGGGTGTCCCCCGCCTACTGCCCAAAGACAGCTGGGATAGGCTCCAGCACGCCCCGCGACCCTTGTGAGGATAAGCGGTACAGATAATGGATGGATGGATGGAAAATTAACATTGAACATAACACAATTCAATGTTCAATGAATTGCAAGAATTGTGAAGCTGCTATTGAACAAGGCGTACCATGTTAAAATGTAACCAGACCCTTTCAGATGTTTGTGATTGAAATAGGTTTGATTTCAGGAAATATGAGCCCATAATGCTACAAATTCAACAAATGGCTAATTTCAGTTCTTTACAACTTTTGAAATGTCTTGAAACTCTGTTGTGTGTGATAATTTGTAACAGTGCATTTGAAATTATTCTTGGGAGGTTTGTTAAAAAAACATTAAATATATTCTAATGGTTGATGACTTGGAAATTAGGCTGAGTGTCATTTGTATCAACTATTTGGGAAAATCTGAGTAAAATATCATTTGCATAAAAATGTTGGTGCAATACAATCAGAGGTGGGTAGTGTAGCAACAATTTGTGCTCAAGAGTACTGTATATGGCTCAAGTAAAAGTACAAATTATCCCTCCAAATAAGTGTTAAGTGAAAAAATTGCTACTGTATTAATGGTGAATAACTTAGACAAAAATATAAAATGGGAATGTACAAATTCAGTTATTGCCCAACAATATCAATTGAACTGAAACAATAATCCAAGTAATCTCTATGAAAATAACGTAAAAAATGACAATAACAAATTCTGTCACAAGAAATTGTCGTAATTAACCTTTTTTGTTTACACTGAAGAAACAGTGTAATAAGATCACCAGAGATTACATAGCTGTTCTTTTCATTGTTGTTTTTACAAGGCTTCACAAGGCTCGGGAAAACAAACAAAAAAAAACTCTTTCCGGAGCAGTTTTACTAATCAAAGCAAGTTCTAATTTTGAAGAGCAATTTTTTTTTGCATTTTAATCATGGGGACTTGACTCAAGTGTTTTATTAAACAGTAAAAATTGTACAATATAACGAATAAACAATTGGTTTTACTTTTGTATATAATTAACTGTATTTATTTTTTAAATTTACATTGTGCATAGCAACAAACTGTAATTTTGTGTCTAGAACATTTTCACTGGGGTAATTTCAAACAAGTACAAATTTCAGTTTATTGTATAGGAATTTCATTTTAGATTAGGTGTTTGATTAAGAAGAGCTACCGGTCATGTAATTTTGAGAGCATTTGGTGTGCAGACCTCAAAAGTCCAAATCAAAACTCAGGTCTCAATTGTGAAAACTGACAAAACTTTTACTCCAAATATTTTTATGAATACTTTTAAGATTATCGGCCAGTCCTCCTCACTGACGTACGCCATAACAGAACTAAACTCATATCCGGTCACCTGTTCTTTTATGCAAATTTTCTCTACAGAGTCCATAATTTATTAATTTAGCCTACCTGCTATATGCTGTGCAAAGTTAGATATCGTGACTGTCCTGTGAAAAACAGGAAAATGGACATAAGTCTTTTTCACAGGACAGCGACGATATGCTCTGCTTCAATGCAGTTCCAGCCAAACTTCTGTGAAAAATGTACTCGATTACCCAAGCACTCTTATACAATTGCCATTAGCAAGATGTGAATGCAGGTGGAGGAGTTCAGCAGGCGAGGGCGCTATGCACTAGGTTATGAATTACTGTTAGGTGGTATGCGGAGATACAGCAATAAAGGGTGGATGCTAACTGACAAACTGGATTGGCAGCGGGCAGTGAAATGAAGATAAGTACTGTTTATTTTCTCTTGGTTCTGTTCCGTTTTAATCAGCAAATTTGCTGCTTTGTTAAAAGGCATTGTTAGGAAAGAATCTGTTCAGGTACATACAAGTACATTTACAGTTCAAAATCGTTCTGTAAGTTGAGTAAATATACATTTTTTTCAACATAGGTGTGGCTTACATAAAGGTGCGGCTTGTTTTTTTTCATTATATTTTTTAAAAATAGAGTGGGTGCGGCTTATATAAAGGTGCGGGTTATAGTCCGGAAAATACGGTACTTATGACCATGCTATTTTCTTTTTCTTAGAAATGCCTCACTGAGAAATCCCACCAAACCCTGTACCTGAGGATGAGCCTCTGTCTGCTTACACTGCTAATTGGCCTTCAGTTCTGACTGACAGAATTTGTACATAGCTGATTTGTAGAGGACCAAGTGAGGTACCTGCTGACTTTGCTTGCTGTCAAATTGACAGGAGGAAATCAGTCATGAAATGAAGCAGATATTCCATTTTCTATTTGAAATGGCGTGACATGTTATCTTTTAAATGAAAGGCAATGTTAAAAATTCAACTTCTTTTGTAAGCGCATGTAAATCAACGGAGGGGTGGTGCCATAGCAAATCTCACCCAATGCGCCACATTGGCTAGAGCCCTGCTCGTAACCTTCATGCCACGTTGTTGGATTACATCATTAGGTCAAGGAGAGATGAACAATGCTTCTTTTCAAATGAATTCGACTCCACTTTACCTGTCCTAGCAGATGTCATGGCTATGAGTATTGCTGATTTAAGTCCCTACCTTGCGGATTTTACTATTAGTGTAATAACAAAATGAAAAGGATACAAATACTATACTGTAGTTGTTTTTGTGAAAGATCACTGATGGTGTTTTTCATTGATTTTGGAATCGCCAATTTCTAATAAAGAATAGAAAGGTGTATACAATTGTATTTCTGCTTGTGTGGAACATACTGTACATCCATGGTGTGGAAGCGCACCTTTCATTTTGCTTTGAAAGTATATTTCTTGGCCTCTTTGACTATCCACTTGTGATAAAATGAAAACGTTTTCATCCAATTTTTTAAATGTCGAAACATTATTTTAAGCCCAATGTGTAGAATTTAGTGCCATCTAGTGGTGAACTAATAGAACGACCTAAGGCCAAAGTGCGTGCATTTTGAAGCATGTGCACTACGGTGCCTCAGAGAGACCACACTTCACAACACCAATTTCTTCAGCAGAGGTACAAGCAAATTGTTATCATAAATGACTTCTAGTAGTCCCTCAAGTGAGGGCTTTGCATTTGTTACACACGCTGTAGTCGTGATGTGGAGGAACTACGTTGGCTAAGTTTCTCCTTAGGGTACCCGAAGCAGAAAGATGGCGGCGAAACATGGCAGCCTCCTGGAGGGGAGGCGCGCCTTATGTAATAGAATTCGAGGTGACTTCACTTAGGATTACATAAAAAAATGTACTTTGATCTGACAGAACACATTTTTTTTTTTTGCATATTT
>NC_141220.1:2030000-2340000 GCF_054856515.1 Filicampus tigris
CATCATTTCATTTTAGAGGTAGAAATCAATGACGTGTGTAACTAAGGTTGTAGCCGATTGTAGCAAAGGTGGCCAGCATCCCGAGAAGATGATTAAGGCAAAAAAAAACGTTTTTTTGTCAAAATACGATCACATGTATGGATGTATATATACGTATGTATATATCAATATGAGAAACAGACTTTTTATTGGCATATATACAAATATTTGAGTCTATGTTGTGCCTCGCCAATCATCGAGTGTGGCATTACACTACTGAGTAAGTTTTTGAAACGCACCGCCAGAAATGCTCCCAACGCAGTTGATCTGAACGTAGCAATACAGTAGTGAGGACGGATGGTGATCTACCCACGATACCTTTGCGATCGACCGATCGATCGCGATCGACGTAATGGGCACCCCTGCCCTACACCAAGTTTCTCCGTCCAAGACTTGCCAGCAAGCCTGAGTGAAGATCTGCCATTTACTTTACATTACACAACCCCTACAAACCCCCGCCCCACCCCCCCGGAAGCCAAGTTGTCTTGTGTAACGCTAATATTAAATGCACAAGATAGCAAATGAGTAAAACAAATAGACGTATTGGGTAACACTCGTAATCCCCCCCGCGATGACGGTGAATAGTTACAGGGCCGGGCCGCCACGGTCCGTGGCAGAAAAAAGGTTGGGGACCACTGCTCTAAAGAAGCCATCCGGACGCTTAGTCTAGAGCGCCCTCTTGCGGTTGAAATGATATACCAGTAATAATGTGTTAATAATTTCACGCGTCGCTCCAGAGTATAAATCGCATCCCCGGCCGAACTATGAAAAAAACATGCGACTTATAGTCCGGAAAATATGGTACATGGAAAACATGATAATGTAAAGCAAAGAGGCAAAGCACAGCTGCAGCGTTGGATGAACCTATTGTCGTTATGACAACGGTTATCCATCCATTCATCCAGAGGTAGCGTGTTTTGTGATTGCTATGGATTGATTAATATTGAGCATGTGCCGGCGAAGTCGCCGCTCCATCGAACAATTAACACGAGAGGCACCGCACCTAGCTTGCCGGGCCTGTTCAAGCAGACTTTGAGCTCTCGCAGTGTCATCAGTGCTCTGCTGCAGGATAGTCTCCACGTTGCCCAGCTCGCCCACCATTTCACGAATTTCATCTGTGAGGTTCTGAAGCTGCTCACGTGTGGTTGGCATCTGCATGGCCAGCACCTCATTTGCAACTTTTTCAATACTCTCCAAGTCTGCCCCATCCTCTAAAAAAGAAACATGTTTAGGGATGGATGTTTAGATTGACTTGGTAAGGATGCAGCTGTTTTTCTCAGCACTGTCTTACATGATCACATCTACGACTCAATTAACTATTGAGCCCGATGACAAAAACCCTTTTTAGATGATTTCGCCTGTTCATTCACAATAGTGATGACTTGTTGCCTTGATGATTATTTGACAATTTGATTGACAGAAGACAGAGGAAGCAACATTCACCTGTGAGGAAGTCTCGAATCTCTCGAATAAGGGTCCGTAGCTCCTCGTTGCTCTGATCAATATTGTGTTTGGTCCTGTTAGACTTCAGGAAAACATCGCGAGCGCTCATTTTTGCTTGATCGGCTTTTTGTTTTGCCTCGGACACCTGAAAAGAGTACAGGTGAGACCAAAACAATGATGTTGAAAGCCAATCCACATCCCCAAAGATGAAGGTTTACCATCTTGGCAAGGTTATCCACTTCCTCCATGGCATTTAATATTTGCTGTTCAGAGTCAAAGGTTTTCTGCCAGCTGGACTGAACCTTTGTCAATACACCATCACAATCTTCCCCTCCACACATGGGGCCACCCTCCGCATTGACACATCCTAATCCACCACAGGGAGAGGAACATGAGTCCTGGCCTGCTGGATTGCCGCATGTCTGTAGAGACACATCCAATTGAAATTGTTAGCAAACAGTCTCTGCTGGGGGACTCACCAGCAAAGGCAGCGAGATCTGGAAAGGCACGATTAGGGTCTTGTCTCCATGAGGCCGGGCTTTTTTAAAACCCAATATTTCTTCCTCTCCGTGTAGGAAAAAAAATTCCATCCAAACTGCCGCGTTTGTTAAAAAAACAAAAATAAATAACAACGCATCCACACCAAACCGCATCAGTGCGTTTTTCTGTGCAAACACAACATTTTTAAACTCAGAAAGGCTAAAAGTAAGTAACACAAAATAAGATAAAAAATAGGGGAGGGAACAAAATAAAATGAAATAGAAATGGATAATTGAAAAAAAATGTTTACCAGTTGTTTGTCCAGGAAGAAGGGTGCGGAGGTGCAGTTCTCCAACTTTGCTAACGACTATTATTCTAGACCACGGGTGGGCAAACCTTTGGACTTGCGGGCCACATTGGGATATAAAATTTGACAGAGGGGCCAGGCCAGGAACATTTGCATCGAAAGAGTTGGGAAGCACACGCAAATAACCGAAAAGCCGATTGACCACCAGTGTGCACTGAGTGCAAAAGAGCTCTCATGCAGGTCGTAAGTTTGTGTCAATGACTATGCAAGATGCTGTTCATACAAGTCCTCTCCTCTCCTTCAGCGACTCTATGCTCAAAAGCCCCTCAATTATCTCAGAACTTTCAGTACTTTCTGTTATTTATGGTAATAAATGTTCATCTATTTAACATCTATTTAATAACATCTACAAAAATATTCAATTCAACTATTATTTTTTACTATATAAAATGTGACTAGTAACAATGCAATATCAATAATTTAAACCATATGAGCCAGACGATGGAGTCAAAATAAAGGTGCAAAATATTACTATGAATCAAGAATAAATAAAGCAAACAATAATCTTACAAACTATAGTGTGAAGCAAAGTTCTTTGTGAAGAACAACACAAGAAACGACCTTAAAGGGACACCTGGATGAGCTTAACATTGGCACTTATATAATAGGTTTGCAACAAATTGCCCCGCCCCTTTTTGGGGCGTGACTTATGTTATGTTTTCGGTCTCAGCGGTCTACCTCACAGGAGGGAGGCAAGCGTGGTAATATTGCTCGCTTTGTCAGTTTTCTTGTCTAAAACAGCGCCCAATCGCCACCAAAATGCAAATTATGCACAAACAAATGCACATTACTACTCTTGTCCACTTCAACCTGTGAAAGTGTGGCACCTGCGTGTGACGTGAAGATTACGTTCTTGACGCCGATTGGCTGTCGCCGACAAGGGCCGACGGACTGGGACTGGGACTCTGCCATTTACCATTGTGTGTTCTATAAAAAATATGTATTCTATGAACAAATGGAAAAATATATACCGTAATGGACAATTTAATTTATATTAGAATATATGGAGGATCAAAAAGCAAGTTATTTTTTTGAACAGTATATTTACAATGGACTCACGCATTCTTGGGGGATAGAGACCTGGCCGTCCCGGGGATTTTATTTTGTGCATTAGCGGCCTATAATCGATAATCATCATGCTTTTCTCCGTGTGCTTTATCATTAACAGTGATGTTGTGCTTGTACTATTTTGGACTGCATGAAAGAAAACAATCTGAAGTTGTTGGTTTGAAGTTGTACACCATGATTTTACCGGTCTGGCCCACTTGGGAATACACTTTCCTCCACGTGGCCCCTGAGCTAAAATGAGTCAGAAACCCCTGCTCGAGGGTCTCGCTGAACTCTCCAATGTCTTGTTTTTTCTCTAGCGCCATTCAAGTTGCACTGCACTGGACCTTTCAGCTACTTTAGAAGACACACAGACGAGCTACGCATGGTGAATTGTCTGCTGTAATGTAGTAACGAAAAATTCAGCCCCCTTCAACTTTTTGACCTTTTGCCACATGTCAGGTTTCACGCTTAAAGACATCAAATCGGAATTTTTTGTGAGACACAAATAATAATGTTGATTGCAATGGAATTCATACATTATTTTATATTGGGGGTGTGCAAAACTATTCACCCCCCCGAGTTAATACTTTGTAGAATCACCTTTGGCTACGATTACAGCTGCAAGTCTCTAAGGCTGGGTTTAAAAAAAAACGATGAATCAAATCGAATTGTTTCTCCTTTTGATAGCCCGATAACGATTTATAAAATCATAAATCGATCCTTTTAATAGATATACGTACAAATGTATGTATCAGGCCTGATATATGGCATAAGGTCAAAAGGGGGCTTCCGCGAGCCCCTGTATCTGTTGACGATAACCCTAGCATATATTTGTACCTTGTGACTGAGCTGTGTCAGGTCCAGAGTCTGGATTTGACCCGCCAGGTCATCCAGTCTCTGCGCATGCTCAGCGTGTCTCCTAACGAACTCATCTCTGGTTTGCTCCATCTTGTCCTCTGTGAGTTTCCGTACTTTAGCAGAGTTCTCCACAGGGCTGTCGGGGTCAGTGGTGGATGCATTTGCTCGTTCTTCAGCACCCCGAGACTGCAGCAAGTACTTAGTGACACTGCTAGCTGCCCCTGGTAACGGCGTATGTAATAAAAACAACACAAGTCAATTTTTTAAAATCATTCATAAATCATAAATCAGGGAAACTGTTCAGTTTTCTTCTTCAGTGGATGGATGGATGTTTAAACGAGCTGAAAAAAGTGGTGGTATGAAAACACACCGCCTCTTTGACTGAATTTGAATTGCTGCTAAATGCATAATATGGATGAGGTCAAGATGCAACTTGGTCTGACATCATATGACCCTGCACACAATGTTTCCTTTGAATTGGATTAGCTTTGATAGAGCTGTGCTTCATCTCATTTTGGCTCGTATTGAAAGATTTTTCATCATCATATGATTTTTCATCATTATGTGGACTCACCAATGAATAAGAATAACTTATTTCTGGGAGTCTTATTTATATGAGTCAACAATGAAATCTTCTTGACTAAAGGTACAGCAATAGTACAAGAACAACAACTCCATGTCAAGCTTGTCATAATAAACACCAAAACATATCTCTCAAGCAACCTCTGATGTCGGAATTCTTGATGAACTCAATCTGATCCAGAATGTCCTGAACGGTCTGCTCCAGTTTCTGAGCATCTGCCATCAGCAACTTTAGCTTGCCCTCCATATTGCTATTCTCCTCTTGCATATTGAGTAGACTCTTTTCCGTGTGGTTCAGTGATTGACTCAAAGACCCCATCAAGTCACTAATGGACACAAAGAGGTGACAGGTTAGATTTGACAGATAAGATCTTAGGCTACTGAATGCATTCTTACCTGGCCTCTTGTAAGAGCTGTTGGATCTCGCTTAGAGGTTGTGCGGCCGGGTTTTGGTTGAGGACGGCGTGGATGTCCGATACACTCCTTTCCATCGTGTCAAGAGACTTTCTGTAGGGCCCGCCCACTCCACTCATTTTGATAGCGTTTACTTTGTTTGCAAGGCGGTGTGTCTGATTGGTTAATTGTCCAATGACGGCATCCCACTCAGCGAAGCATTGGTGGCAGCGTTGGCAGTTGGGAAAGGTACCAGAGAACCCACGGGCACAAGTATCACAACGTGGACCAGACACTCCTTCGATGCAATCGCAGTGACCGTTGTCTTTGTTGCACTGCGGCTGAGTGATGCCATCGGATTCACAGTCACATTCTGGTGGGAGAAGCACGTTTAGCATACACGTTTCGATATCACGTCCATCCATCCATTTTCTATACAAATCCCCTACTGTGACATTTGACCTCCGGGTCTCCCCAGAAGAGCGCTCTACATTCTCGGCACGTCCTGCCGCCAAAGCCTGGCATGCATGAACATTGACCGCTGATCTATAGGAAGAGCATGTAAAGTGTGAACAACACATTTTCACTGCAAATGCATTCCCTTAATAATAATGAGCTGCAAAATAGGTGTTAACGAGGAAGTCAACCCAAACATTTTTTTTCAAGAATATGTTCTATGCAGGCCCACTAGTTGAAACAAGGCATTCTGATTAATACAGTGGTACCTCTACTTACGAACGTTTGTTCATACGAAATTTTCAAGTTACGAAACGCCTCAACAGGAAAATATTGCCTCTTTTTATGAAAGAAATTTCAGGATACGAAAGGTAAAAATACAGTATGGGCTGCTAGTCGCAACTCCAGAGTTTCCTGAACGCAACATACTCATAGCTGCTCTGCAATTGGCTATTACCTAGCATCTTCCTGGCATCCCATTGGCTCAGAGGGACCTCTACCATATGTGTCTATGTGTGTAGATAGACAGGTAGATAGATAGATATGTGATAGATATGTCTATGCAGCGTCCTCGTCATTCGCCCCTCGGGCCATGAGGTGTTCCGATAGTTTTACGTGAATTAGAAACGAGGAAAAGAAAAACAGGAGAAAATCGAAAATCTCTCTCTCTCTCTCTCTCTCACTCACTCACTCAGAGAAAGGCGCATTTATTTTGTCAGAGATCTGCGCCAGGCTGCACCATGTGACTGTGTTTCACCAATCAAACGTAGCTGTATCGTCACGTGATCATATTCAACTTCAGCTGCGGGAAAGAGTTGTTTTCGGATGAAACGGATTGGAAATTCTCACGCAGCAATGCTGACTATTCAGACACAGAAGAGGAGATTCTTTGGGAAAAATGTTTGTTTTTGCATGTTTTGCCACATAAACACAGTCTGAAACACACAGACACACGCACACAGGCACACAGTTTATATGAGTTCAAGGCTACTTTGCTGTTCTGCCTGTGGAGCCTGTTAAAAAAAAGTACAGGTGCTGAAATTTTGTGCTACTTGTGCTTTATTGATACTATTATTATTTTATTTTTTATTAAAGTACCTGAATTTACCTTAAGATTAATTTAAGTTATTCTTTAATTAAATGTAATTCATTTTATTGATTGGATGGACTTTAATTTGCATGAAGATGATTTTGTATTTTCGTCTGATTGGAGGTTGTTTTAAAAAATAATAATAATAAATGAGACGTTGCTACAGTTACTCAGTACTTGAGTAGTTTTTTCACCAAGTACTTTTTAACTTTGACTCAAGTAATTATTTGGATTACTACTTTTTACTTCTACTTGAGTCATATTATTCTGAAGTAACAGTACTTTTACTTGAGTTACTCTACGCACCTCTGAATATGAGTTAAGCAGCAAAATCCACCCGTTTTTAGCCATCTGAGGGGGCGGCCATTTTGTCACTTCTGTCGGCTGAAAACGACATCACAGTTGCTCGGGGCTCAGGTAACGACCAATCGCGGCTCACCTGTTTTCTGAAGCTGAGCCATGATTGGTCGTTACCTTTGATGGCTAAAAACGGGTGGATTAACTCTTATTCCACAAATGCAATATTAATCAGAATGCCTTGTCTCAACTAGTGAGCCTGCATAGAACATATTCTTGAAAAAAAACAATGTTTGGGTTGACTTCCGCTTTAATGCGCAAGTCAAGTTTTGCAATATTGTGTTCTATGTCCCAACATTAGTCTAAACATGGTATTCTGATTAAAACTATTTTTGTGGGATAGGAATTAATCAAAAAAATCCACCTCAGGTGGCTGCCATTTTGTCCTGTGCTGCCACCTGCTGTCAACTGAATATGACATCACGGTGCCCACAGGCTCACTTTTACGAACGTCACGGCTCACCTTTTTTCTGGGTTTGGTCAAGTGACATTTGCAAGCTGAGCCCGTGGGTACTATGACATCAGTTTGAGATGACAGCAGGTGGCAGCACACGACAACATAAGAATAAGAATAAGAATAAGAATGCCTTTATTGATCCCACATGGTAGCCACCTGAGTTGGATAAAAACGGGTGGACTTTTCTGCTTAATTCCAATTCCATAAACGCAATATTAATCAGAATATCGTGTTTGGACTAGTGGGGGCGAAGCACCTATTATTGCATATTATGAATATTTCAGATCGCCATATTGCTCACCTCATTACATGAGGTCCCATCCGAATGTTTGGTGTTGCAGTCACAAGCCTGACAGCCCTTCCCGCTTGCCATGTTCCAGGTGTCCGGCGCGCAACGATCACAGTGCTGGCCAATTACATTCGGGAGACAATGACACTGACCGCTGCTGCGGTCACAGTGACAGTCACCTGATGAAGGGCAGCTGGCACTATCACTACCCAGCTGGTTACAAACACACTCTGTGGACAACAGCGACACCTCATGAGCAATTACCAAGCAGCATTTGGACACCTAAAGGAATGTGTGAATGTGACTAGGAGCTGTTTTTGACATGGTAAAGTCAACTTACTCCTGCAGTCTTGCTGTAGTGCTTTGCCATAGTAACCTATCACGCAAGTTTCGCAGGAATGCCCTTCACTGTGATACAGGCAGCGCAGGCACTCGCCAGTTTGGGCGTTGCAGGATTCCGGGTCCAACATATCGATATTGTTGTTGCACTGACAGGGCTGGCACGACCCTCCCATCTCATGAGGGTTTCCAAAGTAACCAGGGGAGCACTCATTGCAGCGAGCACCTGGCAGAAAAAAAATGGGACCAGATTCCAATGCTTCTTCTTTCTTCATACTGTATTCCTAGAGACAACCAATTCTGGAAGCAAATATTAAACTGTCTTCATCAGACATTTGTTTTCTAAAACTTTTTTTAGCGTTTGGTGTCCCATTATCATTTTGTGAATGAAAAACAAAATCTGTACTCGTGCATCAGTGGTGAACGTGGTACCTTTGTATCCAGTGTTACAGACACAGACAGCTTGCTGGGAATTATCACCACGGAAACAACTTCCTGCAAATTGCCGCAGGCTGCCTGGACCATCAGGACACATGCAGGGGCGACAATGGTCACCAGAGCCCAGCGTCAGGTCACCATAGTAACCATCCATGCACCTTAAAATAAGACATAGAGCATGAGACTGTCTGTTACATACATACCTTGAACTAGTCTTCCTCCTTGTGTACTTTAATTATTTTATTACCTTCTAGCTAGCACCTCGACTTTCTGCAAACGGTCCCTTTAGCTATCAGGTCGGTAGTATAGAGCAGTGTTTTTCAAACTGTGTGCCGCGGCACACCTACTGTCAGGTGTGCCGTGGGAAATGGTCTCATTTGTGTGTCTGTGCGGTCTAGCGCCTGGCAGGGTAATCATGTCTTTACGACATTGTACTCTTCCATACCAGCAGGTGGCAGCAGCAGCAGGTAGCCAATTGTCTTTGTTTAGAGACAAGCGAAACACCGAAACACCGAGCCTGTCGTAGCTTCGTCTTCCTTGTACAAATGATGTGTTCATTATTACCTTTGACTGAGTGACTTCCATATCTATGATTAGTCACTACACATTCAATACGAATCTTTCTACATCTATAAGTCGTTTCAATATTAGTCTGTATTCGGGCTTGGACTGTTTGAGATTTTTTTTTTGTTGACACTATTGTGATTGATGATATTTATATCTGATTTTGATATTTTTTTCAGTACAGTATTACTAAGGAATGCTTTGCATCTATATTCACTGCCAATGGATACCAAGTTTGGAAGGGAAGTCAACCCAAAAATGTTCTTGACAAGAATATGTTCTACTCTGGCCCAATAGTCGAAGCACGGCGTTCTGATTGATATTGCGGAATATGAGTTAAGCGGTAAACTCCACCTGTTTTTGTCCATCTCAGGGGGCGGCCATTTTGTCATTTCTGTCGACTAAAAATGACATCAGGACTACACAGGACACAGGTAACGACCAATCAGGGCTCAGCTTCAGAAAACAGGTGAGCCATCATGAAAGTAGTAAATTATGAAATTTGTGGGTTTTTTTTTAAATTGAATATTAAGAATGGCATAATTGTGGTTGTCTAAGGAACTTTATATTATTCAGTTTGTCATTTTATTTGAATATATCATTCACGGGAGAATAGTGCTCAGTGAGAGAAATATTCAGGCCCACCCATTAGCCACGTTCTGGCTCCACCCCTGAATCCAATACTCGTTCACCTGTCACAGTTGTGCCCTGTGCTGAAGTCCCGGCAGTTGAGGCACTGTCCCGTGTGAGCATCGCAGTCCTCCGCGTGTCCATTACAAGAGCACGGACGGCACGTAGGGAAGCCCCAGTAGCCCGGCAGGCAGCGATTACACTGACGTCCGTATGCTCCCGAAACACACACACATTGGCCAGTGAGCTGATCGCAAAGACGTCTCTGTGAGCCTTGAGCGTCACAGTTGCATTCTGCGAACAGAAAATCACGTTGTTTTATCTGTTCACAACAAATGAGTCATTTGATCATATTCATAATGGTTAGCTTGCACAATACCAGAGGCATACCACGTGTTAGTAAATGATGTACTGTTGTGTTGTCTGTTAAAAGTTGTAGTTTTTATTTTTCCTTTTTTATAAAACAATAAAATAATGTGATTCCCAACATCCCGATGAACAACGGAGCTGGGCATACCACCTATGTGACGGACCGGTCCGCCTATCCGCCTATGACGGACGCCCATTTTGTAGGCGATAAATGATAGACGGGAAACTTTAAAAAATACTCGGACTAAGCGTAGTCGGAAGCCCATTTTTTTCCCGTCTATGTCATTTGTTTTTCCAAATCAAAACGAGAATACTCTTAACATGTCTTTAAAATACGTACTGTATTTTATAAAGTATATTGAGTGTACTGGTACATTAGCAACACCCACTAAAAAATGGGGGGGGGGGAAATCTAAAAGGTTGCACATATTAGATATATAAAGTCTACCAACTTCAGTCGTATCACCAATTAATTGACTTCAAGGTCATGTGCAGCTGCTCAATTGGCTTTTCAAAGGCAAGGTTGACCGCTTTCAACTTGAAGGCTGCAAGGAAGGCATTACTTGCTGTTTTCTGCATGAGAAGTGCGTATGGCCTCCATCACAATATTGTGTGCGGATTTGATGAAATAACTTGAAAAGTTAAAAATTCAAATTGAACTCAGTGAAAAGTTCAGAAACAATAGAACAATTTTGTTCAGTTCAAGAGAAGCTAAGATTAGAAGAACAGTACATTCCTCGTATCAGGAAAATCTGCAAATAAGACGCACTATTATTTATGCGGCAGCATGTTAGGCTGTGGAAAACGTTGTCCCTTGTGGCCCTGAGATTTACGGATGTGTTGTTCTGCAAACGCTCTATTGCAAGATGAAGTTGGCGTGGATACCTTTGCAGCCACTTGGTCCAAACTGGAAAGTGGCTGGAGCACATCTGTCACAGTTTCGACCAACGACATGCGGTCGACACTGACATTGACCTCCACTCACGTTGCAGACTGTACTCAGAGAGCCTTGAGGGTCACACTGACATTCTGGAAGGGACAGACACAGCTCTATGTTTTGATCTTTCTCAACAACCTCCATTTCTGCTCAAAGTTCTACCTTTGGCTCCCTGATGTAGCAGAGCAGAAATGCTGAAGATTAAGTTTTGGCAAATGTCCGTCATGGGTGTCTTGATAACGCTCTGGCTATTCTCCATACACCGATATCGTTGAAACGTTTCCCATCCACTGTTTCCACCAGATTGCCCTTCGGAGGTGGTAAAGAGGTCCAAGTTCTTACAGTGAGGCATCAGCACAATCTGATAAGAAGAAGATGTTTCCATTTGAAAGTTGCAAGCCAGCTCAATGCTTACAAATGAGCCTTAAGTTGTCTTTGAGTTTTCAAATTAGATCGTAGATGAAATGTATCCTCACCGAATCAATGAGCGTGTATGGAGACTGCACATCACTGAGGGCTGAATACAATGGCAGACTGAGGCGGATGGTGTAGTTCAGACCAGATACAAAACAAACCGGTCTGGGAAGAGCCACATGTCTGCGAAAAGCACAAAGGAAATGTGAACCATCTGCAAAGTTTGAACCAGACTGCTTTGAACACAATGACACATAAAGGGAAACAATGCAGCATTTGGCAACACATCAGATGAGTTTAAACAAAATGGTGTTCATAAAAGTGTCATGGAAAAACAATCCGGGCAAAATCAATCAAGCCACTGACTCTACGTGCAAAAAAAAAAAAAAAGAAAGAAACCATGCTTTCGAGACATGAACACATGAAATGAGATCATAAAAATGCAGCAATGGGTGTAGTTAAGAGCTACCTTTACTTCAGTAACTTTTTGAATAAACTATATCGATCAAATAAAGGTTTTGTTGATGAACATTACCGTGACCCAGGGTGGAGTGAAATCATTTGGTGGTCGTCATCTGGCACAGTATTTATGCAACGACTATCTGCTCTGATCGGTCCTGGTCTCATCACTGTCATCAGAACTTCCTCCCATTGGTCAGGCAGCTGAAGGAACACAGCAAACTGTTTCGTGGTGGAGGAATTGCCGTGTTCCAATAACTTGTTGAGGGTTTTATGCCCAGCTGGGCACAGAGCGAAGAGGTCAAATGTGTTTTATGTTGGTTCTATATTCACATGAGGAGACACTTTGTCTGCTTAATCCCAACCGGGCAACAGACTTTAATAATATAGAACAGCGCTTGCGGTACATTCAACTCGGTCTCACACTACTGACGTCACTCAGTGACACGTCAGTGGCGCATCAATACGTAACCAAACAATAGTACTATTTATATTATAACAATGTGGATTTTAAACTGTTTTCACCCATTTAGAGCGTTTCTACCACTAGAGGCAGGAGCGCATCTTTCTACCGTTGCAGCCGGGAAAGTCTTTTTCCTTTTTTTAAACAATTATTGGCCTCTTAGCCAATGAAATGCATCCGAATATAGCCGTGACGTGTCGAGAGCCCTCAGAGGATGTCAGTAATGGTGGACACAGATGATTGCGGGATGTAACAGTTATTGTGGTACGGCATCGCACCACACGGTGGCGCCTCTTGGGTTTATTATGTTAGTCACTACTTTTTACCTAAACTTCGGTACACTTTTTGTCATGGACTCGGTCGGGTGTACCCGACAGCTACGTTCTTGAGTAACGCGCGGTATGCGGGGGAAGTATTGTTTTATCGCAAATTAAACAACGGCTTGTGGAACATCAAGAAGTCTTTGCTCCTTCGGCTATCCAACTACACTCGTCCATGACGAAGTATTCCCTCAGCTCACTACCACTCGTTACAGGGAGCTCTGAAATACGTAACGGCAGTGATATAGATGACGTGCTTGTGGACTTTGAACCAGTGGAACCAGCCGATCGTGATATATGGTTCAGACAATGACGATATCGACGCGTTGAAACAGAATAGAGGATGGTAATTATCACTCGATTTTTAGAATTAAAAATAGTGCTTCTCTTACACTGACACTTTATTTTTACATCTTCGATACATAAAGATGAATAAACTCGGGCCTGCATGCAAGCCACTTGTCTAAGGTCTCAAAAGCTTTTTGAATTATGTTTCTGTCTGCTACAGGGGCTGAGATATTAATTATTTTGTAGGTGTTGAATTTCTGGGAGAACTTTTAGAGACTTTTACCAGCTTTTAGAGGGTGACTGTAAAGTCGCCCTTAGCTTATAGAGAGATGTTTCGCCAGGTGCATTAATGGTTTAAACTTACTAGGCATAATTGTGTTAAAACCAACAGCTGTATGGTTTGCTAACTCAAAACATCCCTCAAATGAGAGTTCCCAGGGTCAGCTGGGTAAGGCAGCATTCAAACATGCAGCTCACTTTTTATGGAATAACTTACAAAAGTATCTGAATTTGACACAACCTCTTACTCTGTGAGAGAATTCAAATCTATTGTAAACGTGAAAAAATGTTTTGTGACTGTGGCAAATGTGACAGCTTTGAAAATTGCCAAATATGTTGTTGAATTATTTTGTACTGATTATGATTTTAGTGTATTATGTGCTTATTGTGTATGACTAATGTTTTGTGTTATATTGTTGTAACTATGTCCTTGCTGCCCCCGTGGTCCAGTTACTCTCATGCTACGTTCACAACGGACGCAACCTCAAGTGTGGCGTGGCGTGCCGCGCGCGTGTTTGATTGCGGCAGAGCTGGGCACTTGACCCTTTTTTGCCCGTCCGGCCGCGACCCTCCACCCTTGACCTGGGTACCCTTTCGACCGCGACCCCCCCGGCCATATTCACAAACATTGTCGGACCCCGCCCCGTTCCGACCCACAAAGCCCAGCTCTGGATTGTGGTTATTCATTTGTGCGTCCCTCGCGACACATGTATCAGAGAAGAGGCGGGCATTACTTGTTTACGAACCACTTCAACAATGGACGACATAGCAACTGCTTTCTTCTTGTTGTCCCACAAGTCCCACCACCTAGCGGACCATCGACAAGCTTCTTTCTCTGACACAGATACGCACCCACATCTAATCCCTGTATAAAGTCACTGGAATGTATTATTAGTATTGATGACAGCAGCTGTACATCTTATTTCAATAGAATATTATAGGCTCATAAATTAGAACCCACAGTTGTAATCAAGTCATGCAAATATGCTTACAAGATAAACCAACTCCTGCACCAGGTTGAAAAGCTCACGGGTGCCAGCCTGTCTTTCATTTGCTGAATAGATGCTGGACTCTGATTGGCTTTGGCTACGCAGGTGTCACACCATTTTGCCGTGGTTCTATTTTGCACAACTTGAGCGACAAGGGGGCACGGCACAAATGTGTGTGAGTGCCCGTTGGCGTCCCATCTCAAGTCTAGCGCACCGTCGCTCCTATTCCAATGTTTGCAATGATTTTATAATCATACTAATTTTTTTCTCTAGTATGTTTATATTTTCAAGTTTTGATGAATGAAGAAATAATATTTTGTATTATATTATGTAAGATGCATTGCTTTAACACTAACATGTATAATATGTTTTTAGTATGACTCTATAAGTAATCATGCATATCGTCGCTGTTCAGTGAAAAACACTTATGTCCAATTTGGTCTTTTTTCTATAATTTATTTTCACGTCAATGGGATGTCTGTAATAAGTAAATCCCATTAACGTAAAAAGGAAAAAATAATGAAAAAAATTGACATGTCAGTTGTTTCGCTTGGTCTTCTAATTCATTTTGCGCAAACCCGCCATTCCCTTTGCCCGCTTCCCTTTCGTGTCACAGCGCGCCGTCGGCATCGACTCAGTGTGGGATCACCTCGCACAATGTTTAAAAATGTGTCCGGTGTGAACGTATCTAAAGAAAAGAGATTTGAAATCTCAATGATTTTTTTTTTTACCCAGTTGAAATAAAGTAGGGGGAAAAAAACGCCATTCAATCACAGGGCAACCATACACACTGTCCCACTCATGTAGAATGTTTTGTGGAAATAGGCTTTGTAGTTTTCATGTTAAATGTGTCCGTCCTTCTATTAACTGTCTTATAATGTCAAACTGAAATCCTTTCACACTGTGATCCTACCTGAGGCTCATAGCGGATGAGAATGTTGTACTCCATGGAGTGAGGAATGTTGTCAACAGTGAATTCAAGGAACGCTCCCTCAGGGACATTGACCAAGCCAATACCTGTCCAAGTGGGCCGGTGGTCCAGTGGGTGGGGCCTTGAAACCACACGTGCGCCCTAAAGGAACCAAAGTCGTTAGGCAAGCAGCAAAACCATCTTTCAAGAAGCAGTATTTAGCTGATATAAGTGCTGATATGCTATGAGCGTGTCCCATATGGCCTGCAGGCCAAGAGTAGCCCATTCTGTTAACTTTTTTTTTATTTATTTATTTTTTTTTATTAAGTCAACCAGCAGGATTCCTATATAAATATAAAATTCAAGATTTACTGGATTATTCCAAAATGGGGCTTGAGTTTGACTGCTGCGTTTTTTTTTCTGAAATAATAATAATACAATTCAGAATCAATAGCGAGTGCAAATATTTATCCGACCCAGCAAACATATTTTGCTGCCGTCAGGCGGAATCCTCAGAAATTGTCACTATTCAGACGACCCAAAAAATGCCTTGTTCGGTCAACCATTAACATTGCATCATCAAAGAAAGCAAATCGTTTACATTTCAGATTGTCATTCATTTGTAGAAAAAAAAAGAAAAAGAAAAAAGAAAGAAAATAAATAAATATAAAGTAATCAAATAACACCAACAAATGGCCTGACCAATAGATAGATTTTGAAAAAATATTAAATTTATCAAATTGTGACTTTGGCCGGACGGTTTTGCCCGGACAATTTATTTATTTATTTATTGGGCGGCATGGCTCAGTGATAGAGTGGTCGTCTCCCAACCCAGAGGTTGTGGGTTTGATCCCCAGCCGTTGTGACCATGTCAAAGTATCCTTGAGCAAGATACTGAACCCCCAGTTGCTCCTGATGCTGCGTCAGGTAAACGAGGTACAGTGTGAAGCACTTAAAGTAAAGTAAGGTAGAAAAGCACTATGCAAGTGACAGACCATTTACAATTGATGTGTTTTCTTGGGGATAAAAACAAAAGGCAAACACTTTAAAAAGGCATAAAAAATATATATTTTGTTTTTAACATGAACAAGACTGTCTGGTTGGCCCTCCTGCCGCCGCCGCACTGCCCATACTTAGCAGCAGTAAAACGTAGAACTGCAAGCAGGGTCGCTGTGAATTGCTATCCTACAGGGCTGCCACAAACGATTATTTTGGTAGTTGACTAATAACCAACAGTAGTCGTAACATTATTCGAATTATCGGATCATATGTAAATCACAGCATAATCGCACCAGTAAGCAGATACTCTTCTTATATTGCCGTCAGTAGCTTATATCTCGAATTCTTAAGGTATGTACGGATGAAGAATGAAGACAATTAAGACGATAATACATTCAACTTGTTTTAAACGTTGCATCTTGTACCAATATTCCTGACAAGTTTATAAATGATGGAGTAATTGCAATTGAAGGTGACACTGTATCCTTAATTTTTTTCTGTAAATGTTTAGTGCATTTTAAACTGGAACCAAAAACTATACACTATGCTGTGGTACACTAATACTATGAAACTACAGATGAATACTAAAAGAAATACTTGTAAACATACTTCACTTTTCTTGGGCACCAAACCTTTTTTGAATGCAGAAGGGAGTTAAATTATATGAGTAAAATTAGGGAAATGCACTGTGCTAAAGAAAAGTAAACATGAAGTGATTTTTAATCTTGTTTGTATTCAACTTTAATCCAAAACGTTTAGTTTTGTTCACGTGAAGAGGTGGCACTCTCACTCTTCAACAGATCTTTTTCCAATCGAAGAAAGGTGACATAGTCCCATCGTCATCTTTGTTTGAAAGGAAAGGGGATGATGTAACGTGCATGTGATCGTGTTGACCGCCGTAAGTCTGGAAAATTGACTAGAATTCCCCAGAAAAATGATTTAGTCTCAATGTAGTCAGACAGGAGAGAAGAGACTAGGGCTGCTCGATTAAGCGATCTTGAACCGAAACATTGATTGATTTATGTTTAAGTAAGACCAGGGAGAAAGGTGAAAGGCTAGTCACTAGCTGGTTGGCAAAATGACTTGCTGACAGACTGTTTCGTTTACAGAATTGACTGGCTACCTTCTCTCATGTTGATGATTTCGTTTCAGATGGTATATGTACTTTCTTCTTTCATTATTGGTTTAATTAAGAACAGATCTGAAATCTATTGTGTAAGTAAAATGCTGTTAATCCCAATGGATTGTTCTGTGTGTATTAAATTAAATTGACTGGCATTTTGAGTTCAAAGAAAGGAAAATTAAGATTAAATAAAAGACATTCAAAATACTTCGTTTTTCATTCATTTTTTATTTTATAAAGAAATCGTAATCGTAAAATCGGGTTTGAGATTAAATAATCGTGATTCTCTTGTTAGGCAAAGTCGAACAGCCCTAGAAGAGACCACCCCTTTTAGAGGCGTCAACGTGAACACGCACAGTGCAGTGTTTGTCTTGCAATAAACTGTTATTTTGCGATCAAAGAGTCATTTTTTGTGTTCTTTATGATGTAATAAAGCATTGTTTGGATATTTGAGGTATCACAAATGCAAAAAAAAAAAAAACAGCATCGAAGAGAAAGTTCTGCTTGAAATGCTTTCACAAAAAGCTCTTTTTCTCAGAATCTTTCTTGGAAACAACTATTTTTAAGAACCTTACCAATGTTCAACTTCTGTTTACTAAAGAATGGTAACAGGTAGAAACATACTTTTTTCTGATGAAAGAAGAGGATCAAAGCTTTCTTTTGGTAGGTTCCATGTTTATATAGTTAGATGGACCAATGGGCCGCCCCCTCTAAACTGTGAGTTGGTCTCTTAGAAAACAAAACAAAACAAAACAAAGAACAGCGTTGCAATCGGGCCCGAGAACTGCCAGCCCACCAGGCATTTTCCCGGTGTACCCCATAGCCAGTCCAGCCCTGGTCATGATCGAGTAGAATTCAATCAACGTTTGTGCAACCAGCATGGTTTCTTTTACCACTGACTAACTGTGTGAATGTTAGTTTGAAAGTCTATCCTGTATGTGCTCAGTGACTGGCTGGCATACAAACAAATCCAATCTGGTTCTTCTTTCTTTTTTGTTCAAATGTCAGCAGGGCTATGCTCCAGCACTCAAGACGAAATGGCAGGGTAACAACAGCGAACAAAATGTTTATATTTACAAATTCCCATCACTGAAGGCCACATACCATACATGAATATCACTAAAAGCCGCACTGATGTATTTACCTTTAGTGTACCAAAAATCAAATAATTAATCCAAGAATAACACACGTACATTTAATCTTTCTATTAATGGCTGAAAACTTTTAGCATTTTGGTGTGCAGTCACCCAGGATAACACAATGTCCATCAAGAGCATGTCTGTATATCTTATGATCTAATATTAGGGCCACACAAAAAAGAAAAAGTTTCCAGTGTCATCGGACTAAATGTGTATTTTTCTGAGTAAAAGTGTATATGGGAGAATTTCCGTAAATGTACAATAGGTATTATAATATTGTCAGTGGAGAATTTAGAGAAGAAATGTTAAAAGGTGACTCACGGGCCCCAACTTGGCATCTTCTGCCTCGTAGGTGTAGTGGTCCAGAGCAATGAAGTAGAATCCGGACTCAACTTGATCACAGCGACGGCCGAACATGTGATCTCTGCAGACGCACTGACCAGTCAGCTGATCGCATCTAAGAGAACAACAGTACGTTATGGATCTGTGAATTGCTTTTCATTCAGTCAGACCGAGCGACAAGGTCGAGGGTGATTGAAGTGGACCATCACGAAACAAAAAAACCCCCAAAAATACAGTTGGCGACTCTTCATCACACTCCAAGCGATTGAGCAGCGCACATCACAACGTGCTGTAATGGGAAAACTGTGGTGGCCGGTATCATGCAAAGCTCAAAATAACTTTTTTTTCTTTTAGGAGTAATTTTGCGAATCAGTATCTTCATTTGAGGAGCAACTAACACATTTTAAGTATCATTTTTTTGCCGGTTAATCCCAGGGAGGGTTTTATATAAACCAATTAGTTTCCCGTTTTAATATACAGCAATCAACAAATTATATTTCTTGAAGGGATACTCTACTTACTTCAAATTGTTTCCATTTTCATCAGTAAAAAGTTAATATTTTGTCTATAATGAATTTGATAACCATTATTTTTCATGTCAAATCAACACCCTTAAAAACGCATTTTTCCACTTGCTGTCAAATGGCATCACACTTTTGAGGACTTCGGTCAAAACCAATCACGGCTCTCCTAACGTTCACAAGCTGAGCTGCGATCGGTTGTTGTTACCTGAGCCAATCAGAGATGGCTTTATGTGTCTCTAAAGTCCGTATCTCACAGAGCGCCGCAGGTTTTGCGCACATAGCGAATGTTGATTTTTAGAGGGAGTTCGTTCAAGGTCGCCAAAGATGTTTTCGCCAACAGTTTTAACGGTCCCAAACGATTTTTCTTGTCGCAATGTAATTTTGAACATGTTCAAAATTTCCTGGCGACAACAAAAGCTGTTTGCGACCGTTAAAACTGTGGGCGCACATCTGGCAAACGTCTTCACGACCGTTTGCAACCTTGGACGAACCCTGACGAAAAATCAACATTGGGGCCGTGTGCAAACACTCGCCAAACCTCGCCGCTCGGTGAGATACGAGCTTAAATGTATTTTGGATGTTGATTTCAAAAATGTCTTTTCTTCTTTTCTAGCACGTCAGGTTTTTGAGATATTTTTATTTTTTGTTTTTCATTTTGACCTATAAAAGCTTGCGCAATACAAATTTCATCATGTCGTAATTTATAGCTATGACATTTCAGAAAAAAAAATCCACTTGTTGCTGAATCTAACAATTCATTCATAAATAATATTATTATTATTATTATTATTGAACCCTGATGTTCTAGACTCTAGAACATAATCTAGACAAAAAACAAGGGCATATTCGGATTCAGCGCAAAGTAATCTAGTAATCTAGAAAGGTTTTCCTTGCATCTCGGATTTTTTTTAATAGTAAACTTTTGTTGACCAGTGTAATTGAATGACATGATCAAATAAAATGTTCCATGTTCACTTGCAGCCAGTAGTTTGCAAATGTGACTTGTTTGCAGTTTCCATAACTACTGCAGGGTTGTTCGATATTGTGCATAAACTCACTGGTTGTTGATTGCTCCCCCCAAGTCACAGTCGCATGGTCTGCAGCCATCCATATCATTGCTGAGACCCCAGTGCTCAGACTTTAAACAGACACAAAGAGAGAGAACAGATGGTAGCGTTTTATGTCATCACACCTGGTTACGTCTCGTAAAAACGAGATGAAATCATCCAAGCTTCACTTCTTCACACGCGATCATATCTAACAGCACATAGGTGTAGAATCAACTCCCCCAGTTTCCCAGCTTTTAGTAGCTTGAGCGTTGTTTGCACTTGTACATGATTAACTCACCACACAGTGGTCACAGTCCTTTCCAATCACCAGTCGTTTACAGAAGCAGTTTCCTGTCTCACTGTCGCAAGGATTTCCACCAGGAACTGTTCCCAGAAGGCTGCAAGTGCAGGCTGAAAAAGAAAGACAATTTTTGATTACATACTATCTTTACATTTCAAGAACAGATAGGTCTTTCTGACATGAGTACACAGCACAAGAAGGCACGCTCAGTTGCTGCTGTACTTACTGTTTTTCATTTGATTATTTTTGGCCTAGAGAAAAATACAAATTTTTTATTTTTGATTGATATTGACTGACATTATGACTTTAGTGATAAGACTATGGCACATTCCAATTTATGTAGGCTATAATTACGTGTTATAACGCCACCCGCAGGAATGGAACTCCATCCTAAACCTTAGAATCCCTCTATAACCATTCATCCAAATATTTGAAGTCAACCCCCAAATTTTCTTTTCAATAATATGTTCCATGCACGGCATTCTGATTAATATTGCGTTTGAGGAATATGAGTTAACTCATTAGGGCCTAAAGCGCCTTTCTCAACAGCTCCCCAAAACCTAAGGTCGCCTTTGGAATTACCCTTGAAAATCTGAAGCTCTCCCAGAAATTCAACACTTACAAAATGATTAATATCTCAGCCCCTGTAGCAGACAGAAACATAATTCCAAACGAATTAAAGAGCTTAGACATGTGGCTTTCACACAGGCAGAATTTATTATTATTTACTATTTCAATCGAAGATGTAAAAATAACATGTCAGTGCAAGAGAAGTACTATTTTAATTTTTTAAAAATCGAGGGGTAATTACCATCCTCTAATCTGTTACAAAGACGTCAATATCGTAATTGTCTACAAACCATATCATATCACGTTCCACTCGTTCCACTGTTCGTGGACGTCGTCTATATATCACTGCCGTTACTTGCTTTAATCAGAGCTCCCGGCGATCGACGGCGTCCGCCATTAGCCTACCTACGGCTTGAAAAAATTCCACGACATCCTCCGCGGTCTCGCGACACCGTCACGTGTATATTCTGATGCATTAAGTTGGCGAAGAGACGGAGAATTGCATTAAAAAAGGACAGTGAAGTATCCGCTCCCCCGGTTTGAAAGGTAGAAAAACGCAACAGTGCTCCCGGCTCTAGTGGTAGAAACGCGGTTATGCGCTCCCGGGCTTAATGGGTTAAGCAGGAAAATCCACTTGTTTCTAGCCATCTCAGGGGGCGGCCATTTTGTGACTTGCTGTCACAGTTGCTCAATGCTCAGGTAACAACCAATCACGGCTCACCTGTTTTCTGAAGCCGAGCCATGATTGGTTGCTACCTGATCCCTGAGTCACTGGGATGTCATTTTCAGTTGACAGCTGGTGACAAAATGGCCGCCCCCTGAGATGGACAAAAATGGGTGGATTTTACGACTTAACTAATATTTAACAAACATAACATCAATCAGAATGCTGTTTTGACTAGTGGTGCTGCATAGAGCATATTCTTGTAAAGAAAAATTTGGGGTTCACTTCTGCTTTAAAGTTACTTTTTTCATCTCATCTTTCCCGCTTTACTATTTCAACAATATCTAATTGCTGTATTTATAGTCTATATCAGTATATAGTACAAATCAGTGCTCCATTCATCGATTTTCTACTGCTTTTTATATTCAGAGTTGTGGGTGTGCTTGCACTGGCAAGAGTTGGCGTTCACGCTGGACTGGTCGCCAGTCAGTCACAGCCAGTCACACTCTCACATATGGGCAATTTGGTCTTCGTAAAGTATGCTCTTGGAATGTGGGAGGAAACTGGACTAATCTGAGAAAATGGAAGCACAGGAGAACTTGCAAGCGCCATACAGACAGGCCAGAAATGAGATTTGAAACCAGAAGAAACCTTGACTGTGCGAATATGTACAGTACCAGTCAAATGTGCATATCCAACCTTTGCAGCCTTCTTGCGAATCAGTGAGCCCGTAATATTCCTGTTTGCAGCGGTCACAGTGTTCTCCCTCCACGTTGACTTTGCAGCGGCATTGGCCAGAAATGAGTCCTAGCCTGATGTCTGTCCTCCCATCACAGATTCCTCCATTCAGAGAGCCCAAAGGGTCACAAATGCATGCTACAGAGACAAAAGGCAGAAATAAATAATTATACATAAATACCTGGCCTCACATTGTTTACAGTGAAGCAGCGTGACGAAAAGAAGATAAATACAAATATCTTAACGTGACTAAAACTACATTTCCATTTTGTTGAACCCATATTACAAAGAACAAAAATAGAAACTCGCTCAAAGATCTTAGCCTTTTTCTCTATGCGTCTTTTGATATTTACTGTATTTACATCATTTTTAGTTCAAGAGGAAGTCAATCCAAACATATTTTTTTCAAGAATATGTTCTATGCAGGCCCACTAACTTGAAACAAGGCATTCTCAGGTAAATATTGCGTTTGTGGAATAAGAGTTAATCCACCGGTTTTTGGCCATCTCAGAGGGCGGCCATTTTGTCACTTCTGACGACTGAAAATAACATCACAGTTGCTCAGGGCTCAGGTAAACCAATTATGGCTCAGCTTCAGAAAACAGGTGAGCTGTGATTAGTCGTTACCTGAGCCGTTGTGATGTCATTTTCAGTTGACAGAAGTGACAAAATGGCCGGCCCCTGAGGTGGCTAAAAGGGGTGGATTTTGCTGCTTAACTCATATTCCACAAACGCAATATTTATCTGAATTCCGTATTTCAACTGGTGGGCCTGCTGAGAACATATTCTTGAAATAAAATGTGTTTGGGTTGATTTCGTCTTTAAGGTTCCCTTGTTCAAAAAATCATATACTGTATCATAAATGTAAGTCCTCTTTTATTAGTCCTTCCAGTTCAGTGTGAAAATCACCAATAAATATTGTTGAGAATACAGTAGAATTGCTTTTGTTTTATTCTATCTGACAATCCCTCTGTGATGACAATCTATTTGGGACTCTAAAGCTGATTGTAAGTGACCCAAAAAGCTTATTGATTACTCACGCTGGCAGACGTTTGGATCTCTAACATCTTTCTCGGGGTGTTGGAAGTAGAACGCTTTGCACTGCTCACAGTTATATCCAGTTGTATTGTGTTGACAGGCATCGCACACACCGCCGCTCACATTTCCTGACGCCGCATAGACGGACATGTCAAAGTGACACACGTCCGAGTGCTGGTTGCAGTTACACTCTGAGAACATGAGAGAAATCCACAGTCAAAACATAAGTATTTTCGGATTAATACAGCGGGGCCTTGAGATGAATTAATTAATTCATTCTGTGACCATGCTTGTATCTCAAAACATTCATATCTCAAGGAGGAATGATGAAAAACAGAATTCCATATTGTTGTATCTTATTAAAAAAACAATGACATGATTGAATACAATTAAAAATAATTCAACTGTTTTCATCACATTGCATCAAGTGAATGCTGCTCCTTTTGCCGTGTGGTTTAGAGCAGTGTTTTTCAAACTTTTTTGAGTCAAGGCACATTTCTTTCATTGAAAGAATCCCGCAGCCATACCACTCCTACTGTGTACTAGTATTTTACTGGTGTCTCCAAAAGGAGACGTCAAAAACGGTCTTGGAGGTACTTGTATTCTGCCTGACACCCGCAATGTGTTGAACAGTAAACCTGCCAGTGTCACGCCAGTGTCATGCTGGTGTAATGTCAGGTATAACAAAGCAGGTCAAGCGTTTCAAACCAAAAGCAAAGCCAAAGTGTGAGCTTAGCTCAGTTATACAGCACAGTGGAACCTTAATTACTATAAATTAAGAAATTAATAACCTTAATTTCCATATCTAATACTAAGAGCTGGGCACTTGCCCCTTTTTTGCCGGTCCGGCCGCAACCCTCCACCCCTGACCTGGGTACCCTTCCGGCCGCTACCTTCCGGCCATATTCATAAACATTGTCGCCCCCGCCCCGTTCCGCCCTCCGACCCCCCCAAATAAAGCATCCGTGATTGACGTCGCCGCGGGAGAGATGCTAACGGCAGAGGCTTTTTAAAGATCATTAGCTGTCTAATTTACAATTCGAACCCGCTGTGGACACGCTTCAAATGCGGCAGTAGTACTTACCCAACTGCGTGTGCTTACTTGCATTGCGAGCCCCAGGGGTTGGATTTGTCGTATTGTATGTATAATTATTTGAGTCCAACAGACGGCCAGAAGTCTCAGTCAACAAGTTACTTATTTTCCACACTTCCCATCCTTCACACTTTCTGGCCTTCAAAATAAAAGCATACCAGCAAACCACTATACACAGCAGCTTTGCAACGGCGTATTTCCAGAAGTAGGGAAGACGAGACAAAAGAAGTGCATGAACTCCACCTTGATGTGCCGGCGTCATGCTTGAGTGCTGCGTGCAGCTTGACTATACTCGTGGGCACAAGGTGTTTTGAAACATTTACGTTCCAAGTCGGGGGGCGTCGCTTCAAAAAGGCAGCACCATAAAGGGACAGAGATGACTAGACGATGCATTTAATTTTATTGCGAAAACGATCTGGAAGGGGGAATGTGGGTGAGTAGCTTCTTTTTACACATATGCCGCTGCCAAACTAGTTTGCTTTG
This sequence comes from Filicampus tigris, assembly GCF_054856515.1. Lineage (NCBI taxonomy): Eukaryota > Metazoa > Chordata > Actinopteri > Syngnathiformes > Syngnathidae > Filicampus > Filicampus tigris. Next base: position 2,055,324 of record NC_141220.1, read on the forward strand.
ATTTTTGATTTGATTTGATTGAACATATAAACAAAATATAAAAATAAAGGGTCAGTACTTATCTTAATTCAGTAAAGTTTATATGTTCAAGGGGAGTAGGAAGAAATAAAATGAAAAGTAGAGTCCTACCCCTTGTTCACTATAAAATATTGGAAATCATGTTCTATTAATACTAAGGTGGGTTATTCATAAATACATACACACATATACCTGAGCGTAACCCATACAAAAAATAACTAATAACGCTTATTTTACATATATAAAAAAAAGTAAACACTGTAAAAAACAAAAGTATAACTATAAACAGACATGCACCTATTATACACATGTATATATAATCATATTCATAAACCAAAAACTAAAGACAATTAAGAGTTTCACTTTCATTTCCTGTGTCTGTGCTTGATATATATATACATATATATATATATATATATATATATATATATATATATATATATATATATATATATATATATATATATATATATACATATGTATACATATATATATATATATATACATATATACACATATATATATATATATATATATATACATATACATATATATATATATATATATATACATATATATATATATATATATATACATATACATATATATATATATATATATATTTATTTAATTTTTTTTTCAGCAGCAACGAGCTGCGTGGTGCATTCTCTCTTCCATGTGGGAAAGTGTATGTCATCGCAATATGTGACATAATGGACCGATCAGAGCAGCAACAATTCCTGATGTGTGTGTGGCATGTGTTGCAGACTTGTCGCCAACAGCACAATGCGTCGGTCATGTGAATCAATGCGGCAGTTGTCGCTCTCTCCGTTGTTGAGGAGTACAAAGAAGCCTAAAAAGAAGCCTTTCACGGAGGAGACTGAGAGGAAATTTGGCCGCCTGGCGACACACGCATGAGGGCCGATTAGTGGGCCGGTCTAAAATCCACTTCCGGCCATGCTTAGTCCAACCCTTTTTAAAAATTTGTCACCCCCCACCCCTGCCCCAAAAATGGGCATCCGGCCGACTGCCCAGCTCTGCTAATACTGTATCTTGATACAAGGTCAACACAGTTGTTTGGCTCCCACCAAAGAGTAAAGAAAATGAACTGAAAATGAGAAGACTGTCCTGTGAAGCAGAGCAGAGTGTACTCACTCTTGCAGGCGTTGCTGTTGCGTCCCTTAGCTGGTCTCCAAGGTAGGTCATGATAGAAATCTTGACATTGTTCACAGTTGAGCCCTTTGGTATTATGATTACACATGCAGTGACCATGAACCTGGAAACATGAAATCAAAATGATCAAGAAATGTCTCAATATTACCTTTGGAGATACTTTGGTTTATTTTCGACTCTATAGGTTTTAATTAGTTTTATGTTTAAATTAATTAAACTTCCCTCGAGCGCATGTTTCCAATAGGATTTATTTCATGACAGACCAGTGAGCCATATTTAAAGACAAGGCTGAACGATTTTGAAAAAGAAGAAAAAGTAATTGCATTTTTCCCCCCTCAATATTGTGGTTGTGATTTAGTATGTGATTTTTTATTTTCAATCTGTATTGCAATAAACAATATGTGATTTATTATGCATAAATGTTTGGGTCTTCTAGGTTAGGCTTACGCTAAGGCCGTCTGTCGGAACGTCACGCTGGAAAAATACACCTTAACGACAGACAGCGATGCTGACCATTAAAGTACCTTCTGCGCATGCGTGAGATGTAAGACTCTTCCATACCATCACAACTGCTCACAACGACCAATCACGGCTCAGATTCAGAGAACAGGTCAGCCGTGATTAGTCGTTGTGAGCAGTTGTGATGTCATTTTCAGTCGACAGAAGACAAAATGGCCGCCCCTGGGGATGGCTAAAAACGAGTGCAGTTTGCTGCTTAATTTATATTCCACAAACGCAAAATTAATCAGAATGCCGTGTTTCAACTAGTGGGCCTGCTGGGAACATATTCTTGAAAAAAATATGTTTGGGTTGACTTCTGCTTTAAGCGTACATCAGTCACTTTAAAGCAACTTCTGTGTTTGTTACTTGGCTGATATAGGAACAATTGGATTTGTGGTGTTTTTTGTATCATTTATCAGAGGTTTTATCAACTTACCTTGCCTTCCCTAACATAGCCAGTTTCCTGGACTGGGGCACACTCTGACGCGTGTCCATAGCAGAAGCAGTTTCCTCGAACGACCATGTCATAGACAGCATAGTAATACTTCTCTTTAATCTCCATACGGGAGTCGAGCAGGTTGTCCCCAAGCGTGTGAAGTTTGGTGAACTTCACCCTTAGATTGGTGATCTTAAGCATATCTGTAAAACAGAAAGAAAACATCAATGACTATTTAAAAAACAGTGCATATCAAACAGCTAAATCATTAAAAAGTCCCTAGGTGCCTACCCTGTATTCGAGGGCTATATGGGTCATGGATCCGAAAAGCGGGGTCCAAAACTCTGAAAATGACCTGAAAAGGTTCCGCTGATTACTGAGCTGATCTAAAGCAAAAAATTGTACTTGTGAAAGTGATGTAAGTTCAGTAAATTGACATTACCTCTCCCTCAGTGGATGGTTCAATGTCAGAATAGCGTGAGTCACAGATGACATTGTCAACCTTCTTCATGGGACCCACAGAAACGTCAGGGAAGGACGTTTCACAGTCATAGGCAAAGTAGCGGTACACCTTCCAGGTTTTCCCAAAGTCTGCTGAGCGCTCAATCACCATTGCAGCAGGTCGAAATGTCTTCAGGGAGGAGAGCCAGTGAAAAGAACTAATCACCGTGCGCTCGGCGTGCAAACGGGCGCATCGTCATTTTTGTTGCGGTCAATTGTCAAGTTCAGCATGTTTGTGAATTTGGTAGACACGCTACGCATCACTGAGCATTAACCTCCAGCACATCTCGCAATTTGGTGACAAAAAGTAGACTACATTTTAGACTGGCTAAAAGGTGGTCTATTTTGCAGCGCATGTGGTCTAACATGATTTTGGTGTATTTAATCGAAGCACAGGCAGACAGATTTGGACTCTGCGGACATGTGTGGTGGACCTCATGAGATTTCAATTGTAAATATGACACCAACATGGGACAATCCCTCCGAATCACTGTCGAAATCAATTCATTGAACAAATTATAATCATGCTCATGTTAAAAATATTTTAATAGTACCCCCATCAGTGTTGGGGTGGGGTTACACACGGTCAAGGCGCACCGACCACATCACCCAAAAGGGGAGATATTGACATTTATGTGCCAGTATCATACACGAACTCCAGCTAGTCAAATTTTTGTTTCCGCAACATTCAAGCATGGCGTATTCGGGCATGCAGTCCGCACCGCCCTGATTTCGATGCAAATGAGTGATGCCGAGGGAAAATAATGACCTTCCATCCCACAATGGCGCCCAAAGGTGCAAACGCCCCATTACAGACATTTTTACCAGCGAAAAGTCTAAAAAAAATCCCAAAAGAAAGAAAATTCCACCAATGCGCACAGTTAGGCTGCGCTTTGAACGAAAACAGGGCCTAATGTATCCTAGTTTGACATATTTTGTGCTACATATACCATTAAAGTACACTGTCTATCAAATAATATTGTAACAATAATGATTTTACAATGCTTCTATCCAATCAAATTTATTTTGAAAGTAGTAAAATATAATTGGAGTTTGCTTAAAGTGGATGTCAACCCTATAATTTTTTTTTCCAATAATATGTTCTATGCACGTCCACTAGTCTAAACACAGCATTCTGATTAATATTGTATGTGTGGAATAGGAGTTAAGCAGTAAAATCCATCTGTTTTTGTCCATCTCAGGGGGCATTTAGCCACTTGCTGTCACCTGAAAATGGCGTCGCAGTTGCTCAAAGCTCAGGTAATGACCAATCACGGCTCACCTGTTTTCTGAAGCTGAGCCATGATTGGTCGTTACCTGAGCAACTGCGATGTCATTTTCAGTCAACAGCAAGTGGCAAAATGGCCGCTCCCTGAGATGGACAAAAACAGGTGGAATTTACTGCTCAACTCATATTCCACAAATACAATATTAATCAGAATGCCGTGTTTAGACTAGTGGGGCTACATGGAACATATTATTGTTAAGACATTTTTTTAGTTGACTTCCCTTTAAGTCCAGTGTTTTGTACATAGACTAGAGCTGGACACTCTTCACAACAAATTGGGTCTTCTTCTATCTCTTTAAACATATACACCTGTTGAATGTATTCATGTGTGATATCCCAATACAGTTTGCAATAACTCACTTTGAAGGTCATGATGAGGTGAGTGAAGTGAAACTCTGCCTCCAGGTTGAGCTGGATTGTGACATTTTCCACACCTGTATACAGAGGATCAATAATCTGAATTGTTTTCAGTGTTAGATCAACATTCTGAATTTATGACACCGTCAGAATGCAATGGGCTGAACATCAGACGCCGTCACTTTGAGCAAAATCTGACCAGAGTTTGCATGCCATCTGGCGTGTCATAATCCCATTGTTGGTTGTCCATGTAATGCCCAGATACAGTATTTATGTAATAAATAGGAATATAAACATTTATAGGACATTCAATCGCATATACTGTATAAATAGTAGGGGTGTAACGGTACGCTAAATCACATTTCGGTTCGGTTCGTTTTTTTGGAAACTTCGGTTCAGTATATTTTCGGTACAAAAAAAAGACTATTGTTTTTAATATATTTATTTTGAGAAGAGGACAAGTAAAGGGTGTTTTAGAAAAAATAAGTAATAGTGAACCATTCGGGTGATATTCTAAGAAATTACACCAGAATAAAAAATACACTAACAATAAAGATTTCTTAATTTTGTATATTATTAAGACAATGAAATCTTTAAACACTCAGCAGCAATAGCCTATGACACACCTAAGTATTTAAGTTAAACACAAGTTGTCATTACAGTACATGTATACACTTTTTGTGATAAAAAAAAATACATACAGTAACAGTTACAATTATTGCTAACTATATTAAAACTCTTTTTATAATGAAAAAATACAGTAACTTTAAAAAGTTTTTATGAAATTGTATACACTTTTTAGGCATTGAAATCTTTGAATGTTCAACACCATATTGTAACGAATTGGGTTATATCTGTGTTGTGGTCGGATTTGTGTGTTGCTGAATTGTGATGTTTCCGAGGTTCATGAGTGCATCGTACGGCAAGCGATTGGAGCCGCGGAAAAAGAAGAGCGCGAGCAGTTGTACTTGAATTAATAAAAACGTGAGAATTAAACTACGTCTGACGGCGTGTTCATGGAAGACGCTACAATATGATAAATCTCACTATATAAGTTTGACGTTTTTGCTCCCTCGTCTAAGAGACATTCACAGTCAGATGATGCCGTGCATGTTAGACGTGCTAGCCGCAACATAGCCGCCGATTTCATGTAGCAATGTCGGCACACAACTTTTCGGACTTACCCACGCATCTTTCCCCATCGGCGATGGGGAACAGGAAAGCAAGAATGTTCCCAAACAGGAGTCCGCAGTGTACGCGGGCACCTTCGAGCTCTGTCTTTCTCTTTTGTACCGCCACTCTAGTCTCCCGCATGCAAACAATCAGCGTCCGTTCGTAAGCTCGCGCTAATAAGTGGACCGAACAGGACGCCTTACCGAAACGTATTAATATGCCCGAGTGTACCGTTACACCCCTAATAAATAGCATGGAAATGTTTAAAGGCCCTCTACAGTCTGAGTGATCCATTATGAGTCGTCAGTAACTAGTAGGCCTTTATTGTCAATAGACATTATAATAATAACATAATAATAATAATAGTAAAATGTAACTTTTGGAGGAATGCCATACACTGTACAATGCTTCCTGAAAGTATTCTTTTTTTTCCTCTGAAAGTCTTCACTTATACCACATGTTGTTATGCCACAGCTCCGCGGGAGCTCCTTTACCTGCCAGTTGAGTAGAAGCACCTGTGGATAAAGCCAAACATCCATCCATCCATTATCTGTACCGCTTCTCCTCACATGGGTCGCGGGGCGTGCTGGAGCCTATCCCAGCTGTCTTTGGGCAGTAGGCGGGGGACACCCTGAACTGGTTGCCAGCCAATCGCAGGGCACACAGAGACAAACATCCGCACTCACAATCACACCTAGGGGCAATTTAGAGTATCCAATCAACTTACCATGCATGTTTTTGGAATGTGGGAGGAAACCGGAGTGCCCGGAGAAAACCCACGCAGGCACGGGGAGAACATGCAAACTCCACACAGGGAGGCCGGAGCCGGGATCGAACCCACGACCTCTGAACTGTGAGGCGGACGTGCTAACCAGTCGACCACCGTGCCGCCTAAAGCCAAACAGTGGCAGTTTTTTTTTATTTTTATTTTCTGACCCTGGATTATCCACCTCTGACCTTGTGGTAGTCCTGCATCAGAGGTCTACTGGCAATTTGTTTGTCTAGATGCTGGGTTTGTGCCCTTACACGCACTGTTAACTGTAGGCTATATATAAACGGTATGCCTTTCACATTGTCATTATGAGGTGTTGTGTAGAATTAATACGGTAAAAAAAATTGAATTGAATCCATTTGGAATAAGATGGTCGCATAAAATGTGCTGTGATATTTCCAGATGGATGCACTTTGACTATTTCCACTTAAATGCAACTTAATGGTAAATGTATGGCCTTTTTGTCAACTAAAACGCCTGCATCTATAACTTAAACACGAAACAACATGTGTGACCGGTGTTGAACTTTGACCTTTCATTGTTTTTTGTTTTTTTCCTCTCACCATTCTCAGATTGCCACCAGGTCTTCAGTCTATTCGGAGCAAATGTGGTAACGACATTCTCAATACGATGGCTCCCCGTCTGATTGGCTGGTTCACTGTAGGGCGTCGCTGAGTCACACAAGAAACATTTTTTTTCCTCCTGACAAAAAAGAAAAGGAAGAGTGGGGCAGAAAGAGAAAAGGCAAATAGAGCCTTTATGAAGGCTGAAATTCCTCAGATTCCTGTCTTCCTGCTGTTTTTCTGGATGAGTGCAGTGGAGATACAGTAACAACTTAAAAAAAACAAAAAACAAATCAACAGTAGAAGAGTTGTCACACATGCCGAGGGCAGCTTGACAAAATCGCTGTGCATCCTCCAGAAAACTTCTCACTGAGGTCAAAGAAGGCTTCACATTGACAGCGGCAGATAGAACAATGCAGCCAACAGGCTCGTACCTAGCGGTTGTGATCTGTGCCTTCTTCACTTGGTTATGTCTACGTCACTTTCGTGCCTCACATTTCAGTGAACATCTTCTCAACGAACAATACTACAAAAATGAAACAAGGCTATATTGTCATTGTATAGCAGTGCAAATTTACTACCCACTGAAAATGTCTTCAAACGTAAATTGCTGCGTAGCATAAATCAATTTGTTATGTCTGGAGAGTGACAAAGATGTCATACAAATGTAACAGTTGTTGTGTTACCGTTTTGAATGTTTACATTAATGTAGCAACAGAACTAAGCCAATACCCAAAACCTCAAAATAAATGAAAATGTCAATGTAAATGATATTTTTAAAGCATCTGTACCAAAAACAGAATAGTAAATGAAAAAAGTAAGTTTTGCTCAAAATTACAACAAATGTAGAAAAATAAAAAATGACAATAAAAGGGGAAGAAAAGAAAATACATGGAAAATATATGGTGTGTGGTGTGATTGGGTGCAATGTATAGGTTTGACCAGCAGACGGCAGTGTTCGCGGCCTTAAGAGGGGCTTAATGGAGAAGCTTGCATTCTAAAAGCGAAGAACACACGCCATGTCGGAACAGTGGTGTGGCGTCAACATTTTTAACCAATGCTATATTTTTGCGTTTTACAAAAGAAACATTTGGACAAATCATTTCTGCACCAAGCTACACAAACCAAAGGGTACCGGGAAATGTCGAATCTGATAGCCTTTTGTCACACACATTTCTGACATGTTTTATTGAGTAAATATGCTTCCAGCTGATCACCGTTTTTGATCAGGATCATAGGCCCAGCCCTACTACAATATTTATATGTCTTAATTTCGCACAGCACTAACTGTATCCTGACTATTCTGTTATATCGAAATGTCATTTCTGTTGTATTGTCCCTTGAGATGATATAATAAAATGGTTGCTGAAATGTGAGTGGTGTAACTAACTTAGTGAGGTACTGTAAATGCTACAAGGTGACCACGTATACTGTTTTATACTGTATATGACACATTTTGGCCACGATGGCATAGACACATTAAAGGTGACAATGCCAAAATGAATCAAATTCTGTGATTTGGGGGATCATGGTTCAGGGAGCATGAGACAACTTAGTTTGCATCATGACCTGACCTTTTTAAAGGTCAAATAGACATTTTCCATCATCAGACATTTTGATGAAAAGTTAATTCAATTGTGGATGGAATGAAATCCTTTTTTATGTTTATCAAAATCTAGTCTAAGCCACTACGACAGAATGTCAGTCCAACAAAGTAGTCCAATGAAATGTTAGGGTAGTAATGAAACAGTTTAATTAATTTGAAGCAATCTCCTTTCTTTAAGTGATTCACTTTTCTTAACTGACTAATGCCAGCAAATAGGTTTAGACTGGCGGATGCTTGTTTCATCTAACCAAGCATTGTCATAGAGCAATAGATTACTTTCAGTGAGAGAACTCTGCTAAAGCAGCTGGACAAACATCTGTCTCCAGTTATATCAGCACCTCCATATGGGGTGCGTGTGTGTGTGTGTGTGTGTGTGTGTGTGTGTGTGTTAGCGAGGGGGGTTATGGTCAACACAGGATGTGCTGCAGACTATAACCCCCCCAGAGCCACACACCAAGTAATACACAACAGGGAGTTTATTTTCTGATAAACATTCCATTCCATCAGTAGACAGGGGCTTTTCTAACAAAGTAAATCGCGTAAGTCTAATTTGGTACAGCTTTAGAGAATAAAAATGTTGTATGTATGAAAGTTGTAAAACATACGGACTATTGTATTCCATTAAATTACTGAAACTTTATTGTACTTTATGTCACAATTTCTGGTAGAATTTCAAATAAGATAGTACTACATAAAAATAAATTGATTGAGGGAGTTGACAAAGCGATTAAAGACTATGTGATTTAAATGAAGGTAACAACCAAAAGCGTTTTCTTCCATGAACATCAGACATTTTAATTGTCATATTTTTTTATGATGACTGCAGCTATTTCCTTTTGTTTGACTTATTTCACTGTCAGGGTGTCTGGAGTCTTACCCTTTGTTTTATGTTTGTGCTGTTTTAACACAAATCAGTTTTGAATTGTCTTAGGAGCAGAGAGCCTAATAAAAGGAAAGTGAACAGGGAAATATGTAGTTACATAGCATGTTAACATCAGCCTGCTTTACACATCCTGTTCTCAAGATGGCTAAATCCTGTTACGGTGGGAGGGGCGCTGTGTTGCTCATCACAGTCCCTCCTCCAGAGGTGGTATCACAGCCGGAGCAACAATACAGCTGTAAAAACTAAAGACGGAATGGCATGTGATGTTTCAATAATGTGTTACTTATGCCACCAGTGAGCATTTCAAAATTGAAAGAACCAAAGAATCGCTAACTAGCATTGCAGGTACAAGCTACGATAAAGCTAGCAAGAAGACCAACTCAACAAGATAAATCATTTGAAAATGTCTCTCACATTAATGTAACCTATAAACTGTGAAATTCAACTGAATTGTTTTAAAATATTTTTTCAGAGGGGAAGTGTTTCGAATTTACTATTCCCATTTAAGCTCATGTTAAAGTTGGATCAGCACGCACCTGCTGTCATTAAAGCACCTTTGATTAAACCCAAATCAATTAAAAGACAACAGTAGTCTATGCGCTAACACTAAATGCTATTACAAACCGTTCATAACTTCGTTCACTCATCTTAGCCCCAATTCCAACTCAAGAAAAAGAGCCCCAAAGCATAATAATACCACCACCGGTTTTCAAAATAAGGCTAGGTTCACATCGCAGGTCTTAATTCTCAATTCAGATTTTTTGTTATAAAAATCAGATTTTTTTGCGTAAGCGTTCATATTACATTATAAATGCGACTTGGGTCTCTCACCCTTTACCGTTCTATCTTGTTCGGTCGGAGTCACTGGAGGGACCGATAACTAACTCTCCATTGGAAATCATTGTAGTTTCATTGTTTATAAGGTTAAAACGGTGATCAATTGGCAGCAAAATTTATGTGGACATCCCTATTAATGCCCACTTCAACATATCAAAAGGACGAACCTCTCCGTGGCTGATTTATATGAGTACTCATAGTATGACAAAAAATGTTCAGGGGTATACCAGCAAAAAAAGGTTGGGAGTCAGTGGTGTATTGGGTTTGGCCCACTCATCGCAATTAGGGCTGAATGATTATGGAAAATATAAAATTGCAATTTTTTTTCAAGATACTTGTATTTTTCAACAGTCAATCTTTATTACATTTTGTCACTTCTGTCCACCGAAAATGACATCACAGATGCTCAGGTCTCAGGTAACAACCAATCATGGCTCAGCTCCAGAAAACAGGTGAGCTGTGATTGGTCGTTACCTGAGCCCTGAGCAACTGTTTTGTCATTTCCAGTCGACAGAAGTGACAAAATGGCCATGCTGTAGCTGCGGCAGAGTTAGCTTAGACTTCGGTAATGGCCATTTAAACCGCAGCCTTCGGGATTACGTAATCGCGTTTTCTCAAATCGCGATTATATTGCAAATGCAATTAATCGTTCAGCCCTAATCACAATAGATGCTGTCACATGGCATCTAAATCATGTGAGTTCAAGAATGTTGTCTTCTGTGTAAGACCACATTTCAGGTGCAGCAATATACAACCATTGTTTGGGTCAGTGTAAAAAGCAAAACTTTTATTATTGTGGTCTAGGGCTGCACGGTATTGGAAAAACATGCGATATGCTATATCGTTGTTGAATGTAGCGATATCGATATTATTGCGGTATTTAACATGTACCTAAAGAAAGGACATTTTTATTATCTAATGAAAGACTTAGCAATTTTTCATGTAATGAAATAAGCAAGCGCAACATATTCTTAGCTAATTACAGTGGTACCTCTACTTACGAAATGAACTGGTTCTGGAAGAAATTTCTTAAGTAGAAAACTTTGTAAGTAGAGACGTGTTTTCCATGTAAATGCCGTAATCCGTTCCAAGCCCCTCAATATTCAGACATAAATGTTTTATAAAGCATAAAAATGCATCAAAACATGTTACAATTAGATTATTGCACAATAAATGAGAGTTGTGCATAATGTAAAAAAAAAAAGAAAAAGAATAGAGTAAAGAATAAAAATGACGATCATTTACCTTTTAATTACTGTCCTCATCGCTTTTTTCCCTCTTTGGTTCATGTTCTCTCTCAGAAGTGGTTTTTGCCTGGTGTTTTGTAAAGAACTGATTTAATGACGTGGCGACGGTCATATTCTTTGGCGAGATCAACCAAACGCATCCCCTTTTCATACTTTTCAATTATCGCTTGCTTCGTTTGTATGGAGAAAAAAAAACATTTTCTCCTTTTTCTTTTCCTCGTTTCTAATTCACGCCAAAATATCGGAACACCTCATGGCCCGAGGGGCGAATGACGAGGACGCTGCATTGACATATCTATCACATAGCTATCTATCTACCTCTCTATCTGCACACAGACACATACGGTAGAGGTCCCTCTTAGCCAATGGGATGCGAGGAAGATGCTAGGCTAGCCAATGGCAGAGCAGCTATGAGTATGTTGCGTTCAGGAAACTGCGGAGCTGCGAGTGGCAGCCCATACTGTATTTCGTATCTTGAAATTTCTTTTGTAACAAGAGGCAATATTTTCCTGTTGAGGCCTTTCGTAAAAGTTTGCGTCTGACTGGTCAATTTCAGATAAAAGCATACAATTCCATAAGAAATATATTGCATGTCTTTGCGATAAGCATATGGCATGGGCCGATATCACGATATCAATATTTTTTCGATATATTGCGCAGCCCTATTTGGTCTTTATAAAATATTCTACTGTCAAAATTTGGAAGAGATTTAAGGTTGGTTTGTAGATTTATTAGTCTTTGAATTTGTAGACAGCTAGTGTTTAATAAATGTTGTCTTCTCTCATTCATATACTGTCTCTTACAAGACATGTCCTGCTGAATAGCTGAATTTTCAAATAACACTGAAAATCAGTCTGAACTTGAATCACCTTGTCAAGTTAAAATAGTGATTCATCGTACAAGACTTGTATCTGTTCTCTAAATCAGGGGTCACCAACCTTTTTAAAACTTAGATCTACTTCTCGGGTGCTGATTAATGCAAAGAGGCTACCAGATTGATAGGCACTTCTGAAACAACACATTTTCTCTATTAGTCTTTAATAATTCTGTTATTGTGAAGATAAATAATTTTTCCCAATAATTTGAAAACAAAAAATGTCAACGTGCAAACATTTTGTTTCTAAAAATCGTGTTTACATTTTCAAATGATCACCCCTACAACATTCCTAGAAAATCACAATGTCCCATCACCGGTGAGCTATTTTTACAATAGGCCCGTTTGCTACTCATATGGTGCTTGGGGGCTACCTGGTGCCCACATGCACCACATTGGTGACCCCTTATCCAAACGTTTGTCTTACCTGGAGATGGCTGACAATGCAGAAGGGTTCGGGACGATTTAGTCCACAGGTGGAGGTTGACGAAAGCTGGTGCGCTCGACCAATAAGAAGATCTCCTGTTGCTGGGTAACAGCTGCCCTCGGTGCAGACATCACTGTGCTCTGGTAGGCTGATTTGATCCTGGCCTTGGCCTACCACAGGATTAACTTGCTGGGCCAAGGTGAACAACAGTAGACCTAAGAACAGAAGCCCCACGCCGAGATTGGTCAGTCTAACAAAAAACATTAACGTTAGGCACTTTTCCATTAGCTCCACACCACACCGAGACGCCTCCTCGGTGCCCCAGACATTTTCCATTAAAGTTTTTCAATGTAATTCAATGTAACTGCTTTTCAGAACTATCTCGGAGATGGTTCTAAAGCGCCGGCAGTCTGGGGCCAAGCAGGGCCATGTCGCCACTCTTCTGATTGGCCGACAGTGATGCAGCAAGGAACTCTACCGCACACACCCATTTCCTGGTTTTAGATGAGGCTTTGACGGCTGTCGTCTAATTCATAAAAATACCGCACACAGTAAATATAATAATGTTCAATAACAATGTTGAACCATATTGACAATTTCATATGTGATGAATGCATTTTTGATGGTTAATGGGTCCCATTCACCTGAATGAGAGGTCTCCAGCAGTAGAGTAGAGACTCACCGCTCCCCCGATCTAAGTGGAAGTCAACCCAAACATATTTTTTTCAAGAATATGTCCCCAGCAGGCCCACTAGTTGAAACAGCAGTCTGATTAATGTTGCGTTTGTGAAATATAAATTAAGCAGTAAAATGCACTCGTTTTAGCCATTGGATCAACACTTATTCTACAAACGCAATATTTATCAGAATGCCCTGTTTCGTTCTAAGAGTTAGGGCGCAGCAGACGACAGCTCATGCTCCACCACGGCCATTGTATGATTGTATATGACGGGAGGCGCGGTCTTGCTAATATGCGCCCGGGATGGAACATTGTAACGGGGCTCCAGCATGTTTAATAAACGTCTGAAGCCCGCGGTTCCTAGACTAAAGCATTCGGACGCATAGTTGTTGCAATATGTGCCGATTGCTTCAGTAATTACGAATATCCTTGGCCCTGACTGCTTTCACTTCTCCAGGCTGCTTAAAAGTAGCGGGGATAAATTGTTGGTGTTGAGCGGGTTTAATTTTTCGACCCCTGGGTAACTGTATCGGGTGATGTTAGCATGTTTGAAGTGTTACCTGCAACATAGCGAATGGAGGTCCAACAGCGCCGACACAGTTTTTGTTCGCTCCACCGCTCGCAACCTTGCACCCCATACGGAAGTTGAAATGTGCCCGGCTGACTATATTATATACACAATACAGTATACAAACGGCTGATTTGTATAGACGGCTCATCTAGCTCCATGCTGTCTCCCGCACTCACCATTTTTCTTCTACATTTGTTTTGATCTATTTATCCTTAAAACAGCAAATGTGGCGGTCGCTTGGTCTCAGGCGTTTATATATATATATCAAAGGGGCACAAATATAGTAAAAGTACAGTCACTTTTCAAATAGTATTTTCTAGCTTTTACCCGTTGCCTGTCCCTAAAATGTGTCACTACCGAAACACACAATTTCAGAAGGGGTCACTGATAGTGTAGTGGTACACACGTCTGAGTTGTGTGCGGGCAGCGTGGGATCGATTCCCGCTCAGTAACGGTGTCTGTGTGTGCCCTGCAACTGGATGGCAACCAGTTCGGGGTGTAGTCTGCCTTCGCCCGTTGACGGCTGGAATAGGCTCCAGCACCTCCCTGTATAGGATAAGCGGTTTGGAAGATGACATGATGACAATTACAGAAGAATAAAAATAATTCTAACTAGCTGATTCATATTTTTTTCCATTCCCCCCTCTGCAGAGTATTCTTTATATATTAATATATATGGTTTTGACATCAAAACCAATCATAATGAATTTTTAACAGAATTTAATATGACTTTTTCCGAAATAAATCAAAATGTATATGCTATTTTTCATTGTAAAATGTAGAAAGTTGATCACATTGACTTCAAAAGTCATCATTAATTAAAACAAACATACCGTTAAACAATCACTATCAAAAATTGTTGGTTGATGATTCAATACTTTTTATTTTTGTTCAAACATCAGTTTTTTGGTAGTGACTGCAACATTTCAGTAGTGACCATATTGTTGCTGCTGTTGCAGTAATACTTTGTGAGAGGGTAGAATTGTAATCACTTAACTAGTTTTGCTATATTTTAACTTTTAACGTGTATTATAACTATCCATCCATTATCTGTACCGCTTCTCCTCACAAGGGTCGCGGGGCGTGCTGGAGCCTATCCCAG
Source organism: Filicampus tigris (assembly GCF_054856515.1). Classification (NCBI taxonomy): domain Eukaryota; kingdom Metazoa; phylum Chordata; class Actinopteri; order Syngnathiformes; family Syngnathidae; genus Filicampus; species Filicampus tigris. Next base: position 2,070,332 of record NC_141220.1, read on the forward strand.
CTGTCTTTGGGCAGTAGGCGGGGGACACCCTGAATTGGTTGCCAGCCAATCGCAGGGCACACAAAGACAAACATCCACACTCACAATCACACCTAGGGGCAATTTAGAGTATCCAATCAACTTACCATGCATGTTTTTGGAATGTGGGAGGAAACCGGAGTGCCCGGAGAAAACCCACGCAGGCACGGGGAGAACATGCAAACTCCACACAGGGAGGCCGGAGCCGGGATCGAACCCACGACCTCTGAACTGTGAGGCGGACGTGCTAACCAGTCGACCACCGTGCCGCCGTATTTTAACTAATGAAACATTATTTTTTTCATTTTCTACTGCTTTGTGCTGTACTCAGGGTCGGAGGGGGTTGGAGTTGATCGCAGCCGATTTAGGGCAAAAGCAGGGTACACGCTGGACCGGTCACCTGTCCATCACAGGGCTCTTCATCATTGAAAAACTGTGGTTTCACCTTCCAAATGAAAATTTAATTGGAATGACAAACATTTTTTTAACATACATTTCCCTGTATGTATGTTCCCTCTCTCTCTGTTTTTTGAGAGACATCCGATGGTCTTGTTTTTTCCTCCATGCTCTTCTGACTTTCCTTTGCTCTCTGCTGGATAATTTATTGGTAGACTTCAGCTTTCCTTCTTCCTTCCATCTCTTATTTCTTTCTCTTTTCCTTTATTAAATATTCTTTGGATTTCACTGGGTTATTGTAACCCTTCGCCTGTACTCTGTCTCTGCTAGGCTTTTTGGCATTTTGATGTTTTTCCCTTCAAATTAAGATAAAATATTAAATACTATATTGTTAAAATCAGAGAGATCTATGTATGACATATGTATCTATATATTATATTATTTAAAACTTACTTTATTAGAAAATAAAGATCATATTGTCACTACCGAAACCATTATGTCACAACCGAAACCTCTCTGTATGTTTCGGTAGTGACTGTTTCGGTTTTATTTTTCCCTTCAAATTAAGATAAAATATGGAATCGAATATAGTTAAAATCAGAAAGATCTATGTATTACATATGTATCTATGTATTATATTATTTAAAACTTTATTCAAAAATAAACATCAAATTGTCACCACCGAAACCATTATGTCACTACCGAAACGTTTCGCTATAGTGATCGTTTCGGTAGTGACGTTTTACGATAGTTGTTGACAATACTCAACAATGCTAGGTACAACGTGGCTACCACAGACAGTTTTGAGCATGTGTACAGAGATAGAAAATAGTACATTTAGCATTAAAATCAAAAGTGCTTATTTTATTGCCGAAATGAAGTGTTCGGTAGTGACGGTCCTTAAAACCACATGCTGACTTTCAGACTTTGGAGGGCACATAACTTAATAATGCTGCCAAGTAATTACTCGCCATGTGCCCAGTGATGAACATGAAGGTAATGTCTCTTAGTGGTGAAATTTCTGGGGATGTGGCTAAAACCAAGCCCTGCCTACAGACAAATACTCTTTGCGTTTTGGTAGTGACGTGAAAAGTTGGGACAGGTTTTTTTACATAAAAACTTCTAATTTGAAAAAAATCTACAAAATCAATGTAAATCTTTCACCATACATTTAAAAGCAACCAAAGTGTTCTATTAAAGTAAAGTATTTTTTAAATTGGCAAAAATCTTCTACATTTTTTTTCATGAATTGAAATTTAGGTGTTAGAGATTGGGACAGTCATCTCCCAATAGGAAGTGACATATAAAAGATGACTTTTTATACATTCAGTTTAATAGTATCTCAATTAATGCCTTGTGGTAAAATAGATCATAACAAGATATTACTAAATATGCAAGGTCTGAACACTTTGATTTTTTTGACTTTCTTTTTTTTTTTTTTACTAAAATTTGATTTTCATTGTGGGACAGCAATTTCAACCAATTTGGTAGAATGGCTCATATACATTCAGACATATACATATGTATACACAAATATATATGTATATGCATACACACATACACATCGCTGTCCTGGGAAAACACTTTTTTGGAGTTATTGTTTTATGTTAATTGGATTCTGCGCTTTGAACATTTAGCAAATCTCTTCAAATTGTGCTTGAAAACATCTAAACAAAGCCAAAAATGAATATCAACTCCAAATATTGGTTATCAGACTCGATATCTTCCCTGAAAAATACACATCGGCCTATCTTTAGTGTATGTGTTCACATTAACCTTTTTAACTAGAGGTGCGATGATTAATTGGCAACTAAGCGATTATCAACTTAATCAATAATTATATTTGATAGTCAAATAATCGTTTTGAGACCTTGTTTAATTTAATATTCAAATGTATCTAAATCCTCCAAATTTCAGCCTCTAAACTGTAAATATTATCAGATTTTTTTCCTCCATGAAAATAGGCTGATTATTCATGTTGAATAAATGAATAAAAAATAAGAAATTTGCAAATATCTGCTTTGACTTTGACGACCAATGATCAACATATAACTGCCTCACAATCTGTTTACTTGGAGCATTTTCTGCACTTTCTGTTTTTGAACAAAGAGATCAAAACTAAATAATGTTTTTTGATACAATTCGTGGATGAATTGAGAAAGTAGTCAACAGATTAATCAGATATTAAAACAATCATTAGCTGCTATTTCAAACGCAGAGCAATTTCATAGTAAACTTTGGCTGACGTAATTCAAACCACAGAAATTTAATTGTTTTTATTTATAAAAAAAATGATGAGCTGACACTGAAATGATTGAATCACATAAAATTCATTGGCCTTCATTGGATATTCAGCGATGTGTTAATGTAATAAATTTCAGGGAAGGGGCTTGGACCTCTTAAATACTCTCCTGATTGCATTTGCTTTTTGGGGTTTTTCCTTTGTCATTTTAACACACTTACATTTTAATGTCATCGCAACTTCTTGGCAAATAATAAAGTAAAATCGACAAGTTTACAGTCACGATTGTCATTAATTTAAAGACGTGTGTTGTAATCGGTTTCTATGCAAAATCGGTGAAAAAGCAGCAGCACATTTTACGACGTGTTGCGTGTGTCGGATGACACTTTTATAGTGGCTGGTTTCCTTGAAACAAATTAAAAGATATATATACTTGAAGTTTCTTACCAAGAAGCAGCACGAGTTGAACACGCAGCATCTTCGTCTTCTCACGGAGGAGAATACCCAACATTCACTTCCAACCTCTCAAGTCCGATCAGACTTGAACTGAACTCCCCCACACCGCCCCCGCCTACATAGAAGTAAGTCGACAGTAGCCCGACAAACATGCATCCGTCAGACTATCAGAATAAATTACGTTGTTAAGTAGTTACTGTAAACTCGAACTTGTGCCCCTCACAAAGTTTGGGCATATACTTTGAATATACGATTATATTAAAAGATTTTTCAATAATCAGATTCTGAACTCATCACAATGTGCCACTTATGTACTAAAAGCGACTGTGTGCTTACGCTAATTTGTTAATATTTCTTCATCAATTGTGTTCACTTGACCATTGCGTTGAGCAGAATGACTCCTCTCGCTCACCTTCTGGAATAAGTATTAATTAATGTGTTGCGGATTTGCACTTTAGCTTCCACATCAACTCATTAATGTGTTTTAACATTTTCTTATGATCAGTTTATTTTAGTCAGTTATCAACACACACTGACACAGACACACACGCACACGTACACTAATGGCTATATAACTACAACTAAATTCCAAGTCACATTGATGTATACAGTTTCAATCTATCTTCATTGCTGTAATGTTTTCTAGCTGCTTGGCTTGCCTAGCTATGACAATCATATTGATTGCTGGTCCACAAAAAAGATTTACGACTATTGCTGCTGCAATATGCGATTGCTGCACTAAGTGTTCAGTTTATGAAAACTGAAATTGGTCGAGTATATTTGTATGTTTTCACCCCCTTTGGAATCTCTTTTTATGCTGTTTTACAGTGGTGTTTATTTTACAGCTCAGTTCAGACCCCCCCCCCACACACACACACACACCCCCACACACACCATCACGCCCCCCCCCCACACACACACACACACACACACGCACACACATTCCTCAATGCCTCGACTCCCATCCCCACAGTAACCTCAGTAATCTCACCTGCGAGAACAAAGGAAGAGTGTCTGTTTGGGTGGGGGATGTTTGAGAATGTGACCCCCCACCTGAACATCTGAAGACTCATTGAGTACCCGCTGCCTTGCTGTGTAGTCGGTAATTAGAGTGACTCTCAACCTGTAGTGGCCTGCAGAGCAAATCTTTGAGAGCAGAGCAACTCATCTGTTTGCCACTAACATAAAGTGCACAGAGATCAACAATACGATAAAGCTTTTTAGCACTTAATAATGTTCAGCACAGAATACCCTCTTACAAGTTTAACGCAATTCATTCATTCAATGTAACATTTGCTCTAATTTGGACACAATTTTACCATGTGAAAATAAAAAGGGGCAAAGTGGTAGTGGGGTTGACTTATTGAGATACCCTTCAGCAAATCACCGGCACCCTAACCCCTTGCCCCTTCATGACCACACTGCCATCAATTTTGCATTCAATTTCATTTCCCCATTCCACCGTAGGAGGGCAGTGTGTAAGGGGCTGGACTCTGTTCTGTTCGAAGTTTATTCCTGAGGGCAGTTTTTCAAAACAATCCCTACCTTTATGGAGCCAACACAGATAGCAAAAGACGTTGAATCAACGTTGAATTTGGGTTAAGGTTGACTTTTGGTTACGGTTGAAGATTGATGGTCCATCAACATTGATTCAACATCATTTTATCAACATTGGATTTCTGATGAAAAGATGCCGTTGAATCAACGTTGGATTTGGGTTAAGAAGGTTGGATTTGGTTTCGGTTGAAGATTGATGGTCAATCGTTTATTGAACATCATTTTATATATATATGATTCAACTGGGCTGACATTGATAAATCTTTATTTAATATTAAATTACAGCAAGCATTTCAACCTTTGAAAAAATGTTGTTGGAATAGCGTTGTATAAATGCTGTTTTTTTTTAATCAATCACATTTTATTTATATAGCACTTTTCATACATAAAAATGCAACTCAAAGTGCTTTAAAACATTCAAAGCAAAATAGAATTATCTTCAATCAAAAGAAAAGATAAATTATTTAAATGTAATGTTGAATTGTCAACATGAAATAGACATGGTTTCAATGTACTGTATACCATGTTGTGCACCTGTGCCCCCGCTCACATGACTTGCTCTTCAAACCAGTTCCAGCTACCAGTTAGCAGCAGTTGGGATGTTTGGCAGTTTTAGCGAGTGACAAAAGACAATTGACAAGAAACTGGTAAGTCCTGAGGACAACATACATTTTTTCCCCTAAAAATCCCATTATGTCAACTTTGTTACTAAATAATTGTAATGAGACTGTTGTTTATTGCAGTCATTAGCATTAGCTAGCGCTAGCATTCTAGCTAATGCTAGTGTGTCCGTGTCCCCCTCCACCTCCACAAGACGCTCCTCTTACACTTTAATGAACGAGGAAGTTAACGTTGCTCTGAGGGGTGAGTAAAGTTAAGTAGTGCACATTGGGTTTTAAATTACTAAAAAATTATTATTATAGCCCCCCCCCAAGAGACAGGTCCCAGACGTCCCAAAAACAAACAGACAGGATGGGTGGAAGGGGGCCGCCGGAACGGGAACAGCAGGGCGGCCGCGCGCCGCCGGAACGGGAACAGCAGGGCGGCCGCGCGCCGCCGGAACGGGAACAGCAGGGCGGCCGCGCGCCGCCGGAACGGAAACAGCAGGGCGGCCGCGCGCCGCCGGAACGGAAACAGCAGGGCGGCCGCGCGCCGCCGGAACGGAAACAGCAGGGCGGCCGCGCGCCGCCGTAACGGAAACAGGAGGGCGGCCGCCGGAATGGGAACAGGAGGGCGGGCGCAGGCCGTGCGCCACCGGAACAGAAAACGAGAGCGGCCGCAGGATGTGCGCCGCCGGAACAGGAAACAAGAGCGGCCGCAGGACGTGCGCCGCCGGAACAGGGAACGGAAGGCGGCCGCAGGACGTGCGCCACCGGAACAGGAAACGGGTGGCAGCCGCAGGCGTGCAGCGCCGCTTGAGCCAGGTGGGAATGGGACCTGTCCTGCGGGGTCCATTTTTCGGATCATTCTGTCACGTTTCCGGGATGGAAGACCCAAATGCAGTGAGGCAGGAGAAGCAGGGGGTAATGAAGAAAATATTTATTAACAAAAACGAGGAAAAACAAATCTTGAAAAACCCCAAACTCAAAGTAGCAAAGAAACACTATGAAACAAAACATAACACTGGGAGAAACAAAACAACCCGACAGCGACAATGATCCAACAAGGACAGAACAAAAACTAGGAACTTAAATACAAACATACTGACAAGACAATGAGAAACACCTGGACAAGACACACAAGGTAGGAGGGAGCTGATTGGCTAACACAATGGGGTGGAATGCAGACAGGTGGACACAATCATTGACGAGACAGACACATAAATAATGAGAAAACAAAAATAAAAAAGCCCAAACACAACATTCATTCATTCATTATCCATACCGCTTATCCTCACAAGGGTCGCGGGCGTGCTGGAGCCTATCCCAGCTGTCTTTGGGCAGTAGGCGGGGGACACCCTGAATTGATTGCCAGCCAATCACAGGGCACACAGAGACAAACATCCGCACTCACAATCACACCTAGGGGCAATTTAGACAGTCCAATCAACTTACCATGCATGTTTTTGGAATGTGGGAGGAAACCGGAGTACCCGGAGGAAACCCACGCAGGCACGGGGAGAACATGCAAACTCCACACAGGGAGGCCGGAGCCGGGATCGAACTCACGACGTCTGAACTGTGAGGCGGACGTGCTAACCAGTCGACCACCGTGCCGCCCTCAAACACAACATCTAGAACGTAAAAATCTCTCCAAATCATCATTCAAGCTCATGCCACAGTTTAATTTGTACACTTAAAGCTGTGACCCAGAAGTGGAAGTCTTTCATTCTCCTCCTAAAATAACATTGCGTTATTTTGCAATAATAATAATTATTTTTATAATATAATTTTATAATGCCAACATTTTGCAATAAAATGCAATAGTATTGCGCTATAACACAATGTTAAATATTCTCGTGCTAAATGCTATCTTGGCTGACACTTTTAAACAGTTGTAAGCAATTCAATCCATTCACAATACAGTACTCCCAGCAGCTAAATGGATGTGAATTGGAAATTAGCCAATTAATGAGCTTTAAATCATGTTTATGACTTACGAAATTCCATTAGCATTCCCACGGCATCATGCGGACGCTTTTTTTTTTTGGGCGGCGGGAGGGTGAGGGTGGTGTTGGGCGTCAGCGGATTGGGGGAATGTAAGGACGGAAGCGCTTTAAAAGGACAAGTACGGGAAGGGTCAGAGGACAATTATATTTATGAATAAGGCCTGGGGGGGAGATGATGGAAGTGTGCTCAGGTCGCAGAAGGACAACGGGCCGTCAAAATAGGTTAAGAGCCCATCTCTGCAAATAAGTGGAGGCTATGTGAAATGTCAAATGTATGTGAGTCTAAATCTGTTTGAGCAGCAAGCCGACACATTGTCATGTACATAGTGCACTCCATTTACCATTTAAATCTAACTTCAGATAATCAACTTCAGATAATGGATGGATGGATTTTTCATCTGTTGGACCTTTTTTTCCCCCAGATTGACGATTGACAGACTGACGGAACTACGGTTAAAATAACATGACGTACTGACTAACAGACAGTTACAGTTCATTTCAGCTTGAAAAGAAGACAGATAGACGAATGATGGATGGGTACCCAGGCTGCTGACGAATGACAGACCGTCAAACTTTAGCAAAATGCCCATCTCTGCTCAATGAAGACACGTTCCTGGTGTGTTTCTACATATTTGGCCAATAAACATAAATGCTGATATTCTGTTTGGGTTTTTTTAGACTGACATATACCTTCATTGAGGAAATGGTGGTGTATACTACTAATGGAACGTTTCAGCGTTGGCAGGTGGGTCCTGTTCAACTGTATAATTTGTTTGACTGAAACATATGTCCATATGTTACCTTTGATGTTATAACTTGGCTTGAGAGTTTGAGTCACTGTTTTGCAATGTACTGTTTTACGGAATAAACTAACAGTGATGAGAGGTTACGCCTGCCTGATCGTCACCAAAAGAGTCGTTAGTAAGCGCCGTAAATGGGCGTTTTACAACTTGGTCTGAAAATATTTGTGCTTTTATATTCACAGTTGTACCACCACTTCCTGTCTGACAATGTATTTCCTCTCTGACCTTTCTGATCTAGTATTTTTGCCGTAGTTACCGTTCCACGTTTCCCGAGATTCTGCGCATGCGCGTCTCATATCGCGCATGTCTTACAGACTCTCAACATCTGTCACTTCGTCACTTCGTTTATGGAGTCGATGGAATTTGTTTCGTAGGTCAAGTTACTTCGCTTTGACCTTGGCGTGTGTTGTGAGCTCGCAACATGAACAAAGTGGCTTCATTTGTTCTCGTATGGAGTCACGTCGCTTCTTCAGGTGAGATCTCGAACCAGTCCAAAAAGTGCATGTTGTACGTGCATGTTTGTAAAATATGATCACTCTTCGTCCCACATCGGGTACACATTCACCTTTCAAAGAGTGAAATGAACAAGCTGGGCGTAACATTAGCTTACAAACATGTTAATATCCCCTTTTACATGCTAGCATAAAGTGTTTCTGTTTCATATGCACCTTGTTTTTCTTTGGATTTGTCCAGCTTGGGGTCGCCACTGCGTGTCATTTTTTCCCACCTTTTCCACAAGTCCGTAGTCCGGCAAGGGCAATTTAAATGATGGAACTCGGGGGTCCGTGTCACCTTTGGACATTGGATATTGTTTGGAAGCAGATATTAGAAATGGGAAAACGATGTGTTATTTGATTTTCATTTTTAAATAGAAACACTAAAATTGATATGCAGCTTGATTTTCTAGTTTGTTATCTGTAACGACTAAGGAAGGAAAAGTGTACAAACAGTTTGAGTTTCATTTTTTTAATTCTAAAACGAAGTTGCCAATGATAGCATTTCTCATATTAACCAGGAGATGGCGATATGTACTGTAATTCTTCAGCTCCAGCCTAATTCCACAAGCCAACTACACTTGGAGAAAATGTTTGGTACCCCTTTGTGAAAGAAATAATAATAATAATGATAAATGACAAGTTAATTCAAATTAACCATTGAAAATCAGACATTGCTTTTGAATTGTGGCTCAGCAAATTTATCTTAAAAAAAGGCCTGGATAAAAATGCAGGGGTGAAATGACTATGGTGACACACAAGTAAGATTACATTATCTTTTAGGCTGGTAATATGATACAAAGACATTGTGGAAAAAATTGCCATTGCAGGCTAAAGATGAGGACAGACTATTCAAAGACAGTCAAAGTCTTTAAGGACACCAGTCACTGAGGTCTTCAGCAAAGGTGTGCGACAATTGCTAACCCAGATGTCAAAGTTGTTCATGTGAATTGAATTCACAAATTAGTACTGTATTTTGTGCACCCATTTTTTGTGACTATTTCATGGTCACATGTAAGCATATTGTGTCCAGTGTTTCCCACAGATTTGAAATCTACTTGGGTGGGTGTACGCCGGCGGGGGTGGGGAAAACATTTTTTTTTTTATTCAATGCTTCATATCGTGCATTGTAGTGAGTAAAAATTGTTACCACCTTACTCAGTGACACTACATTTTTGCACTTATTATGTATTCAAATACATAAAAAAATAAAATAAAATAAGGCTGTCATTGGATCGTAAGAGAAGAAAACTGGATCGGGACAGCGAAAAACAAACATACTGAACCTTAAAACATGTAACACCGTGTTGTTTGAGATGTTAATCCACAATCCCAAAGCACAAAGTGCTTTGCAAGTTTGAAGTGCACAGAGTCTGGGGACAGAATTTGAATGACCATGTAGCACAACGGCTACCACAACCTCTTCATCGAACGTGACAAAAATAATCATGAAAAGTATGGTGTGATCGACTTGCCCTATAAGTATGGTTTAAGTTGGCCCATTGACACCCTTGAAACATGGTATATAATTGAGATTTTGCACTTTTGACCGTAGATTGAATGGAGAGGATGTCTTGTCCTGTTGAATAGCTGAATATTATGGTAGGATAAAGGCAAAAAGTAATTTCTTTCTCATAAAAACAACTTCATTTTAAACAGAAATGCAAATGAAAATTAAACCATAAACTGTGTGTGTGTGTTGCTTACATGCATGAATCAGAGTATGTGATGGTTATAGACGTGTGCTCCTTGCATTTCACTCAAATGCATTTCTTGCATGTGTGGCAAGTGGCAATGGTTTTCCTGTCCTTGTTTACATCAAAATGCTTGGTATAAAAAAAACGAAAATACATTAAAATAAAAACATAAGATGCTGTACTTAGCATTACTGCTTAGAGGTGGATGGAGAAGGAGAGGAGGGCGAAAAAGGCAAAGGTGCGGCCGGCGCGCAGACATGATTGAGACACTTTGCGCATGCACAACTGCAAGGAATACTGGTCTTTGTAGTACAGGAAGTGCTTGTATGCGGAAGTGCGGTGTTTGGTGCGCAACAACCGCAAATACACAAGCAGATGTCAACATGCTTAGAGACGCAGCACAAAAGCACACTTTTGGAGCGAGGAGGAAACAGGCCGCTTCATTCATGTGGCAAGTGACATGAATATCAAGTGTTTTATTGACAGTTGAAAGTAACAAGCGGAAATGACGTCTATTTGAGTCATCACGCCGTGTATCGCCGTACACAGTGGGTGTACCGAAATGTTATTTAGCGAACCGAAATGTTATTTAGCGTACCGTTACACCCCTAATATACATGTATAGACCATTCCCAATTTTTTTTTTTAACACTAAGAAATGCTTTTTTCTGTCTGCAGCCCTCCACTCACTGTGGCATGTATACACGGTGACCAGCAACATCCCGCGTCTTCCGTCCATGATGGCGGTGGTGGTGGTGGACGGTGTGGTGACGGAACATTATGACAGCCGCACCAAGGTGGCCGTGGCCAAACAGTCCTGGATGGATGACGTCCTCCACCAAGATCCTGATTACTGGAAAAAGCAGACAGCCTTCTGGCAAGGGCAGGAACACTTTGGAAACATCAACATGAAAATACTTAGGGATAGATTCAACCATTCACATGGTGGGTGAACCTTCTGTCTTTGTCTCTGTAAGGCTCTGTAAGGTTTCACACTGAGCGGCGAAGGTTTTCAAGTGTTTGCGCACCTAGCCAATGTTGTTTTTTCGTCGTAAATGCTTGCAAAGAAATTCGCCAACAATTTTAATGGTCTCAAACTCTTTTTCTTTTGTAAAGAAATTTGGAACATGTTCAAAATTTGATGGCGACAAGAAAAACTGTTTGCAACCATTAAAACTGTATGGGAATATCTTTGCAACTGTTTACAATATTGAACAAACCCTGACAAAAAAGCCAATATTCGCTACGTGCGCACACACTTGCAAACCTTTGCCGCTCAGTGAGATATGGGCTTTTGCGTTGTCACTTCCTTTACCATTCTCCTAATTTCCAGGGCTGGGCAGTCCGTCCCTGGGCCGGACCGGTCGGACCCTCCGGCCCGGCCAGATGCCCGTTTCATGGGCGGGGGGGGTTTAAGGGCGACAAATTTTTAAAAATGGCTTAACTAAGCATGGCCGGAGGTGTATTTTAATCCGGCCCACTATCGGCCCTCGTGCGTGTGACGTGCTCGCGAGGTGGCCATAATTCATCTCAGCCTACTCGGTGAAAGACTTATTTTTAGGCTTCTTTCTACTCCTGCGTCCGCGCGAGTGACAACTGCTGTTATAGAGATTGTGGTATTGCCCCCCGGCCAGGACCCCCGCCTCCTCTTGTAATGGTATCCCCCAGTTGCAGGTGGGAGGTGCGGGTTACGTAACGTGACAATGAGGAAATGCAAACACACTTGAGCGCACATTGCTGTTTCACATGTTGCAATGATAGTTTCCCACACGGAGACGGATGCACCACGCAGCTCGTTGCTGCAAAGTAAGCATAAGCAAGATAGTCACCCACGTTCCCCCTTAGCCGCCACCTTCCAGATCGTTTTCGCAATAAAATTAAATGCATTAAATGCAAAACAACTTGTGTCCACGATTATATTGCTGACTCAACTCAACTGACGTTGGCACATCAAGGTGGAGTTCATGCACTTCTTCTGGCGTTCATTACTTCCGGAAATACTACATGGCAAACTTGCTGTTTACAGGGGTTTGCTGGTATGCTTTTATTTTGAAGGCCGGAAAGGAGAGGAAGTGGAAAATAAATAAGTAACTTGTTGACTGCCATTTCTGGCGGTCTGTTGCCGACAATGTTTATGAATATGGCCTGGGGGTCGCGGCCGGAAGGGTACCCAGGTCAAGGGTGGAGGGTCGCGTCCGGACGGGCAAACAATGCTCAAGTGCCCAGCTCTGCTAATTTCATACTCATACTCCAGCAACAGGAATGTGCCATCCCTTTGAACCCAAATGAAATTTTATTCCGATTTGTCCTGTGATGTGTGATATGGAGTATTTTCATTCCATTTGGTAATTTGGTTTCTTTTTAACTGGAATACAAGGCCCCACATAAACGTGGTTTATCTTTGTGTTTAATTCGTACATGACAATTTTCAAAGAGTTCCTTTTACTTGAGTAAAATAATGATCCACAATTCCCGCTAGTTTCTGACATTTTTCAGAAAATGTACGCAGCATACTCTAACCCAAGACGGTTGTTTTCATCATAGAGCTGATAACCAAGCTATCCAAGACATGCCAAAACGAGGGTTCCCTTGGACTTCCGCCAAGCAGGAAGCTTATAAAAACTCAGTCTGTTGTTCAGTTTTCTTACTTTGTGACCGTGGGTGGCATTGCTGCAGCCCCTAACACCGCAACGGTTCACCATGTTTATGTATTTCGGCCATCTAAATGAAACGAGAAACACAGCGGGTTCATCTTGCATGTAACAAAAGTTGTCACGTTGCCTCCAGTGCGCTCCCAATATACTACCCCGGTAGCGACGTCAGCGATGACACACCGTGCACGGGCCCTATTTTCAACATGGATAGGTGCGGCTTATGTAAAGGTGTGCCTTATAGTCCGGAATATATGGTACATATTTATTTGTATGGCTAAATTGAGCAGTTACATCTTTAAATCAGCTCCGGAAATTATGGCACTTCCCCAAATAGAACAGAAACAAAGCAAAATATATATATTCAATAGGGATGTAACGATTCACTCAAGCCCCGATTCGATTTTCGATTTTCAGTTTGTGATTTTGATTTGATTCAATTCTTTTGAATAATTTTTCAACAAAATGAATGACTCATTTTAATACCAAAATGTTTTTATTATAACGTCTGCATTTTGTTCTTGCTACAAACTGTAAGTTTTTGTGACTGTTTAACTACATTTTTATTTTTGTTAGTGCCAGAACTAAACATGGAAGTAAATACATGTACAATAGTGTAGCAAATACCGGTATTAAATATTATTTAATAAATAGACGGTGATTCGAGTTAATGCCTGCACTAACTCTCGATCGCCGCTAGGGGCACCGCGCCCGTTTTGGATTGATTCTCTGGACCAAGATGGACGAAAAAGTCCTCGTCATTCAGTCTTAACATATGAAGGAGCTACATTAAAAATATGTATATCCGATTTACTAGACTAGTGATTGACACTTTGATTCAAACACACACAATTCACACTAGATTTCTCTATATGACAATGATTTATTTTCTACAGGTATTGAAATCTATACGAGACATATAATGGTCAGATACAGAAACATAATAAAGAAATCCTATGCTAAGGCAATCCTAAATAAATGAAGAGAAACGCATATCAAAAGATTGGGGGATACGTGACAACTGATGGTGTGTGTGTGTGTAAAGATTTCACTCTCGTCATCACATGCTTCACCTTTTTACATTTTTGCAGTCCAGTTCCAAGACAACATTTTTATTGTTAATCCACCAGTCATTATGTGCAACAATAGGTGGACTTGCTTGTGCAATCAAATTATTTGCAGACCTGAAAACAAAAACTATCTGGACATTAAAACTGGAGCCCATAATAACAATAAACAGTCAAACCCCTTTTAACTTCAAACTTGTTACCCACTTCCCTCCCCCAATATATGCTACTACCTATCTAATGGCTGTAGGCTGTTCCACACAAAGTGAGGACCATACTTTCCCTCTTAATTCACTCCGCTACTAAAAAAAAAAAAAAAAAAAAAAAAACTTGCTTCTTGAGTATCTTGAAGAAGAAAGGGGATAAATTAAAATTTAATTAACAAAACATGCCATAAGCCTCTAAATCGGACACTGTCCAATATAGCCAGGAAAGGAAACATTTTTCTTTTCTTCCCGCCTTCTCGCGTTTTTTTTTCCGCCTCTTTCTTCTCACATTTGATATTTTATGATCAACCAATATTACAACGGGGTAATACTAGTGATTACTTGCCCTCAAGGTCTTTACAAAGTCCTCTGCTTCAGCTGGCTGGGTAAAGATGCAGGATTGTCCGTCGTGTGTCACGAGCAGTCGCGCAATAGGAATCATGCCATAACTAATCCCCATGGCTCGTAGTTATTGTTTCACGGCGTCGACTCCTTCTGTTTTTTGTTCACGCCCGCTGCATGGTCATAATAGAATCTCACTGGGTAGTTCTTAAAGAGAATTTGTCTCTTCGCCCTGGCTGCTCTCATTACAGTCATTTTGTCCTTGTAATTTAAAAACTTCATGATGAGAGTCCTCGGCGTAGCAGCGTTTGAGGTTTTCTTCTGGCCGATCTGGAGCGTCAAAGCGGTGCGTAGCGGTGCCAAGTTCAGAGCTTCAGGTAACCAACCCTCCAGGAAGGCGCACGTGTCCTCTCCCTCTGAGCCTTCGGGCAGGTTAACCAGTCTCACGTTAGAACGTCGCGATCTAGTCTCCAAATCCAGTAGTTTTTCCTCAAGACCTTTGGTTTTACTTTCCAAAGTGTTCACTTCTGTTTGTAGCATGGTAATGCTATCCTCTGCCATTGATACCCAGACCTCCGCTTCACTTATTCTTTCCACGCAGTCATTTGTATGTCATTCTTCACAGTCTCAATAGCGGTCAAAATGCCATCCAGTTTGGAGGAGAAATCAGACTTCAAATTCGCAATTGCAGCCAGAATTGCGTCCGCGCCTCCCGCCGTATTTCCACTTTCGGGCTGCTTGTGCGTATGTATTAGCTTCGCCGCTAACCACGGAGCTGACTTTTGAAGTGAAGTCTGACAACTTCGACTGTGACGGCTTACTGGAGGTTTTACTGAGTTTCCTTTGTGAAAGAGGCATAACAGCTGATACATACACGTAGTTCAGTCTCATTCAGCGAGTATTTTATCAGGAATCTGTAGAAAGGTAGCGGAGCAAAAGCGAGAACATCTTTTCAGCCAGCCGCCATTACCGGAAGTCCACCGTATGCACTTTATAGGAAATTGCAAGCTGCACTTAGGGATGTTGATTGTCGTCGCTCAGCGCGGATGGAAAAACGGCGTGTAGCAGGAGAGTGACGACACAGGGAGCCAGAAAGAGGAAGAAAAAGTCAAGTCCAAAAATTAAAGTTGAACCAAAGAAAAATTATTGGAATGGCCATGGAGGTTCTGCGGCTCAGCATGCGGCGTGGTTCGGACCAGTTAGGGCTACCCGGTCCGGGCGCGCGGACACTGGTCTTGATAGCGGGTCGGCTTTTCTGGGACGCCGCTACTAATTTTGTAGTTTTGAAGCTACAGAATTTTGCTCAAATCACCAGACAATACTTGTTTTTTTGTTTGTTTTACCACTCAAAACCATTTCAGGGACGCGCATCTGAAGAGCAGGTTGGTTTCGTCCCTGGGTGATGGAACACATAAAAAGTTGGGTTTTTTTGTAACTGCATCAGCACAAGTGGTTGCATCGAACACAAGAAAAATGCAATATGCGCTAATCAGCATGTGTTGGATTTTGTTTTCCTTTCACATGCAACCTCTGGAGGCAAATCAAAAGCGACCACATCGAACACAAATTAAAACATAGTTTTAATTAGTTTCCAACTGCAGGCGCTGGCAAGTCCATCTTCACACTTGCCACTAGGGGTCGCACTTGCCCTAGTAATGTGTGGTTCGGTTGTAGGATGTATAGCCCAAAATTCCATTTTGGCACCGGCGCCTCTTGGTCACTTTGAGTTTGATCTCCCGGGCAGATCCGCCAGAGACGTGCTAATTGAATACAGACACAGGGGGTTCGTCATCAGGTTCTTGCGATCTTCTGGAAAGATGCAGAACATGCTGTTGGTCGATTGGGCCCTGGAATGTCGCTCAAGAGTCTGGGTTGCTGGCACTTCAGAGGGTCGTATGTGTATTCCAGGTCTGCTGCAGAGAAGGGGAGGGGGGGTTCACGCCGTGTGTTCACCCCCAGATGGCATCCCATATTTGTTACAATGTATTTGATTGTTATAAATTACAAATACTTTTGTGATTTCAATACCGATTCTTCTATTTTCTTACATCGATGCACACTGTATTTTCCGGACTATAGGTCGCTCCGGAGTACAAGTCGCACTGGCCATAAAATGCATAAAAAAGAAGAAAAAAAACATAAGTCGCACTGGAGTATAAGTCGCATTTTTGGAGGAAATTGTGCTCTTAGTACACATCCTCTCCACCGAGCTACGATGGTAACATTTAGCTAACATTCACACATGTAGCATACAAGAAAGTTACGGTACAATAACTTTAAACTCACCAAAACGATTGTAGATCGATTAAATAAGTCTTTTATTTATCCCCGACCGTGTAGAATGTTTCCAAGTCTACAAAAGTATTTATGTATTCGGTCGTGATTATCTCTTTGTTCTTCTCCCCGCTCTCAGCTCTTGCGTACGTGTGGCTGATGCAAGACCCCAGCCAGTGTACACTATTTTGTATAGATGTATATTGATAAACAGTCAAATTGTCTTTATCATACTATTTTAATTACTTACGTATGAAAATGTTAGATTTTAACCGTTTAAATTATTCATGCATTTTAATAGCTTTTAGGATTTATCTTTGTTTCTTTATGTGGGTTACAATAATATGTGAAATGATATACACTATATATTATTATGCCCGTTGTAAAGTCAATATGTAGTGCAGGTTTATATGCAGCCTTAGAACGCCCTCCTGAGGTTGTTTGGTGTATTGTTTGCTGACGTTGAAAAGGAAAGAGATACAATATAATGTGTTAAAAATTTCACACATAAGTCGCTCCAGAGGGTAAGTCGCACCCCCGGGCAAACTATGGGAAAAACTGCGACTTATAGTCCGGAAAATACGGTACTTTAAGCAGTTGAAATTGATTGTAAATCGATTTTCGATTAATTGTTGCATCCCTAATATTCAACCTAAAATAATCAAGGAATGACAAAAAAGAGCTATACAATGTGAGTTCCTGCACTAATTATAGTCCAGCTGGTATATGCCCATTTTCTAACGTCACTATCAAGGGGAATAAAACCTCCGCAGAGGCTACATTAGAGGTCCCTCAATTTAAGGTAGCCTGTGGATAGCTTCTCAACGTTCGATCCTTTCACCTCAACGCGCGTTTAACACAAATAAGACGCTTCTGAATATGGCGGCATGAGAGCAACTTCGCTGTCGCTTTCAGTGTTTTGAGAAACAAGGAGCAAGGTACTGTACTTATTAAGAGCCTGAAAATATTATACAAGATAACTTGAAAAAACACCCGATGAAACTAAAGGGCTGAAGGGCCAAGCTAATGCAGTATCCCCGCACCGTGCTTTTTCAGGCGTTCACGTGTTCCAGGTGCTGCACGGCTGTGAGTACGACGACGAGAGTGGCTCTTGGTCAGGCTTCAACCATCACAGCTACGATGCCGAAGACACACTGGTTCTGGACATGGAGCGTCGGCGGTGGATCTGGCTTCAGCCTCAACTGGAGCTCACTGTCCGCAAGTGGAACGACAACGAGGGCTGGCTGGAGTTCATGGAGGACCGCCTGCTCGTGCAATGCCCTTGGCGCCTCAACAAGACGCTGCAATATGGGAAGAGTTTTCTGCAGAGGATACGTGAGTTGCTTGAGTCCTTCGTACGGCAAATCCGTGGATTTTATTTATTTATTTATTTATTTATTCACTCTAAATTACGACTGTGCATAATGGACAACATTCATGACTTAATATTTTTGCCAGAGATCTCTAACGATACAATGACGATATTATATATTCTATGGGTTTAGTGAAAACGAAGCATTTTTTAAAAAGAAAAAAACAAAATATCAATCCATAAGGGTGTGGAAAAAGTAATAGTTTTTTTTAATTAGAACTGAAGTTCGTATGATGCAAGTTTTAAGTTGAAGGCCATCGATGTTGCTATCCAAGAAGGAAATCGCGCTGCTGCACGCAAGTTTAGCGTCAATTAATCAATGGTGAGATGTTAGAGGCGGCAGCAGAAGTGAAATGAAGATAAGTACTGTTTATTTTCTCTTGGTTCTGTTCCGTTTTAATCAGCAAAGTTGCTGCCGTGTTAAAAGGCACTGTTATGAAAGATTCTCTTCAGGTACATATATACAATACAATTTTATTTATATCGTGCATTTCATAACAGCTAGAGCTGTAACAAAGCACTTTACCAACAATACAATAAATAGAACAAAAACAATAAAAGGCTGTGATACATGTATTAATAAATATAGACATAAATACATAAATATAAATAAAATATCAATAATGAAGCCAACTTAATTGTCATAAAACACTATATACAATTGACACCAGAAAAGAGCCGAAAATTTCAGGTCTGATCAAAAGCCAGAGAAAAGAAATGTGTCTTGTGTCTTGTCTAACAACCATTGGGAGGTCATTCCAGAGGGAAGGACCAGCAGTGTACACGCCTTATAACCTGATACGGCTTAAATATCGTTTTTTCTAGAGATGGGCATTTTACTAAAAATTGAGCATCCGTTATTTGTCATCCGTCTGCAGTGTGGGTCCCTTCCGTCGTCCGTCATTCGCCTTTTTTTCCGCGGGGAAAAAAATGGTAACCGTCAAGCAGAACCGCCTCCTGATCAATGCGGGGAAATCCCAAGAAATAGTGGTGGATTTCGGTAGGCGCGAGCACTCTTCACCTGCACGAGTGAATATCCGGGGAACAGATGTTGAGAGAGTCTCAACTTACAAGTACCTGGGTGTTCATCTGAACAATAAACTGGACTGGAGCGACAACACAGACGCCCTCTATAGGAAGAGTCAGAGCAGACTCTTCCTACTCAGGAGACTGAGGTCTTTTGGGGTTCAGGGGACACTCCTCAGGAACTTTTATGACTCGGTGCTTGCATCAGTCATCTTCCAGGGAGTGGTCTCCTGGGCAGGCGGCGTCTCGGCCCGGGACAAGAAGCGGCTGGACAAACTGGTCAGGAGGGCCGGCTCTGTCCTGGGCTGCTCCCTGGACTCTGTGGACTCGGTGGGGGACAGGAGGATGATGGTCAAGCTGTCATCAATGCTGGACAACCCGGACCACCCCCTCCAGGGCACCCTAACAGCACTCCACAGCTCCTTCAGTGACAGACTGTTACACCCTCGCTTTGTAAAGGAGAGATTCCGCCGTTCCTTCTTGCCTGCTGCTGTCAGACTCTTTAACAAGAACATTGTGTAGTCTCTACAAACTGGCGGACATTAGTGCAATTGTGCAGTCCTGCACCTGAGCTCATATCGTGCAATACCCAACATTCCCCACTACTGTAATACCGTGCAATTCTCAACATTCCCAACTACTGTTAGTCTAGTTTTATTTTTATCCAATGCTGTTCCTTACATTTCACTACAGCACTGCAGCACAGTCACTTACTTAAGAGTATTTTTCCTCTGTACTATGTACAGGCTAAAATGAATGTTCCTCATACCTTTTATGTAGATGTATATACACATGTTACTGCGTATATTTACATAGGTTTGATCCTGAATGTTTGCCGTCAATGTTATACATTAATGGCTACATTATGCCGCCGTCCCTGTGTGACCTATACTTTTGCTGCTGTAACACTGAAAATTTCCCCACTGTGGGATCAATAAAGGCATTCTTATCTTATCTTATAGGCTGGTCCGCCGCGAATTTTAAACGACCAACCATCGGCAAGCTTGACTAAATTTTCACTCGCATTTGCATACACAGAACTTCAATAGTCATCACAATTGTCGTGTTTATCTTGACTTGAGTAGAGTTCAACACATTGGCTTGCAGGAATTTCTACCTAACACCTCTGTTCTGCCCTCACCAGACGTATGACTGCTCTATCCAGCTAGACAGACAGTTAATGAGGTTGTTTGTGGCCTTAAGAGTCCTTTATTTTCTGCATCTTTTTTTTTTTTTTTTTTACCCCTCTCGCAGTATTTTGTCCAAAAGATGGACAACATTTTGAAGTCTGATAACTAAGTCATTTCTGAATATTTTTTTGCTTTCACCCACTCAAAATGTTCAGTGGCACCAGACCTATCCATACATAAATAGTTTTTATTTTATTTATTTTTTATGCCCTCTATGGACACAGCAGCTGTGGTATGCTAATAGCAAAACTAACTATGCTGTATATACCCCCCCCCCCCAAAAAAAAATCAAATTGGAATATGTCCTATGACATCATAAGAGCATTGAATAAGTCAAAAAGTCATAATAAAAATTGTTGGGGGGGAAATGTCCCTATTTTTGACAATGGCAATTTCCAACTTTTTACCCCTCTGGCGGAATTTTGTCCAAAAAATGGACAACACTTTGAAGTGTGATAACTAAGTAATTTCTGAATATTTTTTCACTTTCAACCACCCAAAATGTTCAGTGGCACCTGACCTATTCGTCCATATTAGGGCTAGGGCGATAATTCGATATCGATATGTATCGCGATTGACACGTGATCGATACCAATAGAAAATGCCTTCGATAAAACGTTCGATAGAAAAAAATTAATAAAAACAAACCCGATCACAGCATGGTGCGTGATGTAGGCAGCGCGCTTCCGCCTTCAAACATGAATAAGCGTTTAAACCAAAGAAGCAGCAGCTTTTAAACCAACGAGGAAGAAGCATTTAAACCAACAATGTGCGCTACGCTCGCGGGCCCGGCGGCCGTGCGCTACGCTCGCGGGCCCGGCGGCCGTGCGCTACGCTCGCGGGCCCGGCGGCCGTGCGCTACGTTCGCGGGCCCGGCGGCCGTGCGCTACGCTCGCCGGCCCGGCGGCCGTGCGCTACGCTCGCCGGCCCGGCGGCCGTGCGCTACGCTCGCGGGCCCGGCGGCCGTGCGCTACGCTCGCCGGCCCGGCGGCCGTGCGCTACGCTCGCGGGCCCGGCGGCCGTGCGCTATGCTCGCGTCTAGCGAGCGAGCGCCGTGACTTTGCTCAAATAAATGACCACTCGACTCAGTACAACTCTTACAATTAAATTATATTATGCATGATAACCCTATTAAAAACCCGTGGATGGAGCCATGGTGTACAAGTAGAGGAGTTCTTGTCTTGACATGCTAGCAGTAGTTAGCGTTGTCCGACACCGGCATCGCACTCAAGGTAAAATCAAGCAAGTAAAATATGAATGGACTATGGCAATAATGAGTCCGCTAAAAAGATAAAGTAGACCTAAGACGGTTGGTCAACGATGATGTATGCACTGCAAGAGTATTCGTTCTCTTACATTGGATGAACATTGAATGAAGGCTAATATATGTGTGTCAACAACTAATTTGGGGTAGACCTGATGCAAATAAGAATTTACAATGCACTGATGGAGGACAAACTGCACATTACATTACATAACAATGTACAAAAAACAGCTAACTGTTATTCAAAGAAAAGGTTTAAAACAAAATCAATAATTATATTATAATATTGACTGATATGAAATACATAGATTATGACAGTTTTTCAAACATTTCTCAGCCCTGCTAAGCACATTATCTTTAAAATTGAGTTTATTTAACCTTTATCGACCAGTTTATTTCACTCTTTCATAGTTACATTAACCCTCTTATTAAAGGTTAAGTATTATGTTAAAATAAAATAACCTAAATGTATTTTTCTTCAGGTCATTATTTTCAATAGTTTAAAAAAAATATCGACCATTATGAAGCACTTATATTATGATATACTTTTCAGTCATATCGCCCAGCCCTAGTACATATATATATCCATCCATCCATTATCGATACCGCTTCTCCTCACAAGGGTCGCGGGGCATGCTGGAGCCTAGTACATATATAGTTTTCATTTATTTGTTTATTTTGTTTTATGCCCTCTATGGACACTAACAGCTGTGGTATGCTAATAGCAAGACTAAATATGCTGTATATATCTAAAAAAAAAAATCTATTTGGGATATTTAATATGACATAATTAGAGCATTGAATAAATCAAAAAGTCATAACAGATTTTTTTTGCATGCCCATTGTTTTGACAAGGGCAATTTCCCAATTGTTCTCCCCCTCGTGGTGACACTTGGAAATGTGATAACTCGGTAATTTCTGAATATTTTTTACTTTCAACCACTCAAAATGTTCAGGGGGATCAGACCTATGCATATACATGTACATATACGTATACATATATAGTTGTTATATATTTATTTATTGTTGATGCCCTCTATGAACAATAAAATCAGTATTATGCTATGAGAGCTAAGTCATTTATGAATATTTTAAATGTTTTAAAAATATATATATTATAAATCAAAGTGAAATGTTATATAAGGTAATTGAACCATTAAAGGTTAAAAAATAAAAGAAATCACAACTGAAGAATTTAGAACAGAATTCATGTAAATCAAACGAACAACTACAGAATTAAGCACTATAACAATAACAACAAACTCTGACAACCAGCCCAGGTGATCAACAGCCTCTTTGCCGTGGTTGTAGTTGATATAATTTAAGAATTATTCTTGGCTTTCTTTTACTTCAAAATTTCTTCAAAATTCCCTGAACCATTCCGTCAACAAGTGTGGTTTGTTTACGTTCTCACTGCAGACTGCACGTCTTCAAACGCAACCGCACGTGCACACACACACACGGTCACAAAAGCAAGAACGTTTGCGTGCGCTTGCGTGAGAACGTGCGTGTGCGTGCACATGCGTACTATTTGTCATAATTGTCCCATTCATCTCACACGCATGCACGCGCGCGCACGCACGCACACACACACATACGTTTCTTGTCAAAAACAATGCAGCTTTTTATGCATGCTTTCACTGTTGCATGCGCTCTGGGTGTCACAGCGCATACACCAGCGAAAGCAATGCGATCTCATTTGCATACATCATTTTCATTTTCCAATATGAGTGCACATATTCACTTGCACACGCGCGCACGGCTGACGCACGTGTACGTGAGTATACATTCCTGTATGTGCACGCACGCACGCACACACACACAACTGTCTTTTCTTAAGTAGAGGTGACCCGGAAAAAATTGGCTCATGCAAACTCATGCCAGGAGCACATATGTCATCTCGAAGCAAAATCGTTAGTTGCCCTCTAGCGCCACCTAGTGGATTAGGGCTGTTAACACTCTAAACCAGGGGTGTCGAACTCCCGTCCTCGAGGGCCGCTGTCCTGCCTGTTTTCCATCTCTCCCTGCTGCAACACACCTGTTTCAAATGATCAGCTCATTAGCAAGTTCTGCAGGAGCCTGATCCTGATTGTTTGAATCAGGTGTGTTGGACGAAGAAACCTCTAAGGCATGCAGGAGGGCCGCCCTTGAGTACTGGAGTTTGACACCCCTGCTCTAAACTCCAATTTTAGATTTTTACGGCTTAGTATACGCGTCACGCAATGGTTTCATCGGGTAATATTGCAAATGCACGAAAACACATCAGGTTTACAGTGCGTCAAAAATCATGCTTTATAATGGGAGTCAATGGGCCAAGAAATGGCAAAATACGTCCTGCGTAGTTATAAAATATGAAACCAGCTAACTCATGCAGGACTGATTTTAAAAATGACAGCATGGTGCCATTTTGAACTTCGCATGTTCTGACCATCTGGGTGAAAGTTCAGCTCCCTAGTGTTATTTGTTATTTTTCTTAAATGCTTTGGCTTTGATGTAACATTCTTTGATCTGAATTATCCCCAAAAATGGACAAATACCGTATAAGGGTTAATCTCGTTGGAATTTTTCTAATTCATCTTCTTCTTCTGTAGACTGCAATAAACCAAATAACAAATACAGTATTAGTACAGCATTTAAAATGTCAGTTTAACATTGTTTACTAGCTGCAGTTGCATACATGTGTTAAAATGTAAAGAAATGAAATACAAATGACCACAACATAAAGTACAAGTTTACATTGTTGAGAACATGAATTATCTTGTAAAACATGGATTCTGACTTAGGATAGACAAACACAACATGAATACGCTAACATAGTTATCCTAATTAGCAAAACTAAAGTCCGCTAGCGTAGCATGCTAACAAATGCT
Source organism: Filicampus tigris (assembly GCF_054856515.1). Taxonomy (NCBI): domain Eukaryota; kingdom Metazoa; phylum Chordata; class Actinopteri; order Syngnathiformes; family Syngnathidae; genus Filicampus; species Filicampus tigris. The sequence continues at coordinate 2,094,865 of NC_141220.1, forward strand.
AACGTAGTAAATGACTCGTTTTAACTTAGACACGTATGTAGCAACATCTGGCTTGCCAAAAACATGTGATTAAATTTTAACACTCTACAGCTTGGGAAAATTGGGCATTTTATCACAAATGGTTACTTACAGCCTTACGTGGGCCAAGACGCCATCGGGTACGCGTTGCTCTCCGGGCATATCGTTGAATACTGACGTGACGACGTAAACTCACATCATTGTAATGCACATCACAGATTTCGCCACGGGAGTGTGCTACAACTCAACATAACTCAATACAAATATAACAGAGCAACAATTTAACCAATAAAGGTCCATGCTGCTCAACTGTCACACTGGAAGTCACGGTTGAAATTTGTACTGACATAAAACCAGTGGCCAAGACTCCGCCACTCATGAAACCTCTCAGACTCCCCACGCACTGCGCGAGTGTTGAGTGGAGTTTTGCCGCATCGCTCGATGTGCTCTGATGATGCAGCCTCATCCCAAAACAAAATTAATGACTTGATTGTGTCTCACCTCCTCAGAGCGCCCCCTGGTCTCTCTGCTGCAGACGCGGCCATCCGCGCCGGTCACGTGTCACGCCACAGGATTCTACCCCAACAAAGTGGACATGTTCTGGATGCGCGACGGCGATCAGCTTCACGAGCATGTGCTGCATGGCGAGCTACTCAGCAACCATGACGGGACCTTCCAGCTCAGCGTCCGCCTGGATGTGGGCGCCGTGCCGCCCGCCGACTGGCACCGCTACAGTTGCGTCTTCAGGCTCAGCGGACTACCTGAGAAAATCATCACCACGCTGGACGCCGCTGTGATCAAAACAAATTACGGTAAGTAGGGCTGTGCAATTATTTGAAATTCAATGACAATTACCATTATTACATTCTACGACTACAACATTGGTATAATCGTGAAAAATGTTTATTAATATTCATTTATATGTCATAGTTGAATTTATACATTTGCACCTTTTTTAAATTTCATACCTATGATTATTATTTTTTTTTGGTCCACTAGGGACTTACCTACATTTATTAGTCTTTATATTTTTTACTTTTTTAAACATTTTCTTGTTTTGTACCAAATAAATAAATGATCGTTTGAATAATCATGAATTCAATTATTACTAAAATAATCATGATTACTATTTTTTTCAAAATCGAGCAGCTCTAATGGCAAGAGGAAATAACCAAACACCGACGACACATGAGCCATGATGTTCACAGTGTGAGCCCGAGGGCACTTTGAAGTAATTTACGAGCCACGGTAGAGGGCGTTGCTGAATGTCAGCCACCTAACATAGGTGGAAATGGCTGGATTAATCTGGTTAATTCTTATTCTGGAAATGCAATATCAATTAGAATACCGTGTTTGGACTGTTGGGGGCACATAAAACATTATTTCATTGACAATTTTTGACTTGATTTCCCCTTTCATAGTGCTTAAAAAGAGATAAAGCGATTTTCAACACTTTCAATTGGTTGATGTTGCGTAAAGAGAGCTGACAATTGTTACGGGTTGTCCATATTTTGTTATGGAAATCACTCTATGGTAACTTGTTACAGCCGGAATTTTAATTGTTCCTGATATTTAAAAAAAGTCCTGCGTTCACCAACATGAGCACCAGAACCGGGCCACCAAGACGCTGGCCGGTACACATTTCATAAATGCGATGAAATTAACAAAAAAGAAAAAACCTCGGCGTAAAGCCTCCCCGATTTCTTCTTTCTCTTCCCCTTTTATTTTTTATTTACTTTTTTTGTTTTTTACACATTTCATAAATGAATAGGATGAAATTAACAAAAAAAATTAGTGTCAAGCCTATCTGATTTCTTCGTTTTCTCCTTTTTTTTTCCCTACACATTTCATAAATGAATCCGATGAAATTAACAAAAAAAAACTTGGCGTCAAGCCTCTCAGATTTCTTCTTTCTCTTCCCCTTTTATTTTTATTTACTTTTTTTGTTTTTTACACATTTCATAAATGAATAGGATGAAATTAACAAAAAAAATTAGTGTCAAGCCTATCTGATTTCTTCGTTTTCTCCTTTTTTTTTCCCTACACATTTCATAAATGAATCCGATGAAATTAACGAAAAAAAACTTGGCGTCAAGCCTCTCTGATTTCTTCTTTCTCTCTTTTTTTTATTTATTTATTTATTTTTTTTTTTTACACATTTCATAAATGAATGTAGACATCAAGGCTTCCTGATTTTTGCTGTACGTATGCTATTTTGCGGTAACCCAGCTCCCTGCGAGCTATGGTTGGCTATCTGACGTGGCTAAGCATGACACAGAGCTGCAAGCACACTTTTACATCCAGTGTCAAGTCCCTAATCACCTCCACAGCGAATACGCTTCACTTCTGCCTACTGTAGTATCGTTATCATGAAACAAGGACAGGGAGAAAAACGGAGAAGTCATGCTAGTTGCTAAGCTATCATCACAGCTATGTAGATGTGAAACGCAAGGCAACTTGATTTATATAGTGCAATTCATACACAAGGTAGTTACGAAACAACATTTAAAGGCAAAATTATACATTTAAAGTATGTATAAATGTATAAAGATTATCCTCCCGCCCCGTCTGCGTTGGAATACACATAAAAAAACGCAAACACACGAAACCGCGGAAGTGCGTTTTCAAATGCATGCCAAGCCTCTAGGCGGCAGTAGTTAGCCAAATAATGTCCATTAAGAAGGAACTTCCGTCCTTTGACGTCACTTCTACAAAACCAAAAACACGGCGCCAAACGCGTTCGGGATGACCGACAAGAGGTCAGAATTGCTTTTAAACCTTTCAAAGACAAGCAGTGGTTGGTTCTGGGCAAATAAGTAAGCAAAAGGAGCCTCGAGAATGGCTATAACCAACGCAGCGCCGCCGGAATGCTTAAGTGTTACCTAATGACCCCATGTTAAAGCCAAACTCCGTTCTTCTGGCGCTGTGACACCGTGAGGCAGAAGACAAAGGCCAGCTCGGCTTAAATTGTCTAGCTGGGCTTCAATGACTGTTAAAAGAGTTAGTCAACACCCCAATAATTATTTACAATGATATGTTCTATGTTCCTTCACTAGGCTCAACATGGCATTCTGATAAATATTGCATTTGTAGAATATGAGTTAAGCAATAAAATCCACCCGTTTTTAGCCATCTCAGGGGGCGGCCATTTTGTCACTCCTGTCAACTGAAAATGACATCACAGTTGCTCAGGCCTCAGGTAACGACCAATCACGGCTCACCTGTTTTCTGAAGTTGCCATGTTTTGACTAGTGAGCCTGCATAGAACATATTCTTGTAAAGAAAATTTGGGGATTTACTTCCCCTTTAACTCAGAGAGACCAGCTCTTCTCGCGGGGTCTGTCGAATGAAAATTTAACATACTCAGAAGTGTCATTTATTACATTATTAATTAAAAAAATACCCTTAATTTTATGTTGTGATATATACCGTTACAGTGAATGGATGCAAATGATACCGTGATATGAATATTGGGCCATATCATCCAGTGCTAGGTGGTCATTAAAAAAAAATACGAAACTTACTTACCACTTTTTTGTTTTTGTTTTTTGTTATAGCAATTTGCCCATAAAATGTTCAAAGTCACAAATCAAATGAATGTTACATGGGATGTTACTTGCAAAAAAATTGTTTTGTGAGGATTAAAACACATTGCTTCATATTAGACATACCTAGCGCACACACATATGCGCACACACTTCCTTTTTTTTGTGTAGTTTGTTGTGTAAAGGTTAATCTAACCAATTAAAGATGATGTTGATGTCTGAGCCAATCAGATGTCTTGTTGGATATGGGATTCCATTTGTGCCAAAAATATGTTATGTGTCGATGATAAGTGTCTATGATAGACGTCCATGATACGTGTCTATATGTGTCGATGATACGTGTCTGTGTAATGTGTAGCTGATAAGTGTCTATAGACGTCCATGATTTGTGTCTATGTTAGACGTCTATGTAAAGTGTCGATGTTAGACGGCGATGAGAAATGTCGTCAGTGTTTAATAAAATTAACAATAAGTATGCATGCGGCCCTGTTCGCTCATTTCCACCACCGTTGCGAAACGCCGCTTTGTTTTATCAGCCGGGATCAACTTTTTTGTGTGTCTTATTTTCAGCCAGTATAAATGTCTTTTCCTTTTTTTTTTCTGGTAACCTGCTGTGGCTGTGCTTTTGGGGAGGGTTTTTGGTCCGTTTAGCAACGTACAGAAAAGTGACAAATAAATTTGACTTAATAATAATAATGAAGGTCTTCGCCTTCACATAATAATAATCATCATAATAATAATAATCATAGTTTGTTTTCCTGTCCTTCATGTCATGGCCGCATTGAGTTCAATTCCTTTGGCATTACTGACATCTAGGTGTAGAAACAGCGCACAGCACATAGATAAAACAAAAATAAGAAGAAATTAATAGATGCCTAAAATAAGACATACCCTAAAGTTGATCCCGGCTGTAAATAAAGCGGCGTTATGTCGCAACGGTGGTAGGAATGAACTAACAGACATACTTTTATTCATGTTATTTTATTTAGAATGATTTTATTAAAGACGGACGACATTTATCATCGACGTCTAACATCGACACTTTACATGGAAGTCTCACATAGAACTTATCATGGCTATCTAGATAGACACTTATCATCCACACATAACATAGACAAGTATCATCCACACATAACATAGACACGTATCATCGACATAACAGACACATCATGGACGTCCAACAAACACTTTTCATCGACACGTTACATAGACACGTATCATGGACGTATAACATAGACACGTATCATCGATACTTAACATATTTCTGACACAAATGGAACCCCATAGACACGTATCATCGACACATAACATATTTTTGGCACAAATGGAACCCCATAGTTGGAGGGAGGTCCTCGGAAGTGTTCCGGTGCGAGTCGTATAACTGTCTTGTAACGTTTTGAACTTCTCTCTCTCGTGTTATTTCCTGATACAATAACGTAACCGAGTTTGGACACTGTTTCTCTAACTGTGTTCACAGAGCTCGGCATTCCACATATGTCCGGTCCATCTATCCGCCTATAACGGATGCCCATTTTGTTGGCGATAAACGGGAAACTTATAAGAATAGTCGCACTAAACATAGTCGGAAGCCCATTTTTTCCGCCTATGTCACAGTCTATTTTCGTGGTGAGGTGAGGTTTCTGTAACAATATTATTGATTGAGTTGTTGTTTGGGGGACAGATTTGAGTGAAGGAACAGGCGAGAGAAAGTGACGTTTTCCTTATATTACGAGACTAAATGTGTCGCCTTTAAATGTGGCGCGGTGCGAGGTCCTTAAATGTACATAAAGGTCCCAAAAAGGTCCTTAAATGTGTTAAAAGAAGAAGCATGTATTGGTGAGGTTTCTGTGACAATAGTATTGTTAGATTGAGTTGTTGTTGCTTGGGAGACATATTTGAGTGAGAGAACAGGCAGGAGGAAGTGACGTTTTCCCTATTACGAGACTAAGAGCCGGACTGAATGCATCTCCTTTAAATGCGGCAAGGCTTCTGAGGTCCTTAAAGGTACATAAAGCTCAAAAAAGGTCCTGGAAGGAGACACATGGCCACAGTGAGTCAGTCCTCCGTTTCAGATATCGCCCGACGGGAAGGGGGTGGGGTTGGGTGTTGTTTTTTTTTGTGTTTTGTTTTTGTCGAGGGGGGTTACTCAATTACTTAACTCTGTACTTGGTGTTTCAGTGAAACCTGTGGATCACATCAGCATCAGCGTGGCCGCCATCGTATTCTTCGCCATCATAGTGCTGTCGGTGGGAGTCGGCATTTTTGTTTACAGGAACAGACAACGGGAGCATCGCAACGGGACGTCACTGCAGCAACAAGCGGATGTGCTCCGCTCCGTGTATACTGACACAGCGGAAGACGTCCTTCCTGGTTAGTGGGATCGGTCATCAGTCATCACTAAGATGGGCTGTCAGTCAATAAGAACTGGGTGGGTTTTGCAGGTGGTAACGAGGACGTCCAGCAGAGGGAGATATTGCAAAGTACACTTGGAAGACAAGTTGTGGTCACATGATACTCCAGGTTTGTTGATGCTACTGATTCCTTAAAAATTAAGCTTTTTTTATTTATTTTTTTATTTCAAGTAATGTATCTTGATTCATCTACAGTTTAAACCCAAAGTTAACATATGCTATATAAAGAAACGCTTGCTTTTACATAATCACTTACCACTTAAAAAGGTCTTGGTGATGTGGCGAAAAAAATGCATCAAGATATAAGTGCAGTGCCCTCCATAATTATTGGCACCCTTGCTTGAAGCGGAAGTCAAACCAAACATACTTTTTTCAAGAATATGTTCCCAGCAGGTCCACTAGAGCTTAGGTTGTTACATTCTATTAGTTCACCACGAGATGGCACTAAATTCTACAAACTGTCACTTTTACGTGATAAGGTCCACATTATAGCGTTATTTTTCATGTTGCAATGTGATAAAATGTAATTCATGTTTTAAAGTGATACATTTTAACGGGATATTTCATATTTGCGAGTGGTAAGTTTCACATTTTAACATGACAATTTTCACATTTTATGTTACACATTTTGAAGTGCTAAGTTTCATGTTGAAAGTGATAAATGATGTTTAACGTGATACGTTTCACATTTTAATGTGATAAATGACGTACAAAGTTTGTCTAAATAAAATATGAACAAAATTTAAAAAAGAGGAAAGCACCCCTGATGTAATTACTTTGTACAACCCACTTCTGCCAACAAAACAGCACCTAATATTCTCCTGTAATAATTTACAAAATGGCAGATTACAGAAAGCGGAATCTTCTACCATTTCTGTTTGCACAATCAATCAGATCATCCAGCAGTTTCGAATGGGGCAGACTGACACACAACCCTTCAACATGTGGTGGTGATTATTATTTTTTAAAATGTTTTTACTTGGGGATCAAACCTGCGCCTCCCGTTTGGAAGCACAAAGCGTTTACAACTGAGTTAAAAATCTGGGCCGCCAGATCATCTTAGAAGCCTATCAGGAAGCATAGGAAGTGAGTTTTTCCCAACTGCAGCTCAAGCTGGCATCCGGTACACATGACCCGATATATTTTTGAAGACGAGAGGAGAGGGGTGGTAGGGGGTGATGAGGCGAAACCTTTCTTATGGCTCTATCCCTCCAGAATGGCCTTTGAACATGTGCATGAATCTGTTACTGATTGCCGACATACGCGCACTTAATTACAGTACATTTATGTCGCCGATGGAGGCTGTGAATGTGGTATTGTAAACAATAATAAGAAGTAACTTGGGAGGGTGGGGGATAATGCTATAGTGTGGAAAATCAAGTGCCAGGTATGTTAAAGGGGAAGTCAACTGTAAAATGTTCTTTAAATAATATGTTCTATGCACCTCCACTAGTCTAAACACGGCATTATGATTAATGTTGTATTTGTGAAATATGAGTTAAGCGGCAACATCCACCCGTTTTTAGATATCTCAAGGGGCGGCCTTTTTGTCACTTTCTGTCAACTGAAAATGACATCACAGTTGCTCAGGGCTCATGTATTCAGAGGTACAGGCCTATCTTGTACATTAGTAGTATGCAGCAGTGTTTTTCAAACTCCGTGCCGCGGCACACCAGTGTATTGTCAGGTGTGCCATGGGAAATTATCTAATTTGTGTGCCTGTGCGGCCTGGCAGCGTAATCATCTCTTTACTACATTGTAGTACTCTTCCATACCAGCAGGTAGCAACAACAGCAGCAGCAGGTCGCTAATTGTCTTTGTTTAGAGACAAGCGAATTAGTGACGCATGTTTATCCAAACAGACCAGACCTGGGCATTCCATCTATGTGACGGACCGGTCACATTGACGGAATGCCCATCAATGCCATTATGACGGACGCCCGTTTTGCTGATGGTTGACGAATGACGGGTAAAATTGTAAAATAGACGGACTAAGCATAGTCAGAAGCCCATGTATTTAATCCGTCTTTCGTCTGTCTTTAGTCTATTTTACGTGACGAGGCTTAGATGTGACAATAGTGAGTTTGTTGTTGCTTGGGGGACAGATTTAAGTGAGGAACCAGGCTGTGAACAGGCTTCCATGGCACAGAGAGTCACTGTGAGTCCATTTTTCTGTCAAGATATTGGCCAGCGGCGGGGAGAAGGGAGTCTAATTTTTTGGTAGGCTCCATGTTTATATAGCAGTAGAACATAATATTCTGTGGGCCTTGAAAGATTAGTCAAAATCCAGTAAAATGCTGGGATTGAGTGGAGTTGCTCCAGTGAAAACAGCTGGGATTTAATGAGTTCAGCGGAGTGTCGTCTTGAACTGAAACTGTAAGCATTTTCCAGTGTAACAACTGACAAACAATATTCACTTCCAACTTTGAACTGACAATGTCAACATGTATAACAAGAATAAAATGAATCCTGAAGCTTCAGAAAACAGGTCATCCATGATTGCTTCTTACCTGACCCCGGAACAGTTGTGATGTCATTTTCAGTTGACAGAAGTGACAAAATGGCTGCCCCTTGAGATGGCTAAAAACGGGTGGATTAACTCTTCTTAAAAAAACGTAATAATAATCAGAATGCCTTGTTTAAAGGCAAAGTCAGCCCAAACATATTTTTTTCAAGAATATGTTCCCAGCAGGCCGAGTAGTTGAAACACGGCATTCTAATTAATAGTGTGTTTGTGCAATATAAGTTAAGCAACAAAATGCACTCGTTTTTAGCCATCTCTGCGGGCGGCCATTTTGTCTTCTGTCGACTGAAAATGACATCACAACTGCTAGCAACGACTAATCATGGCTGACCTGTTTTTTGAATCTGAGCCATGATTGCTCATTGTGAGCAGTTGTGATGTCATTTTCAGTCGACAGAAGACAAAATGGCCGCCCCCAGGGATGGCTAAAAATGAGCGCATTAACACTTCTTCCACAAACGCAATATTCATCAGAATGCCTTGTTTCAACTAGTGGGCCTGCATAGAACATATTCTTGAAAAAAAATATTAAAAAAAATAGCATTCTTTATAGCTTATCAGGCCACAAATATTCGGGTCTACGAGGTCCACTTGAGGTCAAATTGGGGTGCATGTGGCCCCTCGACTCAAATTCTTTTCATGACATTCTTGTTTGGTGATGTTGCTGACATTTTTCCGTCATGTATGTCTTGACTCGCTAAAGGTTGGGAAACGTTGCTCGTCACTGTGGGGACAGCGCTGGACCACCAGAAGAGGAACATCCTCACTTGGAAGACTCATGTTGAAGATAATGACAAAAATCACAATGATGATGATAGTGACAATGAAGACAGCAGTGTCGATGATGTTGACGATGACAAAAATGATGATGAAGTCAAGTGAAATATGATTAGCTCATCTGAGGAAATTCGATGATGGTCATCCTTCAATCACAACAGATCAAAGGACTTCTGTAGAACACAGCATTAGTAACGTTGCAGCATGCTAAAGCTAACTTGTTTTCTGATTCAATCTTGTTGCTGTAAGGCAATCATGCTAACCAGTGACAACACTGCACACACACGCGACTTCTAACATTACATAATTTTTTTTTATGAAAAAGGTAAGCGTGGAAGCGTATTAGTTTAATGTAATGAACTTCATTTAAATTTCAGTTTCATTTCAAATTCCATGAAATCTGTGACGTTCACTTAAATTTCAGTTTCATTTCAAATTCCATGACATTTATCACATTAAAATGTGAAACGTATCACGTTAGACATCATTTATCATTACATATTTTTTTTTTATGAAAAAGGTAAGCGTGGAAGCGTATTAGTTTAATGTAATGAACTTCATTTAAATTTCAGTTTCATTTCAAATTCCATGAAATCTGTGACGTTCACTTAAATTTCAGTTTCATTTCAAATTCCATGACATTTATCACATTAAAATGTGAAACGTATCACGTTAAACATCATTTATCATTACATAATTTTTTTTTATGAAAAAGGTAAGCGTGGAAGCGTATTAGTTTAATGTAATGAACTTCATTTAAATTTCAGTTTCATTTCAAATTCCATGAAATCTGTGACGTTCACTTAAATTTCAGTTTCATTTCAAATTCCATGACATTTATCACATTAAAATGTGAAACGTATCACGTTAAACATCATTTATCACTTTCAACATGAAACTTAGCACATCAAAATGTGCAACATAAAATGTGAAAATTGTCATGTTAAAATGTGAAACTTACCACTCGCAAATATGAAATATCCCGTTAAAATGTATCACTTTAAAACATGAATTACAGTTTATCACATTGCAACATGAAAAATAACGCTATAATGTGGACCTTATCACGTTAGTGACAGTTTGTAGAATTTAGTGCCATCTCGTGGTGAACTAATAGAATGCAACAACCTAAGCTCAAAGCGCGTGCATTCAGAAGCGCACGCACTACGGTGCCTCAGAAAGAGCACACTTCACAAGCCTACCACCAATTTCTTCAACAGAGGTGCGAGCAAATTGTCAACGCAAACGACTTCTAGTACCCCGTCAGGTGTCGAAGCAAGTGCATTGCCTTTGTTACACATGCTGTTGTCATTAATCGCAAATTTGTGATTGGGTCTCCGTAGCAGAAAGATGGCGTCGAGACATGTCAGCGTCCTGTATGGTGAGGCGCCACCCATGTAATGTAATTAGCGATTACTAGACCGACAATTATGTAAACAAAAATTTTACTTTGATGTGATGAACATATTTGTTTGCGTATTACTGAAATTAATAGTGGGTTTTGAAATGAATTAATTTTTTAAAAAATCAAAACATTATACACACTGTTCCATTAAAACCTGAAACCTACCACATTAAAACATGAAATTTATCACAGTGCGATAAAAAAAAAAAAAAACATTTCTGGTGTGAGTGTGTGAGTAGCTAAATATATCTATTGTGTACATATTAACAATTAAAACTCATTCTCTGCCATTGACAAGCATACTTTGTGTATTCCATTTTTTCATTGGGGCTGACGGGGACCATCTGATACTACTCCACTGTAAATTTCAAACTTGGAAACTTTACTATGCAGAACCTCCATTAGATGACATTGATGCCCCATTTTAAATATGAGATCTGCTCGGTTCTTGAGTCCACTAGGACAAATGGCGGCATTTTGTGCAACCTACCATTTTTTTTTTTCAACTGCTGATTAAAAAACGGAAAAAAAAAAGGCCAAATCAAACTTATTTTCCCGGTGGAAGGAGAGTTTCTATGCATTCATTTAACAGTTTTGCGTATATACTTTTTAATCGTTGATCACAATATCTATGGGGCTTGAAAATTTGAAAATGCTCTAAAATGACTGATAGCGTTATTTCGGCATTAAACATGAAGGCGTACTCATGCTGTCCCCCGTGGCCATGTAGAGAACTGCAACTAATTTGTCTTGAATGTGTGTGGTACTCTTGATATAAAAACATTTAATACACAGAAATGTGACTTAATGGAAGTTGGGCCTGAATGTTTCTCTCACTGAGCACAACCCTCCTGTCCTGACACATCGTATATTCAAATAAAATGACAAACTGAATAATATGAAGTTCAGATCCTCCTTACACAACCACAATTATCCCATTCTTAATATTCAGCTAAATAAAACACAAAAAATGTCATAATTTACTAAAAATGGACACGTTTTTCATGAATCTCACTGGGTGGGCGGTCTGTCAATCTGCTATAGCTATAGCTCCGCCCCTGCTATAAATTGATGCCTTCAGCTCCTACCAAAAAGCATAGGTCAGAGGTCACGTTCAGGCTGCTTCTGTGTCCTGCTTCCTTTTCAGATTTTCAGAGTAAAACAAAAATTGAATGCGGCATGACGATTTGATTGTTTTGTTTTACAAACAGTTCATAGTCACAAGGGGCATCACTAGGTTTTATGGACCGATGGGGCTTAGCCCCAGATATACAGGATGTGAACAAATCCAGCACACAAACACAGCTTTTCTCAAGTAGCTAGCGAAGACTGATAATATTGTGTAAAAGTCAACAGATTAGATCAGTGATGTTATTTCAGTCTGTTTTTAAAACAGTAAACAAACACAGAATATATGCAAAGGGGGGCATTTTAGAAAATTTGGCCAGTCTGTCATCCGTCAGCAGCCTGGGTACCTGTCCGTCATTCGCCGGTTTGTCATTTTTTCATGCATAGCCGAATTGTAATAGTCAGTTGGGAAGTCTGTCAGAAGTCCGTCGGTCCATCAGTCAGTCCGTCCCCCCGGTCCGACCAAACACATCAGCAAAACAGGCGTCCATCAGTGACACACTGAGAGGTCTGTCGGTACTTGAACCGGTTTGTTAGTAATGTAATCAAAATCAAATTAACAGCCAGCTGCCTGGTTGGTGGAAGCGTCAAAGAATTGAGTTGTTGATTTTGTTAGGCTGGCAAATCGGTTGATGACTTTGTTGTGACAAAAAAATCTGATATTCTGGCTTTTATTTTGGAATTTTGAAAAAAAAAAAATGGTGTAAGATCATCTTATTCATACACCTATTTTTAAAGTTTGAATATTCTGAATCTGTCAAAAAAAGGAGACATTATAGCAGAAAACTAAAAAAGTTACAATTTTTTAAATACTTTTTAATACTATTGTAATAGTGAAAATTGTAAAGGACCACACTAGTCCTTGTATGCTTTTGTTTTGTCAGGACTAAAGCAGGTTTTATTACTTAAATGTTTTGTTTACGTTGTCCTTTTTTATGAATATAAAGATTTAATGAAGAGTGTTTTTGTTTTCTATTTTTTCTTTGGATGGATGTGTGAAGTTGGGATATGTGTATGGGTCTTGTGTATGTACTTTGGGGATTGAATTTTGCCCCTTGAATGACACCATAGCGCCACAAGAGCCTGAGCTGTTAAGGTAGCCACACAGGCGTGTGAAATTTGGAAGCTGATTTGTTTAGGCCTGCGCCACAAGGTTTTATCACCAGGCTTTAGCTTGATGCTTCATTTTCACTCAGAAAGGGACTTTGACACCTGTGTTGCACTGCAGAAGAGATACGTTTACATTAAGCAATCGTGTGTGTGTGTGTGTTTTACAGCAAATCCTGCATTTAGTCAAGATCATTTTGGTGCTCCAAATATCTGCAGCTGTCTGTGAGAGAGGCTTCTCAATACAAAACAGAATCAAGGCCCATGTTAGAGAAAGCCTGCACACTGATAATTGGAGGACCCAATCTGAATCATTGTTGAGGGTCCAGACCTGATTGATTTTGATGCTAGGCAGGATGTGAAGCTTTGGTTTTCCCAGGCAAAGGGTGTTAAGAGACCCCACGGGAAGAGCTGGCCTCTCTCAGTTAAAGGGAAGTGAACCACAAAAAATTCTTTAAGGGAAAGAGCGGCCATTTTGTCTTCTGTCAACTGAAAATGACATCACTACCGCTCACAACGACCAATCACAGCTCAGATTTTTAATGTATCAGCTGCATTTATCTTTTACTGTTGCTAATTAAATAAAAAAATGTAAAGAGAACAATTTACCAAAGGCCAGCAGTCATTCAAACGCAGCAAAGGACAGCATTTTTTACCTTCTTTCAAAACATAATTGCTGTAGGGCTGCAACTAATGCTTATTTAACAATCAATTGTATTTAGTAATCTTATGAATCAAAACAAACATTTTATTTCTATCCTTTCATTCTAAAACACGGCTTTCAAATTTTCTCTGCACCCATGCACACATTTTTTATATTTCAGAGATTAGATTTGCCTTTGGCACATCAAAGCATATTGAAAAATGTTGATCATTCTTATTTAAGTAAAAGCAAATGTTTGCAAATGTCTTATTTTTGAAGAAGCAAAAAAATAGGTGCTTTTATCAAAGGGTACACAGACCTGAGAATATTTACTGTTGAGAGGGTGAAAATTGAGCGATTTGGAACATTTTAAACCAAGTATGAAAATAATCAATTATCATAAAAGCTTAATTTGATAGCCGATGAAGCTAGATTCATCTTTGAACCTATACTCGATTTATTTTTTCTTTTATGACTCACATGGTTTGCAATGATATCTACTTATCTCCTTTCTAGACAAGGGTATTTCAAAAGCTGAACTAATTAAATTTGGACTTGACAGAATTGAACTTCTCTGACGAGATGTCTACGCAGCAATCACCCGCCTCCACTACATGCCGTGCTGCACAAACTGGAGGAAGATGATCTGAACCTGTCCAGCAGCGTCCACCTTTTCTGCTGACAATGTCTTTGTTCCCCACTTACAAGCCCAACAAAGTTTTCAAATATGGCTGGGACAATCATCCAAAGATCACTAAGTCAAATGATACCGCTAACCAATTGTGTGGCACATAGGACTGCAGCACAATTTACAGGAGTCTAATGATTGCGTAAGTCCTTTTGAATTTTGGTAAACAAAACATGCAGTTTTTCAGGCAACATGATGAATTATTACACATCACCTACAGGGTTTGCACATCCCTATGATTAACTGGGAAAGTCGTGGCCTAGTGTCCAGTGATTCCAGCTTTTGTGTCCATGTCCCGGAGATTGATTGCCCTTTGAGACCCGAGGAACTGGCTGGACTTCATGCTGCTGTGGACCCAACAAATCCGTCCACATGCTTGGGAAAAGACAAATATTTAGCAGCAGTGTACACGCACAGCATTGTATGTGTAAGGCCCAGGGCTCCAGACATCTTTTATTTATTCGAGGCATAGGCATAGCTGGAAATTTTAATATTGCAAGTAGAACAATTAGTGGCCACATGAATCACAAATTGATATGCCAAATCTATATTCACAATTGCACCCATTTAAACTACATGACCTAAAAATGGATGGAAGTGTGAAGCAAGAGTTAGTCCCTGAAAATAAAATGATCAACAATTCAAAACCACAAATCAGCAAATTTATTGGTTACAAATGAAGATATATATTATATTTAGTTCTGACTTAAATTTCAAGGACAAAAATGCCACCATTTAGGGGCCTTCTGGAGCCCTGGTAAGGTCATCTGAAGTTTGTCTAATCCCAGGGGAAAAGCATAATATAATCCTTTTGCAACTACTTTGCTGCTAAATTCATATTCCACAAACACAATATTAGTCAGAATGACATGGTTCAACTAGTGGGCCTGCACAGAATATATTTTTGAAAAAAAAAAACGTTTGGGTAGCAACTGCTCTTATGTAGTTTATGTAGTTCTTGTAGAAATATCTGCCAATAAGGCAGGACTACAGGACCACATTTTTTGCTGGCATTTCCCCTTAAGATTTTAGAAAGTGACTTTTTTTTCTTTTCAATTTTAGGAAAAGTGGTTTGGATAATGGATGGATGGAAGTCTGTTTGCGGCATGGGCCTTAGAATTTTTAACTTGCTCCCCTGAAACTCCAGGTGATGCTCCTAGTTAAAAAAAAAAGTTAGGCTGAAGGACAGAATGATGTTGACCCCTTTGGTTTTCTTCTTACCAAGCTAAATTCTGTTAATTTCACGTGGAGTGCTACTCATGGCAGTCACCTGCGCTATACGACAATTTAGAGCAAGTACTTTGCAGTGCTGCGATTACATCGGGATTACAATTTTGTGCACGTTTAGCCTTCTGCATAACTCAAATAAAGAATATGAAGTCAATGCACACACACCGTAATTACTACCGGGTGCATCTGTGAACGGCACATATGTTAGCATTAGCCGTTTGTTGGTCAGCTAAGAAATGTTTTAACCAACACAGGGGACCAGCATACACGTGTTGACTATTGTTGTACTATAACCGCAGTATTTCACAGCGGTAGATGCAATTCTATCATTGCATGGCATCGAGATAACCGGTAAGAGACACTGCGTACGTGCCCGGAAGCATCGAACAGAAGGTCGCCAAGTGGTGGTTAGGGGGCTCCAGCGTGCGCGCTCCCGCTGGGCGACCAAGGTTAACCAATGAGGTTGAGCTTCAGCCGCCCAAATCCGTTGCACTTGATTGGTCGAGGTGGCGCATTTCATCTAGCACCGCCCCTAGCACCCACGTGCCTCGTGTACAAGTACAAATCGTGAATCTTACAAGTACAAATCTGTTTAGCACCACATGGTAGTGGTAAATTAGGTGCAAAAGTCACATGTGCGTACAGCAGCAGGAAAACCAGTCGTGACTCCTAGTGGCGACTTCTTCAACTACAAATTGCCATCCGTACAGGTACAAATCAGTACTTCCCCACAAGTACAAATTTAATTTAGCTTCAAGTACAATTTTTTTTTCCACAACTGCAAGTCGTTTTTCTTACCAAAGAGAATTTTGTTTTTCACACATACAAGTTGTCGTTTCTACAGGTACAAACTTTCCTTTTTTTACAAGTACAATTGTTTATTTTTTTCAGGTACAATTTCTTTTTTTTTTTTTACACGCCTTCAAATTGTTTTCTCTACGAATATTTTTTTTTGTTTACCATTTCCTTGTTACAAGTACAAATTTCCATGGTACAAGTACAAGTTACTTATGCACCAAATTTACTTCCATACTGCGTCATCAACCACGGCAGCACAGGTTGTTGTTTTGGCAAGTTTGCTGTTTAAGATTATAACTTCAGTAAAGTAGTAGAAAAGTGAAAACTTGTGCTTGGTCTTCCAGTTGATGGTAGCTATAGCTCCTTTATTTGGACTATTTGCGGCTCCTGCACGATCTGCGGCACATGCGCAGAAGGTCGCCAAGTACGGTAGCTATACTAGGACAAAATACTTTGGTGACGTTAAACCAGTGATTGAATTTAAATACACAATACAAATGATAAAATGTGTGATAATTCGATGTTTACACTTGAAGGGAATTTTATTTACACTTGAAGATGAATTTTTTGGGCACAGGAATTCCACCGAATTTCGTGAGTTTCCGCAATGAGTTGTTTTTAATATGCTTCGGCTCAGGGGCCTTGGATGCGCGCTCAGCTGAAGTGTTGAACAAGGGCGCAAAAGGGGCAGGGCAATGGAGCACTTCTGAGAATTGGGACATCCTACCCACTCGCAGCCTTGACGGGAACTTGCAATTGAGGGGCACAAGGGTGCAAGTGTGGGTATTATGTGGCATTGGGCCGATATCGTCTCATTACCACAAAACATGTGTACCACCTCCCGCCTTGCTCCTTTGTCAATCTCCTCCCTGCTCGATGGATTTTTTGGTGGGAGGTGCTAGCATGTAAATGGACGTGCGAGGACCAAGAAAGTTGCAATTGGAAATATAAGATGAGCCCTTTGTGTCATTTGTGCGGCACATGTTGCAGTGGGGACACAATGCATCGGTCACACAGGAGCGTAGATGATGTAGGGTTGGTGGGTTTTGTAAACCCATGGGCTCTCTTGTCAAACTTTTTATTATTATTTTTTTTTCCATGTAATGTTGCTGCGGGTGAGCCTCGCAGAGGCAGGTAGCACAGAGTGTAACGCCAGATTGTGTCACTGCATTGTGTTGGGATATGAACGGACTGAACTTTTACTTTGAAAGGGGAATTGCAAACGTCCTGTTGAATTTAGCTGGGAATTGTCAATGTATGGAATGTAGGTCTTGGCAACTTGGTAAACAAGGCACCCTAGCTTTTTATTAGGGTGCATGCATGCATCCAGCTATAGAAGCAGTATTATGCTCTGCACTTAATGTAATTAAAGTCTGTGGACTGTTAAACTGTACCCTGTATTATCAAAACGTTTTAAAATAATATTTTTATTTTATACTACACAATACTTACCATGGTTGTTTTTGAAATCCTGTACACAAATAAAACAATAAAAAAGACAAAATGAAAACTCGTACTAAAACTAAGGCTAGGTTCACACTGCAGGCAAATGGTATCTGATTTTTTTCTAACAGTCTGAACGGCTCAATTCCAATTTTTTCAAATCCGACCTGGGTCGCTTTCATATGTGGTCCTAAATCGGATACATATCAGATTTTTTGCAATGCGACTGCGGTCTGAACGGCCAGGTTGTGTATATATTTCCGACATTGACGTCATCTGAAGCCAAAAAAGCGCTCCGCGCAGGCGGATGAAAAGTGCTGGCACCAGGGGGATTGATAGAATAATTGTTCCTAGGTTATACCATATTTACTCTAATAATTATTGTAAGGTATTTATTTAGCATTATAAACTTGTTTTAATCGTAAGTCGAAGTTGCTTGTGAAGAAAGTGGAATGTGAGAAGGGCACAGATGCAAAATAGGAACGATGCTCTTATCGAAGAGCATCCCGTGGTAAGACGCTGAGTCCTTGGAACAGAATATAACAAAAACAATGAACTGTGCAAATGTAAGAAAAACAGAGGGGAAAGTAAGAATAATAATGTATATAATGATTCTGTTATGATGTCTTTGCCTCACATTTGTATTATGAAGGATAGAGGTTTGATGATTAGCCTTGTTAGCTTTGTAGGAATAGCTGTTTAGCTTTAGCTTTGTTCTACTCCCAGCTTGCTTGGTGTGCTTTTCTTTCACACATGTATGATAATGACACACACACACACACACCCACACACCCCCACGCAGACGCACACACGCCCCCCCCCCCACACACACAGACAAAACAAGTTCGGAGAGTTCCAGCTGCTTTTGCTCCCCTTTCCCTTAGAGCTGGAATACTTTTGGAATCAGGGAAAATAAAAAGAGAGGAGGCGCAGGAGCCGGACAGAGGGTTTTAGGAACTGTAATATTACACTTCCCTGCGCTCTCCTTGCAAGTAAAAAGACAATATTGTGTTGAGTGTCTTCTCTCCTCATTGTGTGTGTTGTTTACCTCACTTGGTGTGAACCTGACAGGGATCAAATCTGCAAAGTTTTTTGGAGTAACATTACTGACTTTTTATTTTACTTTAACTGAAGGCCATTGAAAAGTGGACATTTATGGTGATAGTAGTAACTCAGCTACGGTTCAGATTGATTCATTTTTTACACACGTTTATGACGTGATGTCATCGTTGGTGATGTCTCCATGAAATGAGATAAAAATCCTCGCCTCATACTTTCCCCCAAATACTGTATTTATTTCTACCTCCTACCTAATCGCTTCACTGTAGAAATGGCCCGACACGCTGGACCACATTTACTTTCGTAAACAATACGTCATGAGTGTCGTCGTCTCTTCTTCTGCTAATGTGGGTCTTTGGCGACGCATGTATTCATACAGCAGACAAGACAGAGGTTGCATTAATGTAATATGAACGCTTATACAAAAAAAGCATTAAGCATTGAGCATTAAGACCTGGGGTCTGAACCTACCATGAGTGTTTTTTTAAAAAATATAACTACAACTAATAAAAACTAACAAAGCCACCCTGAAAACAAATTAAAGCTAACTATCCGTGCTGGAGCCTATGCCAGCTGTCTTCGGGAAGTAGGCAGGGTACACCCTGAATTGGTTGCCAGCCAATCGCAGGGCACACAGAGACAAACATCCATACTCACAATCACACCTAGGGGCAATTTAGAGAGTCCAATCAACTTACCGTGCATGTTTTTGGAATGTGGGAGGAAACAGGAGTACCCGGAGAAAACCCACGCAGGCACGGGGAGAACATGCAAACTCCACACTGAGGCCGGGGCCGGGATCGAACCCACGACCTCTGAACTGTGAGGCGGACTTGTTAACCAGTCGACCACCATGCCGCCTAAAACTAACTAAATTTATAAAAACAAAACTCCAAACGAACTAAAAACTAATTAAAATTCCAAAACTATAATAACCCTGATCTAGACCTATATTTAGGTATTTGTTTCATGTGTCTATGACATTCCTACTGGGAGTTATAGGCAGTTTTGTCTGTGTTTTTTTTCTTAGGGGGCGCTAGAGCGCAATTTGGGGTTTTGGGTTTGTTTTTTTCAATGGTACAGTATCGCAATTTCACCCATTCCTGATGTGCCTGTGCTTGGTGAGTTTTGAAGCATGTTAAGGGGCAGTGGTGTAGATGACTTAGGGTTGGTCATGTCTATTCTTGGCTTACTTATTCCTTACCTTTTTTGCTTTTTTCTGTCATCTATTCGCATGTGCAATGTTGGGCCCCTTTGACCTCAAAACCCATGTCAAATACTGCCCAGCTATGCCACTGCAGTCACGTGAAGCAATGCTTTGTCGCCGACGCGAACACGCAAGTATTAGTACTGGCAAGCTTTGACACTGTTTAGATGAGCTATAAGGTTAGTCTGTGTGGAGGATATGGATATATGTCACATCTATATTAAAAGTTATACCTGCTATCTGTGTCTTTTGCAAATCTTCATTTTGTAGTTAATTTTTTTTTTAATTTTAGATGTTTCCAATGTGATTTACATTACTCTTGTGAGCAGTTTTATTATCAACAATTCTTTTTCTCTTTTAGGTCACTAGCGGAATGAAATCGGACTCTCAGGTCCTGAAATTTCGAGTGTGCGAGTTTGCACCACAAATGGGCAAATCGCGCCTGGACTGTCAGACAAAGAGTCAAAGACAAGGCAATTTGCCACTTCTGGGGGTTTGCTCAATATTCAATGGGTTCTGGCATGTGGCAATTTCCTGAATATGCAGATGCTGCAACAACGGATCTTGGGAAATGGAGTCTCATCAGCCTGTCCCAGTTAAATAAAAAGCCAGACTATACGCTGGATTGGTCTCCAGTCAGTTACACACTTACAATGATTGCATCGGGACGGTAGCACATTCGAAAATGAAAACGCTGCATGAAAGTCAGCTCTTAACCGCTACACTAAGACTGGCTGCAAAAGGATACAATCTTAACAGATTTTGAGGCCATTTAATGTCCTCTCATTTAGAAACTATTTTGTATGAAAGATGCAACAGAAATAAATGCTGTGGAAGAGATTTATTCTTCTTACTCTTTATATGCATTTATGTAGCTTTTAACTCCATAACCGCAATATAATGACTGCATCAGTGCATTAGCTTTGGTTTGTTATTGACTTTTGTGGCAAGACTTAGAGTCTTACATGGTGACTGTGGAATGCTGCTGTGGTGTTGTGAATTCAGAATAACCTGTGTGTGTGTGCGTGTGAGTGTGTGTGCGGGCGTGCGTGTGCAAAGGCTTGTTATGGGTCGATGAATAACTCTCGGGCTTTTGTGGCAAAGGGACATTAGTAAATTTGGGAGGCATTAGAGAGGAGATACAATTTAACCAGAATTTAAAGCAATAATGGGCTTGCGGTGTGCTTCCATTAACATGGGTGAATGATGACAAGTCGTTTATAATGATGATGTGGAAATGCTTGCCTGAGTATATATTTAATAGGTTGACTAAAGGTACCAAATACGCTAATGGTGCATATCTGAGCGAGTAACAGCTTGGATAAAATGCCCAATGATAATGACTTCAAACATTATCCATTTATCCAGGATTGGTTTACGCTTCCCTCTGCATTTTGGTCAAATTACCCAGAAAACAATCAATATGAATTACAGAAAACCTGCTCGCTATCAGATTTGAAAGTCAGCAAGAAATTAAACATATTCAGCATACATTTAGCTGTTAGGAAATGGTGACTTTAATCAATCATAAAAGGATTTGAATATCCCGATTCTAACGGTGACGCATGGACAACGTTGCGACGCAAATAGACATAATTTCCGCTCGTTACTTTCTATCTTCAAAAAAACACATTATAGCGGTCCCTCGCTATATCACAGTTCACCATTCGTGGAAGATTTTTTTTACAGTGCTATTTTGTATGTTGTTTTTACAGCGTAGTGACCCGTATTGTGTCCTAATAGACTGCCGATATTTTTTACAGTGCACTTCAGCATGCTGCTTTTTAATGCGTGTATAGTTCGTGTATACATATACATATATATATATATATACATATATATATATATATATATATATATATATATATATATATATATATATATATATATTAGTGCTGTCAAGCGATTACAATTTTTAATCGTAGTTAATCACATTTTTTATTTATTGTAAAAAAATCCCTTGATTTTTCTGTTCCATTATTTTCTTGAATTTTAACACCCTTAACATGAATAAGAGGATTGATTTTCTTATACAAATACTTTATTAAAGCGAAGTCACCCAAACATATTATTTTTTAAGAATATGCTCCATGCAAGCCCGCTAGTTGAAACAAGGCGTTCTGATAAATATTGCGTTTGTGGAATTAATTAAATTTTGTAATTGCTGGCATCAAAACATTTGATGCATTATGCATAGGCATCCCAGCTGTCATGGGCGAGAGGCAGGGTGCACCCTGAACTGGTCGCCAGCCAATTGCAGTATTAATGTATAAAACATTAAGACAGGGCCACAAAAGCCTGGTAATGCCTAAAAAACAAAGGCTTTAAGGGTACAACACCTGACTTCCATGTTGCTTCCATATCTATTATATGAGTGGGTTTGTGTATTTTAATGTCTCTTTTGTGTACAGTATTACTGTTGTTTGCATCTTGATGGAGCAAAAGATATATATATAAAAAAAAGCCATTACAGCCTAAATTGATACATTTGGCCCTCTGGCAATGTAACTTTCAGGATAAAGACAGAAATAATCAAATTCAACGGGTTTAGAGATATTTGGTTAAAAGTACAGAGAAAGCTAATCAGGACTCTTGCTTTATCTTACTATCTTCTATGTGATCAGGTTTTATGAACACAAGTGAAAGGTAACATTGTTTGGCACCAGACCTGGTACCAATATGCCCTTCCATTGTGTCTGATGTCTGATGACACATTGGCGTCTGTTTTTCCCCTTTGTTCTCCAAAATCATCCTGACACAACATGCAATGAAACTTATACAAAGAAGCATATTTTTTATATATATATATTTTTCCCAAATATACATTTCAGATCAATATGGTTAACAGTATGTTGAGACGTTATGTAAAGAAGTTAGATTGGTACTTAAAAATGAGGTGCAGAGCACGTCTTGCCTGATAAAACTCAACTTTGCACCACAATTGTACTGAAAAACTGAGTATCGGATTGTGAGGCGGACCCAGATGCAGAAAGGAAACAGCAGATATGATATTTGTGATAAACATAGCAGGTTCCTTGGCCGGAGGAAATGCATACAGGTCGGGGCTGGCGGTGAAGTTGGCGGCAGTCAGGTATGAGGCAGACGTGTAGTTGTGAGTGGATGTGGTGAAGACAGTCAAGTCGGGGTAATATCTCTATGTCAAAAATGACTAAGAATTTCAGGAGTGTAGGAATTCTGGCAGCATGGTGGCATCCAAGGCCATCTTAAAACGGACAGCTGTTGATTAACCGATGAGCTGCTACTTCTGAGTAATTCCACCATCCTGCAAAGAGACACACATGCGCATGTGCACGCACGCACGCACACACCAGGAAGGATGCGGGGCTCAGGTGGAAGTCAACACAAACATATTTTTTTCAAGAATATGTTCCCAGCAGGCCCACTAGTTGAAACATGGCATTCTGATTAATTTATAAGTTAAGCAACAAAATGCAAAAAAAATATGCTTGGGTTGATTTCCGCTTTAAGGCCTCTACACAACAATCCAATGTCGGCCGTCGCATCAGCCTAGCAGTCGGTACGTCGGACCGGAAAATGACAGAAGAACACATCGCAAAAGCCGACGGAGACGCCAACTACTCCGGAACTTTTGCACTGTGTCTCAATAGCTTCCCATAACTTGCCTTGCATCACTCGATCGGCGTAACCTTTCACGGCGGTGTTGAATAACGGCAGTCTTTTTTTTCGCCCTCTTCTGTCCAGCCAGCCATTATGTCCATAGAGGAGATGTAAAAAATAAGTGAAGGTGATTTAGTTCTTGAGGAAAAGCTTCGATTTTCACCGTTTGTCCGCATTCGTCACTTCCCGTTCTGGTCCAGTGCCCTGATTCGCTAGCTAACAGCCAATCCCAGTGATCATTTGTCCCGACAGCCCGACCCAATTCTACATGTTGAATCGGCCGAACACTCCCCCCATACGCCTGAACAATGGCTCCAACCTTACGACGTTGCGGGACACACCCAACAGATGGCTTGTACCGACTTTCCGACGGCCGATGTCGGATTGGTCCCTCGAGGCCGTTACTCTGAGATATTACGTCAAAGACGTAAAACTAATTTGGTATTTGAATTTGGCTTTGCAAAGTGTGCAAATTATTTTAGATTTCTCCAGCGAGGCGTCGAGCATCTTTTTAAAGTAAAACTACATTGAATCTTGGTCCAACTTTGTGCCAGTAACTCTCCTCTAAGTTTGCTGCAGCCTCACCATGAATATGCGGGATCCACTTTATTTTATTGACATCAGCCCCCCATTGACAGGGTTTATCCGATCTGTCCCATTAAACTGTATTGGCAGATAACTGATATGTATCCGATTTTTATCCACATTTGGAAAACACCTGATTCCAATTAAAATATATCCAATTCTGTGCAACTTTTTTTCCTCTTTACTCTGGTATGACAAATATTTGAATTGTGCCACTTGAACCATGCAGAACAAATACAACTCAAGACACATTATTTCAAAAAGCCTCTGAAGTCTTGTGTTAAATTGTGTTAAAAAGACTTTGATGGCTTGTGTACATGGTAAATTAACAAATGCATTACTGTCATTTACAGTCATTTACACATTACACATCTCAGATAGTGTCATGACATTTTGACAATTGCAAATCGATAATATTCCCATCCCAAGCTGTCGAGTGTGGTTTTAGATGCATGTGGTTGCCTTTATGGCTTTTAGGCAGGCAGTAGTCCATTGGAGCTGTGGCACAGAGGCTGTACCCATTTGTGCGATGATCGAGTGTATATCGCCTTGACAAGGCTCCCAATAGTATTAAAATTGGAGTCGTAAAATTGGCGTGCATGTGTGTGTCCCTCCCTCCATCCATTCTTTCCTCCCCCATCCATTCCATCCCGCCCTAGGTATTTTTTTGCTTTGTTTTGCTCTTTTGTTTTTGCTTTTCATTGATATCTGAGATATGACTGATACGGATAGAATATGTACTAGTGCTAGAGTGACCAGATCCAAACTCACCAGATGTGGGGCAGGGACTATGTTTGTGGGGGACAATGTGGGACGCTCCCGACGCACAGCAAAAATGCATATGGCACTGCTTGCCAACTGTTCAGTAACATATAATAAACTGTAACAAAATAACAACTATAGATCTACAAATAAAAACACAGAACACAGAATTGCAGTTGAAATTATCTGCATTTACTAAAATACAACACAAACTGCTAGTAAAGAGGTAAATATCGGAGACATTAATGACTAATAGGAGCTCACAATAAATCATCACATCTCATCTCATCACATCTTGCGGTATATGAACTTTAACAATAGTCACACTCACACAATAGAACCATGTCAAATCTCAAGTCAACATGTAGAGCATGAAGTGCAATAACAATTTATTACAGTAACAAATACAATCCTTACCAAGCCAGGCTACTACAACTACTGCAATTCTATTTATTTTCAAATTAAAACAGCCACAGCAAAAAACAAAAATAACACAAGAAGTACCGTATTTTCCGGACTATAAGTCGCGTTTTGTTTTTTTTTCCCATCGTTTGGCCGGGGGTTGCGACTTATACTCTGGAGCGATTTATGTGTGAAATTATTAACACATTATTACTGTCATGGCTTGTTAGTGTTAACTTGTATTTATGATGTTTTGCCTCCCTCTGCACGCGCTTTAGCGCTAAAGTGCCTGCAGAGGGAGACAAAACATCATAAATAAATGACAATTACTTCTATATCATTTCACATGTTATTGTAACCCACATAAAGAACATAAGATAGATCCTAAAAGCTATTGAAATGCATGAATAATTTAAACGGTTAAAGTATAAAGTCTAGTCTGTTTTGTTGAATAAGTAATTCAAATGTTATAATAAAAAGACAATTTGACTGTCAAGGCCTTGCTAGTCGAGGAAGCTAGCTTATCCAAACAGCTAAACATTCATAAACAAACGCCACAGACTCTAGGTGTGCAGCGAAGTTGCCTGTTTATATTGTGAAACTGCACAAGAAACAGAAAATACTATCAATCTATGCATTACATACACATGTATTTTCATAGAAATGAACAAGATGAGCCTATGCTAACGATTAGCGATCACGATTAGCATTAGCGATAGCGATGAGTATGTTCAGTCAACAACCTACAGTCATCCACAATTCAGCTCATATATAAATGTCATTACACACAATTGTCTAAGTTAGTTTCAGACGATGGTTGAACAAGAATGGACCACAAACAGGCAGGCATGCTAACAATTAGCGATCGCGAATTAGCATTAGCGATAGCAATTAGTATGTTCAGTAAACAACAGAGTACAATCATCCACTATTCAGCTCCTCTATAAATGTTGCATGCTCATTACACACAATTGTCTAAGTTACTTACAGACGATGGTTGAACAAGAATTAAACACAAACAGGCAGTTGCCTGCCTCTGGCTGGGGTATTGCATCATGCAGCCACACACGTAAGAAGCCGAGCACAGAGGAGACGAAGACATAATTACGACCGAATACATAAATACTTTTGGAGACTTGGAAACATTATACATGGTCGGGGATAAATAAAATACTTATTTAATTGATCTACAATCGTTTTGGTGAGTTTAAAGTTATCTTACAGTAACTTTCTTGTATGCTACATGTGTGAATGTTAGCTAAATGTTACCAACGTAGCTCAGTGGAAATGATGTGTACTAAGCGCACAATTTCCTCCCAAAATGCGATTTATACTCCAGTGCGACTTATATATGTTTTCCCCCCACTTTATTATGCATTTTATGGTGCGACTTATAGTCCAGAAAATACGGTATCCTGCTCAGTGGAAGGAAGCGGGTCAAGAAGATTTGGCATGATAATACTGTACCCAACCTACAGTTTCATAGATGATACATATTGTGTGCTTTAAGTCATCACTGTATCATCACTGTCAATAATATTAATCATTCAATGTATCTATGTATTTCAGAGTTATGACTGGGATTGGCTCATTGAGTTGGTGGTTGGTGCACAACATTTTTTAATGTAAAGATGTCATTATAATGACTGATTATAATTTTGTTTAAATGTTGTATTTCATAATTTTAACAAGCTATACCATATCCAGTAGCATTTTATTGAGACAAGACAATATGCTTTTACTCAATACTTAAAAAATAATTTAGAACAAAGCTGAGGTTAGCATATTGGCTTGGCCCTTTGACAAGCATTCCAGTCATCGTCTGGCCGTCACTCGGTCATCGTTATTTTAACAGGACTTCATTGCTAAATTACTGTTCATCACCACTATATCACGACCGTCAGTAAATGTCACCAGTCCGTCATTGTGAGTCCGTCACTCCGTCATCGTTATTTTAACCATGTTCCTGTCTCTGCTATATCTGTCCATGATCTATAATGGTGCGGTCAGACCGATGGTGAGCTTTGTCCTTCTTCTCCTTTTCTTCTTCTCCTTATTATTGGTGGATTACATCTTTTTGGGGCGAGGGGTCAAGTAGCTGCAGTTAGGAGTTGACAAGGGTGTGCAGCAGATGCACTCAAGTTGGAGTGCTATAGAAAACGGTTTGATGCTGAAATGGGTTGGAATGAAGCCCCAGTTGAATAAGCAAGCAATATGACATCTGGTTCATGGAGTCTGTGTTTCACCACTGTCCGTCACTGGACAGGTGCGTTATGTTTATCGGTTGAACAAGCCAAATACAACTGCAGTCATTTAGCCTCTGACTACTTTGGAGTTGAGGACAGTGACGATACAGAAACAAGGTAACGGTGTGAAAAGCTCGCACAAACACGTTCCAATGTCTGTTCAAGGTGCTGGTCAGAGATCTCAAAGCTTATATGTGGACACATAAAAACACAAAAAACCTGAATGAGGAGCGAGTTCATGTGCAATGTGCTATGTTGAGCATAGAAGCTAACCGGCTCTTCTCGCAGTGTTTGACGTCGCAGAGCGAGCTGGTGGACGGCGCTGGGTGCCCGGTGAGTTCTGTTTTGTCTTGTATGAGACACGCGCGTGTGACAGAGACCCAAGATGCCGGGCCCTAAGAAGCCACATTCAGCAATGGAGGAGGAATTGGAGGAGATAAAAATATCTCTGTGCAAAGTGCTGGAACAAACGGACACAATAGCTAAACAGCAAAGAACTATTATGGACCTCATGGAGGAAATTAAAGTCTTAAAAATGCAAAATGACGAGAAGGATAAAAGGATTAATGATTTGGAACGACGTATTGATGATCTTGAACAGTACAGCAGAATAAACGACCTAATAATCACTGGACTGGCGGTGAAACCGAGATCATATGCGGCGGCAGTGAGGACGGGACACGAGCCCACGGAGAATGATCTGCAGTCGGCGGAGCAGCAAGTGGTGACATTTCTAAACAACAAAGGCATCAACATCAACACAAAGGACATAGAAGCATGTCACCCTCTACCGAGGAGGGACAACCGCCCACAAGTTGTGATTGTAAGATTTGTAAACAGAAAACTAAAAACTAATGTCCTCAAGCAAGGAAAAAAAATTAAAGGAACGGACGTGTACATGAATGAGCACCTGATGAAGAGGAACTCGGATATTGCCAGACAGGCGCGTATCTTGAAAAAAATGAAGAAAATTCAATCCACTTGGACATCAAATTGTAAAGTATTCATAAAACTAAATGGCACTCGAGAATAGGCCAAGGTTTTGTGGATCAGAAACGCACGTGATTTGGACAAATACCAGTGAAGAGACAAGGTAGTATGTCGCACTATGACATCCTCAACTACTCACAATGGCTGACATTACATTGAAGGATTTGGTCTCATCAGACAGTGAATCAAATGGCGAAAATGATGTGAACTGTAATACTTATGAGCTTGTTACCTGTATGCATCCCGAAGCATACATGCCAAATGTGTTAGATTTTGTTGACCCTGATATTAATTTCTATGGTGAAATTGATAACAGGTGTGAATATTATCAGAATTACCCAATTCCTGTAAATCAAAAAGACGCATTGTCGATAATCCACTTCAATAGTCGGAGTCTGTATGCAAACTATGAGAAGATAAGAGTCTTTCTTTCGAATTTCAAAACCCCTTTTGACATCATTGCAATCTCAGAAACATGTATAAAGAATGATAGGCCCGATGACTTTGATATTGAAGGATATGAAATGTTCAAACAAAATAGAAACCACAAAAGTGGAGGGGGGGTTGCTTTATATGTAAAGAACAACCTTGACACAAAAAATGTGGAAAGTATGACCTTAAATGTTGACGATGTATTAGAGTGTATCACGGTTGAATAGTTTTTTGAAAAAAGATGGAATATACTGATAAGCTGCATCTACAGAACTCCAAGTTCAAGCGTTGATATTTTCACTGATTGGATTGAAAAACTGTATGGAAATCTGAGTCAGAAGACACTTTTTGTGCGTGGTGACTTTAACATTGATCTATTGAAATCAAATAGGCATAAACCGTCAGAAACATTTTTTGAATACATTATATAGCCTATCGCTATATCCAAAAATATTACGACCAACACGTATAACTCCATACAGCTCTTCATTAATAGATAACATATTTACCAACACTTTGGTGGAAGCTATTCCAAGTGGGATTCTGGTAACAGATGTAAGTGATCACTTGTCCGTATTTGTTCTCTATAACCTAAACTCGAAAAGGAAACCTGATGTTCCAAAGGAGCATGACATCAGACTTAAAAGAAGAATAAATAACGAATCAATAAATGCTCTAAGGAGAAGTCTAGAAAACCACAACTGAAAATCCCTTTTGGAAGTAACTGAAGTAGATGCAGCTTATGATGGATTCTTGAACACATTCAAAATGCGATATGACTTATATTGCCCTATAAGGAAAACAAAATGGACAAAGTTAAAAATAACATAACACCATGGATGACCAAAGGATTGTTAAATGCTTGTTAAAAAAAAGAACTTGCTTTATGTGCACTTTCTGAAAGAAAGAACCAACAAATCTGAAATCTAGTATAAAAGATATAAAAATACACTTAAAAAATATAATAAGAAATTGTAAAAAACAGTATTACAATGCCTTACTGCAAAAAAATTAAATAATATTAAAGGCCGATGCAATACTATTAACACCATGATAAGAAAGCGACCTAATACTTTTATACCAAATACATTTGTAAATAATGGTAAAACAATAGAAAATATGAAAGACATAGTAAATGAATTGAATGCGTATTTTATAAATATAGGTCCGAAGTCAACAATAACCACCTCTGGTTTAGAACCCGGGTGCAATAATGTTCCTATAAACCAAAACTCCTTATCAGTCAAAGCAACTAATGAAAAAGAAATTATTGATGTGGTGAACAAATGCTCGAACAAAAAATCTATGGACTGTGATGACCTCGACATAGCTATAATAAAAACAAGTCATTGATGTAATTGCAAAACCACTATCTCATATTTTTTATCTATCTCTTACAACTGGAAGCTTTCCAAAACAAATGAAAATAGCAAAAGTTATTCCCATCCATAAAAATGGGCCAAAGGATCAATTCACAAATTATAGACCAATATCAATTCTGCCACAATTCTCCAAAGTATTAGAAAAGCTGAATTTATTGAAGCATATAACAAACTAAATAATAGCCAACATGGGTTTAGGAAAAACAGATCACCTGTACTTGCCCTAATGGAACTCATAGAGGAAATCACCGACAATATTGATGGGAAAAGGTTTTTAGTTGGAATTGTTATCGACTTAAAAAAAGCCTTCGATACTATGGATCATGATATTCTACTAAAAAAGATACACAAATATAGGATCAGTGGTGCCGCTTTTAACTGGATAGAGTCTTATCCGTCAAACAGGAAACATTATGTCCAGTTGGGACAGCACAGGTCCATTTGTGAAAATATGGTATGTGGAGTTCCCCAGGGATCTGTGCTGGGTCCAAAGCTGTTCCTTCTTTACGTCAATGACCTGTATTTGGTTTCAGAAAAATTTTAACTTGTCCTCTTTGCAGATGATACAACAATTCTATGCTCAAGTGATAACTATGAAATATTGATGGAAGAGATTACTATTGAGATGTGTAAGTTGAAAGACTGGTTTGCAGAAAATAAATGATCCCTAAACATCCAAAAAACAAAAATTATGTTCTTTGGAAAACGAGATATCAACCCACAAATTCCAATTTTAATCGATAATGTCGAAATAGAACGAGTCTGCGAATACACATTTCTCAGAGTAACTCTTGATCAGAACATCAGCTGGAAACCACACATTTCAAAAATCAAAACCAAACTGGCAAAAATCGTGGCTTTGATGAATAAATCAAAATATCTCCTTGACAAAAAAAATCCTTGTACACTATATACTGTGCTCTTATTCTGCCTCACTTATCGTATTGTGTGGAGGTTTTGGGGAATACCTATAAAAGCAACACTGAGGTCTTAGGTAAAATCCAAAAGAAAGCAATCAGGATCCTCCATTTGGCAGGATATTGTGATCATACAAATGCTATGTTTCTCCAATCAAAAATCTTAAAATTTAGGGACTTAATAGAGTTTAGGGCAAGTTTACTTACCCTAAAAGTTAAATTAAATACTCTCCCAGAACATTTAAATAAAATGTCCTGCTCAAGAGAAGGAGTGTACAACCTAAGAGGTAAAACAAATCTAAAAACAAAATACTCTAGAAATAATCTAAAAAGCATGTGTATTACCAGGTATGGAGTAAATTTATGGAATAGTCTAGATGATTATATTAAAGCCTGTAAGAATCCAGGGCAATTTAAAAAGCGATACAAATGCTACATTATGCAGAAATATGCTGAGGAACTAAAATAGATAACACCTGAGCATAACATAAAAAAAAGAAGAAGAAATGTACTTCACGTCGATGTAGGGCTTGCATTAAAAGGGAATCAACAATAAAAACAGTGTTCGCTACTTCGTTCAATTGTGTTTATTTTATACAATTAGAAACAACTCAAACTGTGCTGCTCATTTTTAAACGAGTACACTATTTTTGCCATTTTTCTCATGACATGCCATCATTACTTTTGTTTTCAATATCCTTAAATCATACGACTATAAATGTGATATTGTTCTCAATTATCCTTATATTGTACGACCATACAAGAGTATGTTATGACTTTGTTTCAGTTATTCTTATACTGTACAACCATAAACTAGTACACAAAATGAGATATTGTTCTGTGTAAAACAAGAGGTATGACTGTTACAAGTTCATTAACTTCTACCTGCCCCCTTTGAGTACCATCTTGTGTTTATCCTTTTGCTAATATTGTTTTGTTTTCTTATGTTACTCAAATAAATTTCTGAAAAAAAAAAACGTTGACTGAGTTCCATAATTGTTAGACACAGGATGGAGAAGAAAACAATTGCGGTGAAGAAAACTAAAGACTGAAGTGGCATTTTTTTTCTTTGCTAATGTCCTTGTGAGACTACTGTTTTATTATTTACATTACACCGAAAAGCTGACTTTTCTACAGAAGAGGTATTATATTATTATTATATAATAATAAATATTATTATATATATTATAAAATAATAATAATAATAATAATATTTAGAACATTGTCATATTTAAGTAAGACTTCAAAAGAGAGCAGCTATTATGATTTTTGTTCTATTTCATAACCATAGAGAGGAGGCATAATTTAAATTAGGGCTGCACAATATATTGAAAAAACATTGTCAAGCGTGATCATGTCACATGCAGTGCACAACGCAGACTGCAAAATATGTGCAATATATTCATATGGGATTGTATGCTTTAAACTAACTTTGATGTAACCTTGAATGCGCATTCATCCAATAGGCGAACAGTATCTAGGGACATTACTAACACTAAATAACTTCACAAACGGTGATTTTGACAGATAATGCCTCATTTTGACTCAGGGGGGTTACCAGAGGGGGGTGGGGGGGGGGCAGTGCCCACCCACGGACACACTCTGTCCACCCAAAGAAAACTGGATGTAGTTCTAATGAATGGGAAATAAAAAATCTAAATCAAATAAACTTTTATTGGTTTAGCCCAAATCACAACAAACAGTTATCTCAGTTAACGAGAAAACAAAACACGTTTTAGTGCGCAGTAGCCCTACGCTGGATTTCGACCTACTTGGTCATTGTAGCACTTTTCCCCCCCCCCAGGTAAGACTAACGCCCACCCACACCTGGCATCGAGGTAACACCACTGTTTTGACTATTGATTTAGCTTGTAACTATCCTTCCATCCATTATCGATACCGCTTATCCTCACAAGGGTCGCCAGCGTGCCAGAGCCTATCCCAGCTGTCATCGGGCAGTAGGCAGGGTACACCCTGAATTGGTTGCCAGCCAATCGCAGGGCACACAGAGACAAACAAACAACCATACTCACAATCACACCTAGGGGCAATTTAGAGCGTCCAATCAACCTACCATGCATGTTTTTGGAATGTGGGAGGAAACCGGAGTACCCAGAGAAAACCCACGCAAGCACGGGGAGAACATGCAAACTCCACACAGGAAGGCCGGGGCCGGAATCGAACCCACGACCTCTGAACTGTGAGGCGGACATGCTAACCGGTCGCCCACCGTGCCGCCCTAGCTTGTAATTATAGACCCCTTAACTTGAATTAACTTTGTGCGCTGTGTGCAAAGGCATCCATGTTCAAGGGCCAGCGGTCGAGGGCACGCACACAGTCGATTGAGTGAGACGCAATACTCGCTAAGTCCGCTTTATGTTTACAAGTCACAGCAATGGTGAACACCTGTGCAGTTGCTACAGTCATAAACTATGAGAAATCATTATTTCGGATACCAAAAAAAATTACTCCTCAGAATCAGGAATTTGCTCCTCAAATGAAGTTATTTATTAGCAAAACTGCTCCCCAAAGTGAAAAGGTTATTTCAAGCCCTGTGTGGGTGCATTTTTCCTTAAAATTCACATGTTTTTGTTCATATTTTGCCCTTCATTCAGTTAAAATTATTTGTTTCTGTACATTTTGATGTTAAAATTATTCGTTTTGTACGTTTTGACATTATTCTAAAAAAATGACAAATGCTTTTCATGAAATAAGGATTTTATTGTTGATTATTTTTCTTTTGAAATAACTTATTTTATACTTCTGACAGTATTCCGTTTTTATTGTAGGATAGTTGTGTTTTGATGTTTTGTGTTTTGTTCTTGTAATATTTCACTTTTGGGGAGAAAGAGAGAGAGCGCGCGCGCACGCTCGCGCGAGAGAGGGAGAGAGAGGGAGAGAGAGAGAGAGAGAGAGAGAGAGAGAGAGAGAGAGAGAGCAGAAATACTATTAGCTTTTGTCAATGATTGTTTAACAGGCATCACTCGAATGCTACAGCTAAATCAAGCCGCTGAGTGGTTCGAAGGAGAGAAAAAAAAAGTAAGGACAGCCACGCACGTGGCTATAACTAACCCTGACAAGGAAAAAAAAAATTGTACTTTCACATTCCTGATCGTGATGTATGGATTTGGAGATTTATTCTCATTCGATGGGTGCCGGCCACCCAAAATACGGCACTGCTGGAGGCTTTTGTTTCTACTCAACGTCTTATTTCACAATGGCCTCAGCACATCACTGCCGGACTGCCCGCCCACCTGCGCCTGCTCGCCCAACGAAATCTACTGCAACAAGTCGGACATCAATAGTAGGCTTTCCCCGAACTTGTTCTTCCAGGGCACCGGGAGCTCTGGCAATAGTACTCGGAGTACCGAAGACCTTTTCCAGAACATCACTTCCATGTAAGTGTCACTGTATCTTGTCGTGCAGAGGTCAGCAAACCTTGTGAAACTCGGAGCTACTTCTTGGAAACGGCATATAAAAGGCTAACTGTTTTATAGACACTTGTAAAATAACGTTATTGAGAATTATTCATCTGCTAAAACACCAATCATGTACATAATTATAAACAGTGATTTAACGTTTCTAACTCAGCCGCTGGATTATTATAGTACCATCGCAACAAGCTGATTTGTTCTACAGCTAAATCTATAGAATTTAAGTGAGGAAAAGGCTGGCTGATCTCTCAGAATGAGTTCCACAACTTGATCTGTAGGAAGACAGATGGTATCATTACATTATGGAATGGAATATATCTGTGATGGACCGTTTCTGTATCCATCCAACTAAAATAAAACCGACAGCAAGGATGCAGTGCAGAGGTGGCGGCACCATCTATTTGTGGCAAATGTAATGAATGTACTTTTAATGAGCATATTGTAAGGTTTTACTAATACATTCGCACAGTATGAGCTGGCATCTGTTACACATACATGTAAATTGCGCTAACTTTATATTAGGAAAACTATGTTGCCAGGTTGACTTTGGGATTGTCCTTAAAGAGAAAGTCAACCGAAACATTTTCTTTCCGAGAATATGTTCAATGCAAGCTCACTAGTTGAAACACGGTATTCTCATTAATATTGTGTTTGTGGAATATGAGTTAAGCAGCAAAATGCACCCATTTTTAGCCATTTTAGGGGGCGGCCATTTTGTCACTTCTGTCGACTGAAAATTACATCAAAGTTGCTCGGGGCTCAAGTAACGACCAATAATGGCTCGCTGGTTTGTGAGTCTTTTTTTTTTTTTTTTTTAACCAAAGTAAACATTGGAATCTTATTATATGTACTTGTACTCCTTCTTAAAACGATTTTAGGGTAACTTTTTTCATGTTCCATACTCTTTCATTAAAACTTTGACTGTGATTACTGCAAGTGTTAATTTAAAAGAAGTTAAAACTAGGGCCGTCAATAGATAAAAAAAATGAGGGATTAATTAATTGTGATCTGTAATTAATTGATCTAATGAATGTATTTTTTAATCTCACTTAAAAATTGCTGAGAAAAGCCCCAAAGCCTCCCATTGTCTGTATGCATGTATCTGTATTTCTTTTCTTTTCTTTTCTTTTTTCAATTACCCAGTCATTTGCCAGTTGAGGAACTGTTTTTCGCATTTATCAGCCAAGTCCCTGGTTTCTGTTTTCACAACATTCAGTGCAAAATGAGTTGAATCTCCACTCACCATCACAAAAGTGTCCAGTCACCCCCAAATAACTCGGGTTTAATTTGGCGAAGAACTTTGCAATGGCTCCCTGCATTAGCGTCTTCGTTGCTGTGGCTTTAGTCGCGGCTGATTACGTTGCATTTAGGTGGTAGGCTTGAACTGCTTCTTTGGTAAGCAAAGTCCTTCATACAAATAAGGCATATCACGCTGCCTTTATCAATAGTGCTGTCAGGGGCTTTTTTAAATTTAGCATTCATTGGATCAACAACTCTCACATGCTCCTCCATTTTCCCATCTTCTCTCTTCTCCCGAACTTGCCCTAGCTCCCACCTACAATAGGAGCCTATCAGGTTATGCCAAACACAATGACAGCCAATCATTGTCCACTCCAGGATGTGACATTGACCATGGTTTTCTACACCCCAACTAGTGTTACACTGGATACCGGTACCAGTATCGGTTTTTCAGCGTCAAAAATGGCTCGATACCATTTTTTTTTAACACCGGTATTTAAAAAAAAAAAAGCACACATAGCCCACCAAGTCTGTCTTAAAATCCCGTCTGCCGACCTGTTGAAACGCTTTTAAGTGGAACACATCCTGCGTGTGAAGATGACCCATTGAAGCGCTGGCTGCACGTTAGCTCGCTGCACCACTGCTCCTCGTTGAAAATCATGACGCGCATGATCGACAGCCATGGCAAGCCGACCCACATGACAAAGCCCATCTGTAAGGCTTGTTTTAAAACTACCGTGGCCGGAGGTGGAAACTAGGCTTGTCACGATACTAGAATTTCAACTTTGGTACCGATACCCAGCATAGGCTTTTTTTTTTTTACTGTAAAACTTTTTTACCGCCAAAATCTTAAATTATCATTAATACAATATTTTTTTTCAGAGGTAGTGTAAAAAATAGTACAACTTCAGTATTTAACTTCGACAACCCTCTGTACAGTCAATGCCTGGAACCAATGACACATTTTAAGTTGTCTGAGCCTGGGGTAGTGCAAAACAAAGGAAGACGTAGTGCAAAGAACAAAACACACAAAAAAAACAATTATTAATCTGTAAATTGTCTGACCTAGTGCAAAGAAATAACCATACTGTGCAACACCAATGGCACATCATTTTCAAGTTGTTTGAGGTAGTGAAAAAAAATAACACCCACCACTTACAGTAACATCAATTGACAACAAAATCTGTAAGTTGTCTGAGTATCTAGACCCACATGTTTATCTATTAAGGCAAACCAACAAGTCACAGATAATAATAAAAGTAATAATAAAAAAATGAATTAAAATACTTTCAGTTATTGGCTATCCAGAACAGTAGCAGGTAGGGTTGGGCATCTTTTGAATTTGGACGATTACGGTTCTGATGTTTGGATTCGATTCTGGTTCCTAACGATTCTTAACAAAAAAAAAAAAAAAATAGAACGATTTATTTTTGGACAAATCACATGAACTTCTCTGTTCTTCAATTTCATGAACTTTTTACTAATTGTGAACTTTACCATGGATTACTCAAAGTGCTGTGTTTAACCAGTATTTATTTTAATAAATTTTTTTGCATTAATATATAGCATTATTATTCACAAGAGCTTTATTTTTGAGAAGTTCAAGACAATACAATAATGCAGCTGTTACTGAAAACATGCTACTGAACACTTGGCTAACCTTGTCTTGCTTTAGAAAGAAAATGTATATGACAAACACAACGCTGCATTTTATGGGCAAGCAAGGGTGTCTATCTAATCAAAGCAGTCTATGTAAACATATGATGCATATGTATGTACAGTGTTTCTGTATATGCTGCAGCTGCGTATGCTATAAACTAAATATTAGCTGGATATGTGCATTTGAGTTTTTAACTTGTTGGTTCAACGTTGCCATTAGACATACTTAGCCGATTCTGACTTTGGGTCATGAGCCGCAATGCGTCATTCTATGGCTCGGCGTCGGCCGAATGAACCAGCCGGGCCGGCCCGGCCCGAAACAGGGTCAGCGACCCCGCGATGGGCGACCGCTGCCACCGCGGGGGCTGCTGGGGAGATCCGTGGGAAAGGCCGGGCGCACGCTCGGAGAAGCCGACGACGCGGCCCGCGCTTGCCAGCCGGTACAAAGTGAACGGAGGGGCTGACCGAAAGGACCACGGCAGCTCGAGTGGGGGCGAGCTTCCGTGCTATTGCGACACAGCTTCGACTGCAGGAGCCCGGGGCGCACACTTTTTTCGGTCGTACTTTGTTTGTAGCTCATTCGCGCAGCTAACTAGGGAGTTGACGAGCAGTCTGCACTCGGCAGAGCAGGGAGGGAGGGGCGGCCGCACGGTGCAGGCTTCGGCAGTGTGTGCGGGAGCAGCAGACCGTTAGGAGCAGACGTTGGCAAAGCGCTGGTGGTATCAAAGTCAGTGGTTTGGTATCGGTAATATCGATACCACAGCAAGCTAGTATTGTATCCGTTTAAAATGTTTAGTATCGAGTAAGTACGCAAGTATCGATATTTTTGACAATCCTAGAGGGAACACATCCAATCTGGCCGAGAACTTTGCTGACCGGCAAACAGTTATACCAGTAGTTTAAACAGCGATAGGTTGTGATGCATTTGTAACACTTACCTCAAAATTAAGTAGCATGAGAATGATTTTGTTCACAATTTCACCAGGCATTCGACTAGCTGGGAGCAGATTAGAGAGGAGTAGACACACATGCATGTACGCACACGCACACACACCCCCACACACGCACACCCACCCCCACGCGACCCCCACAAAAATCAAGATTTATTATCTTTTTCAAGTCAGTTGGTGTAAGTAAAAACAA
Organism: Filicampus tigris; assembly: GCF_054856515.1. Taxonomy (NCBI): domain Eukaryota; kingdom Metazoa; phylum Chordata; class Actinopteri; order Syngnathiformes; family Syngnathidae; genus Filicampus; species Filicampus tigris. The sequence continues at coordinate 2,133,678 of NC_141220.1, forward strand.
AATTGACGAAAATACAAAAGGCTCCAACTAAAGACTGTTCTCAAAATTCAAAAGCAACTTTCCTCAACGTTGAATGTGTTTTTTCCTCTAATTTTGGTATCGATCCGATACCAAGTAAATACAGGGTAGTATCGGCCGATACCAATACTTTAGTTTGGAAATGATATGACCCCCCTTGAGTTTGTATATATATATATATATATATATATATATATATATAACTACAATGCAAACTTTAACAGTATAAAAGATTAAAATACTTCTACTACAACTGTTTCAGAACAAAAGTCAAGAGAGTCAAACCAAAAAAGCAGCACTGTAACAAAGATACAAATTGTCGCTGCCCTGTGAAAAACAATTATCTCCAATTTTTTTAACTTTTTTATTTTTCACTTTAATGCGATATCTGTAACGCGGAAACATGATTCATGTAAAAATAAGAAAATGAAAAAAAAAATGGAAATAAGTGTTTTTCACATGACAGCGACGAAATATAACAATGTCAAGTTGACAACTATAATACCTTCCATTGCACAATATTTTGAAACTTCGATTGCAGCTTGTTGCTTTTTGTAGGGTGAGCTTTTTTCATACGTTTGTGTAAATTTGTGGTGTTACCACAGTAGCGGAGCAGTTTATCACACTAATCACACTTGGCCCTGTGCTTTTCTGTTGTTGTAAAAAAAAGGTCCACACCGCGCTAGCCTCCGCTTCTTGTTCGGCTCTGCCATTGCTTTAGGTTCCGGCCGCTTTCTCACTCTCCCGTCGCCCTCTCTGCCAGGGAGGGGCGAAAAGTGTGCCTGAGAGAGAGTGTCAGGAGCCGCAGGGCGGGGGGTGTGGCGGGTGTGGGGGTCGGCTTGGCGCGGTGGTGCTATTTATGCAGAGAAGGGGCGCTTTGAGGAAATTGGTGGAGGAGCGAAGTATCGATCCCAGGACAATAGTATTGATCCGATACAATTACTTGCTTAGTATCGATAATATTGATATTTGGATCGATCCGCCCACCCCTGCTCTCCAGTTCTTTTCTGTTGTCCTCCTACTCTCACTGCTCCTTGATTTTCTCACTTCCTCATTTTCTCTAAAAATTTGAAGTTATTTTGTCAGTTATTATTTTGCTGCTTTTTCTAGATTTTTGTCGAGGTACCGTTCCTGTATTGAGTATTGAGGTATTTTATGCAGGTATAGTATCGAAGTCCTAACTTTGGTCTCGTGACAACACTGCCCCAAACAACTCAAGCAAAAGCCCCACGCATCAAAATGGATCTCATCATCATACAAAAACAGTAAAGTAGGGTTGGGCGATATGATTATATTAGATCGTTAAGCGGTTTAACGTGTTCACGATCTCATTTAGCCGAAAGATCGTTTGATCGTTTACAGGGCACATTCTATACAGTTTAGCTCTATGGCGGTGCAAAGCAGCTGACGCATATACCCGACCAACCAATCACACCACGCACAGTGCACTGTACGTGACATTCCCCGCCTCCCTGTTTGTTTGGATAGCGGGAAGCTATTGCGGAAAGTCACAATGAAGCCGAGTTGGTCCCGAAAAGAAACTCCACATCCACAGTGTTGATTTGGTTTGGCTTTTCCTTGGAGGAGAAAGCGCAAACCAGTTATTTGCAAAGTTTGCAGAGACTCGGTTCGGACATCAGCGCCAACAGCTAAAGCAAACACAGACACATGGTAGTCAGGAGCAGCCACTAGCTCCAAGCTAACGCAACCCACAGTAATACAGTCATTTAACAAGGGCACTTCATATGACAAAACAAGCAAGCAGTGTAAAGAAGTAACTGAGGCAGTGACTCTCCATAAATGTCAGACAAGAATTGACTATTTTTTCATGCCTAAAGCGCAATTGCATTTGGTTTCTTCCTGTGACATTGGTAGTATAATTTTGTCGGATCATGCCAATGTGATTATGAATATTACACTAAGAATATTGGCATTTTAGATTTCGACATTGGAGACTTGACAGCGTTATTCTCAAGGATAATGTCTTTATGGGTTTTCTCCGGGTACTCCGGTTTCCTCCCGCATTCCAAAAACATGCATGGTAAGTTGATTGGACACTCTAAATTGCCCCTAGGTGTGATTGTGAGTGCGGTTGTTTGTTTGTCTCTGTGTGCCCTGCGATTGGCTGTCCCCCGCCTACTGCCCAAAGATAGCTGCTATCCAGCACGCCCGTGACCCTTGTGAGGAGAAGCTGTACAGATAATGGATGTATGGATGATATTTTTGCCATATCGCCCACCCCTACAGTAAAGTTAGACATTAAAAATTAGATCAATGCGATTAAAGAAAATAACGCATTAACTCTGACTGTAATTAATTGATCGCAATTAATGCAGTAATTTGACACCCCTAGTTAAAACAGACCAGACAAATGAGACCAGGAACACTAAGGCACTACCTTAGTGAACATGATTGAAACAAGTGTTACGTTACCTCTTGCTAACTTAGCTTGGTTTAGAAACACATAGCAGTGTGATTAGGTGCTCATATATATGAACGAACAATTAGTCATACAAGCTTCCCACAAGACACAGCTGCCCTCATAGCAAAGGCATTTGTGCCAGATATGGCATTCAGTCGGCACTGGCATATGGCATGTGAACCGAACATGGCCCAGGACCGGCAAAGGAGGCACTGCCTTGAGTCTGGCGAACAAGATGTGGGCCAGTTGTTGAGTGAAGGATCTGGCCCAGAAATCAATTTAGCCGAGCTAGGCACTTGACCCTTATTTGCCGGTCCGTCCTCCGTTTGAGACCTGGGTACTCTTCCGGCCTCGTCCCTCTGTCCTTATTCATAACAATTATCAACCCCTGACCCCGTCCTTTTAAAGCGGTCCGTCTTTACGCGTCGCCCCAAAGAAAAAAAAAAGAAAAAGCATTCATGCATGACTCAGCGGGAGAGATGGTTGTATGTGTGTAAGGAGACGAAGTGAGCGAGTCGAGAGTTGTAATGTAACTGCTTTATTTAACAAAGGTCATTATTTGTATGTCAATGCAGCGGATGTGAAATACGTCAGTGTTAAGACTTCTGAATGAATGGACAAATTTATGTAGCTGTTGGCCAATAATTTGATGTATTGTAAACCTGATCAACGGTTTCATTAAGTCTCATACGTTTACACTTCATTTATTTGCTATTCTTTTTTATGGCTCTGTGAATGTCCTCGGTGTTACAAAGGTTACAAATACCAGCTGATTGTCATCTGTCATTTTAACTGAACCGTCAATCAAGCACTCAGTCCGTTGGTATGTAGCGCATCTACTAACCCAGAGTGTCAAGCCATTTTGCTATTTCTATGCCTTCATTAGCATCCACCATAGTGTGTCTGTGTGTCTGCGTCTGTCCTGGCAACTAATGAATATTAAATGGGGAGTTTATATATTTGCGATTCCCGGACACTCGAGCATGGGGGCGCATCGAGTTGCTCATGCGATTGATCGTAACAAAAATAAGTAACTGATATTTTACGTTCGACTAGAGTACCAAAAGTGGTGTATTGGATCTTTTGTAAATGCTAAATGAACTGCAAAGTATTAAGTGAAGTCTGTGTGTAAGCGATCTTTGTAAGCAGCGCATTTCTTTGGTTTCTGACAGGCGGCAGAGAGCCGTTGTGCGCATGAGCCAATTACTATGCATTATGAGTGATATAGTTAATTATAGTTGGAAATGATTATATTTAATACATTTTAATTAAAATAAAATTAAATGTGCTGTTAAAATTAAAGGGATGGTTGGTCGGGATTGTCATATTTTCACTAACAAGTTCATTTTATATATCTTTTGATCAGGAAAATTAATTTTGGAGAAATTCGGAAATAAGTGACAACTTGAAAACCGCCTCCTTTTAATGAGGAAAATGGCCTCGCCTACCGTTCTCTCCTTGTTCGGTCGGAGTCACTGGAGGGACTGATTACAAATTCTCCATTGGAAATCATTGTACTTTCATTGCTTTTAATGTCCAAAAATGGTGATCAATTGGCACCAAAATTTATGTGGACATCCCTACTAATGACCACTTCAACATAGCAAAAGGATATAAAAGATCCATGCTTGCCTGATTGCTTGCCCGCTGCCAGTCACCGTCTGCCTCCTGAGAGTTGACACGAGTTTAGCGTAGCTAAATGTCAGAAATATAACCAGTCGGGGTTCGTGTGCGCATTCATGTTCTTGTCTCATACCTGTCAACTTGTACGTTTTCCCTGTATTTTATATGTTTTTTGATCATTTCAAATTGTGTACGCCGTATAACAATTTTTGAACGGAAAAAAGGGGTGGCTGCCCTTCCCGCGGGGGCTGTCATCGCAGGGACTCCTTGGGTCTGGGTAGCCGGCGGCCTCTACACTTTGTGTGGGGTCCGCCTGTCTAATCCGGGCTGGGGCCTCTATGGTGGTGGCGCCCCTGTGGCCGTGGGCTGTCATTCCCCTCGGCGCGGAGAGCTCCCCTTGGGTACCCTTTCCTCATATGGTTTCTCTGTGCCTTGTCATGTCTTTTTAACACATTTTATCAGGTTGTGCACTTTGTGTGGGTGTGTGTGAATGATTGCTGATGTACTAATGGATATCTGTCTTGGGTTTGTTGGGAGGGAGGGCATGAACGGATTTTTTTTTTTTGTAATTATCTATGTTTTGCTTTGAATGTTTTAAAGCACTTTGAGTTGCATTTTTATGTATGAAAAGTGCTATATAAATAAAATGTGATTGATTGAAAAAAACCCACATTAAAAACTCGTTCTTTGTTAGACCGGTCTCGTCTAGGAGCGTCCGTTAGCGATTTCGACTGCAAACTTCGGCCAACTTTCACAAGCAAAGTTCCCCCTGCCCCATTGAGCGATAAACACTATGTAAGATTCTATATATAAATATCCGTTCCGTTTCCCCCACCTCTCCCGCTGAGCGATAAATACTGTGTAAGATTATATACAGAAATGTACGGGCAAATTACAACTTTTGTAAGATTCCGAACAGCCCGGGGTTGACAGGTATGCTGTCTAAGTGGAGAAGCGATCGCCAAGGTATTTTTGATTTTGTGGAAGTGATCATGATGAGATCACATTTTATGTCAGTAAATCCAAACTATTATGCAGAACATTTTTATACTTTCACAGGTTGAAGTGGACAAGAGTAGTATTGTGTTTTTGCACATTGGTGGCGATCAGTCGCCGTTTTAGAGAACAGAACTGACAAAGCAAGCAATATTACCACACTTGCGTCTCTTGTGACGTAGACCGAAACAATAACAAGCCGAGATCCAAAAGGGGGCGAGCCAATTTGTCGTAAATCTAATCACAAAAAAAGGCCGTAGCCCTTTGCCATTCCACCTGGCAGTTTTATCTGAACGAAAGGTGCACCAAAGTAAATTTGATGCTGTACTTGAACCATTTGGAGGCATAGTTTTGGTCTCTTTTTGAAGATAACACTTTGAATTATTCTTCCCAACTGTCAGAATTGTTTTAAGTGCTACTGGCACCGAATTATGGAAGTTTGAATACATAAAAGAAGGCTGACCCACGGATGACCCACGGCCTTCTATGTATTCAAACTTCCATAATTCAGTGCCGGACACACACCTTTTTATTCTGTGATGGAGCAAGAGAAAGCATGTCACATTCACACAAGTCACGGAGGTCCCCCCTGTACAGAAGCTGTCTCTGCTTTGCCGGGAAAGCGCAGCTACGTCACACGTGCCCCGTGTGTCTCATTAATAAACAGAATGTAGAACGAACAAGCATATTTAGAAAATTGTCCATGTAGATTAATAATGCACACAAATAACCCTTGAATTGTTTAAACAGAATACGTCGAGTTTTGAGAATGTTCACAAAATTAAAATAGCAAAATATAAAACAAAATATTTACTGGGCTACTTATGACACAGCAAGCTACAAGTACCCGGACATGAAAAAAAGAGACCAGGCTAGGAGAACCGTAAGCAAGGAGCTTATTATACTTGGTATGTTTTTACTTGCTTGAGTTGTTTTTTACAGGTGTTGAACTTCACCAAGACGGCAATATTTGTTTGCATTAGCTTTAGCACAACTAAAGCTACGTACTCCTCCAGCAGGACAGTCAAACGGCATGCTGGTGTGTCACTTGCCAGTGCGCTGGCCCTGACGCTGGGTCTCATCACTTGTCGTACTAGTAGAACTTGCGCTGTATTTCTGTTGAAAAATCTCCTGCGCATTTGGGTAACTACTGGTGCGTTTGAAGTTTTCGGTGTCAATTTTTATCATTTGCCCATTTCGCCAAGTAGGTTGATATGAACTTTGGCCGCCTCGCGACGACGTCACACCGTGAGGGCCAACTATTGGGCCGGAGTAAAATCCACCTTCGCCCTTGCTTACTCCGCCCCTTTTTTAAAAACGTGTCACGCCCGTCCTCCGCCCCAAAAATGGGCATCCGTCCGGGACGTACCGTTCCGCTCCCGGGACGGACTGCCCAGCCCATCCTTTATTTACATTTTTATTTACATCAGTTACAAAAACAAAACAAAATATTTCTTTATACAAAGCTGTGAACATTTGGGAACCACTTGATCTGACACCACAATATCAGTTTTAGTTGAATTATACTTTTTAGTAGTCAAATTACCCGATGATACAAAAAGTTAATTTAAAACCTAGTTTGCATGTTTCAGTGGGGCTGGGCGTGGGCCATACATGTGGGCCAAAGACCAGGAAATCGATGCCATCGATCCAAAGATGGCCGCATGGCTCCTAATATGGATGGTGGCAGGAAGAAAAGCAGAAGAAAAGAGGGCATGGAGAGCACAACAATTTGATGGATGGATAAATGCTGTTCAAGAGCATACTGCGTCCCAGTTTGGACTCTGAGTTCAGTGTTAAAAAAAAAATTGCAGTTTTCCAGTTTATATGTGGTGGTTCTGAAAATAAATATATGTTATCACTGTAGTTGTTGAGGCTTTGTCAAAAAAAAAATCTGGGTCAAATATGGTTCATGAATGAAGTGGCTTAGTTAAGGTTGAATTAAGGCTGATATCAGGAACCAGTCCTGGTCCATAGTAGGGCCAGCTATGGTTATACGATTTGGCTGAGATATGGGCCTTGTGTGGCCCACATGTCGATACCAGAAGTGGACCACGAAAGGACTGTCATTCATTAAGATATGTGGGCCAAGGGCAGCTGGGTTGTAAAAAGCCTCCCAGCTGCGTTGTAAAAAGCCTCCCAGATAGAAAAATCACTGGGCCACACCGATTTTTCTATCTGGGAGGCTTTTTCCGTCGCCATTTAACATGATTTTATGGCGACTTCCCATAATACCCTCGAGAAATATATACCTTTAAGTGGCAGCTCCTCCTGTCCTCACAGATAAGTAAAGCACCTGCCAAAGTCGTCTCCGTTCGTTGAATTCAAAGGCTGAAAATGACATGCCTTCAAGGATAGTTACATGGTTAAAAACAAACATGACTTTAAACTAACCGTAAGGTTACCAAAATGTAAAGTTAGATTTTTCTTACCAATGTCAACGTCCATCAATCCTCCCGTCTAAATCTGTAATGGCGGCGGTTATTGAGTTGGTCACCGGAAGTTTTAAAGACTGAACATGCGCAAATCACAATTGATGTAAAAAAATATCCTTTAGTCCAAATGAAACATTTAAATTTGGTGCCCTGCTGTGAATTTACATTTCATAAAAGTAAAGAAACTGTATTTAACCATAAACATTAATTATAATGTTCACTTGAAACGAGCAAACAAAAAAAAAAACAAATGAGGGATGTGCACTTTTTTCAGTGTAATGCTAATTGACTCATACTTTCTTCTTTACAGACACGTTGAGAATTGGACTGGTCTGCAGACGTTGAGAGAAGTTCACATGGAACCCTACACTGGCTTACAGAGACTGTACGTCATGAAATATTTTTCTAAACGTATGCTGGTCACTGCAAATGCCTTATTGAGAAGATTACCCTTATTTCTGTAAAAAATTCTGCACAACATTAATCCACTGCTGAGCTCATTGAGGTACACTGATGCTGTTGAGCTGATGTTTTGTGTGACTTTTATGCATGATGAATCATAACATATAATTAGCAAAAAAGCTAAAATCATGCTAGAGTAAATCCTTGCTAAACCTTGATTTTCATTAGACTGTAACAAAGGTGGGAAAACATGTTATAATCCAGTGAAAACAAGGTTACATTTTTTGTATTTGCTGTATTTTCAAAAGATACTTTTGGTAGAAACACAACACTTCAAATCATCAATGAGCACCATACATACCAGTGAAGCATTGTGGTGGCAGTGTCATGCTATGGTTCAAATTCGGAAATAATAGTAAGTGTTGATACACTTCATGTAAAGCATTTTTTAAAAATCATTTAAAAAGGGACTGTGCATATTAATGATTAGCATGGAAGTATGCCAAATTATAGTTGTTGGCTTGTTTCCATTTGTAGTCTCTTGGAAGGTTGATGTAGCATTTTAAGTATAAATGCAGTAAAAAGAGTGTAAGAAAAGTAAATCCATATGCAACACACACTACAAGTACACAGATCATTAATTAATTCAGTGGTAGGTGACCAACAGAGCTTGTGTGCAAAAGAAAGATGTGCTTACTGCCGTCTTTTATGTAAGTGTTACGATGTGATTGGGGGGAAAAAAATGTTCCTCACGATAAATTCAATAAATGTGACATGATTGTATTTCACTGTGGGGCAGTAAGCAAGGGAACAACAGCAATGACCTCGCCCCCTGCTCTGTGTGTGTAATGAACTTTAGTTGTTGTTTAATAAGGGGGGGCGGGCAGTATGATCATGAATTTTGCCAGTAAATTGATTTCCAAGCATACAATGTGAAGTATTCTGTAATATCTCTGCATAAATTTGACATAATGCCCTCCCCCAAAAAACGATAAAATGTGTTAAGTGGCAACAACAACAATTTTCTCGCTGTTTTATGTATTGCAGGACCATTATGAGGAGCGGCCTATGTACAATCGAGCAAAGTGTTTTCTCCAAAAATCCCCAACTAAGCTACATGTAAGTGTTCATACTCAATTAATGCCATCATATTTATTAAATGACAACCTTGTCATTAAATAAAAAATAATTTAAATACCACATTTCCTATTAGAATTGATTAAAAAAATTTAAAGGTACAGCTCGTCAGAGTATCCTATGTAAACATAATGTTCATATTTTGTTTCCTTTTCGTTGTTTTCAAATGCATTGTTACTGTGTTTCAACTACAAAATTGAAACTCAAACACACAAAACAAATGTGAGCATGAACTTTGAGAAACACTGAAAATAGTAAATGACTAAAATTCATTTAGAGTTTAATGTAACCGATGGATTTTATGACCTAATACATTTATTTTTTTTGAAAAATAAAAACCTCAGTGCCACCTAGGGGTACTATCACCCCCATTTCAGTCACATTGTTATAGACTTTGCTACCACAGTGCAGTGTAGGCTCTATGCATATAATGAGCAACATCAAATCCGTTGCAGACAGTGCAGTTTATTCTTTTCCAGCGAAATGGGCGTCAGTGACAGACGGAGAGTTCTGTCAGTACTTGACCCGGTTAGTGATGAGTAAACTGTCATTTTTTTAAATGTTTGTCGTCATTCATCAGAAAATCGGGAGTGACGGACCAGTCTGACGGAATGCCCACCTCTGCTAAATCGATCCAATCAAAATATAAGATAAGATAAGATAAGATAAGATAAGATAAGAATGCCTTTATTGATCCCACAGTGGGGACATTTTCATTGTTACAGCAGCAAAGATATAGGTCACACAGGGACGGCGGCATAATGTGGCCATTAATGTAAAACATTGACGGCAAACATTTAGGATCAAACCTATGTAAATATACGCAGTAACATGTGTATATACACATGTATATACACACCAACCTACATCTACATAAAAAGTATGTGGAACACTCATTTTGACCTGTACATAGTACAGAGGAAAAATACTCTAAGTAAGTGACAGTGCTGCAGTGCTGTAGTGAAATGTAAGGAACAGCATTGGATCAAAATAAAACTAGACTAACATTAGTGGGGAATGTTGAGTATTGCACGGTATTACAGTAGTGGGGAATATTGGGTATTGCACGATATGAGCTCAGGTACAGGACTGCACAATTGCACTAATGTCCGCCAGTTTGTAGAGACTACACAATGTTCTTGTTAAAGAGTCTGACAGCAGCAGGCAAGAAGGAACGGCGGAATCTCTCCTTTGCACAGCGAGGGTGTAACAGTCTGTCACTGAAGGAGCTGTGGAGTGCTGTTAGGGTGCCCTGGAGGGGGTGGTCCAGGTTGTCCAGCATTGATGACAGCTTGGCCAACATCCTCCTGTCCCCCACCGAGTCCACAGAGTCCAGGGAGCAGCCCAGGACAGAGCCGGCCCTCCTGACCAGTTTGTCCAGCCGCTTCTTGTCCCGGGCCGAGACGCCGCCTGCCCAGGTGACCACTCCCTGGAAGATGACCGATGCAACCACCGAGTCATAAAAGTTCCTGATGAGTGTCCCTTGAACCCCAAAAGACCTCAGTCTCCTGAGTAGTCTGCTGTTGTTGCACCAGTCCAGTTTATTGTTCAGATGAACACCCAGGTACTTGTAAGTTGAGACTCCCTCAACATCTGTTCCCCGGATATTCACTGGTGCAGGTGAAGAGTGCTGGCGTCTACCGAAATCCACCACCATTTCTTTGGATTTCCCCGCATTGATCAGGAGGCGGTTCTGCTGGCACCAGTCCACAAAACCCTGAGTAAGTTCTCTGTACTCCCGATCATCTCCGCCTGTGATGAGGCCGACAATCGCAGAGTCGTCAGAGAACTTCTGCAGGTGACAGGTAGGGGTGTTGTAGTTGAAGTCCGAGGTGTAGAGGGTGAACAGGAAGGGAGCCAAGACAGTTCCCTGTGGGGACCCCGTGCTACAGAGGAGCACGTCAGACACACAGTCCTGTGTCCTCACATACTGTGGCCGGTTTGTGAGGTAGTCCTGGATCCATGTGGTGAGGTGGTGCGCCACCCCCGCCCGCTCCAGCTTGTCTCCCAGTAGGGTGGGCTGGATGGTGTTGAAAGCACTGGAGAAATCAAAGAACATGATCCTCACAGTGCTCCCCGCCTTCTCCAGGTGGGAGAGTGAAGTGTGGAGGAGGTAGATGATGGCATCATCCACACTGATGCCAGGCTGATATGCGAACTGGAGGGGGTCCATTGAGGAGCTCACCAGGGGGCGCAGGTGGACAAGGACCAGTCTCTCCAGGGTCTTCATCAGGTGAGACGTCAGCGCCACTGGTCTGAAGCTGTTGAGCTCCTTCGGGTGGGGGGTCTTTGGCACTGGGACCAGGCAGGATGTTTTCCATAGCTGCGGGACCCTGCCCAGCTTCAGGCTCAGGTTGAACATGTGCTGGACAATTCCACACAGCTGGTCTGCGCAGGATTTGAGGAGCTGGGGGCTGATGCCATCTGGACCCGCTGCCTTCCTCACCTTCATCTTCTTCAGCTGGTTCCTCACCTGAGATGTTGTGAAGGCCAAGGCTGGGCAGGAGGGAGTGGTGGCTATCTGGTGTAGCTGGGAGCTGGAGACTGTGGAGAAAAGGGGGGAGGGGGTGACATGCCCAGCAGGAGGAGTAGGTGTAGGCTGCAGCAGGAGAGACTGAGTGGAGGCAGGCATCTGATCAAACCTATTGAAAAAGAGGTTCAGCTCATTTGCCCACTGCAGGTCCCCCCCAGTCCTGGTCTTGGGTTGTCCGTGGTCTGAGATGGTCTTCAGGCCCCTCCAGACTCCCCTCGCGTTATTCTGCAGCAGCTGCTCCTCCATCCTCTTCCTGTAGGACCTTTTCCCCTCTCTGATCCTCCTCCTCAGCTGGCGCTGCACAGTCTTCCGCTCCTCTGTGTTGCCTGACGCAAAAGCCCTCCTCTTCTCCTTCAGGAGAGCTTTTATGTCTGGTGTGATCCAGGGATTGTTGTTGGAGAAACACCTTACTGTCCTGGTGGGTATGGTGTTCTCCATGCAGAAATTTATATAGTCTGTAACAGTGTCCGTTAGACTACTAATGTATTCCCCGTATATATATGTTATGGTATGCACCTGAAAAAAATCCTTAAACCACGGCTGACCTGTTCTCTGAATCAGAGCCGTGATTGGTCGTTGTGAGCAGTGGTGATGTCATTTTCAGTCAACAGAAGACAAAATGGCCGCCCCCAGAGATGGCTAAAACAAGTGCATTTTGCTGCTTAATCTATATTTCACAAACGCAAAATTAATCAGAACGCTGTATTTCAACTAGTGGGCCTGCTGGGAACAGATTCTTGAAAAAAATATGTTTGGGTTGACTTCCGCTTTAAAGATACGGAGGAACATATTTATTCAGCACTATAAATGAGGATATTGTAATGAACTAGGTTATGTGTTTTATTGTTATGAGTTGTCGTTGAGGGCTTGTCGCAAATGTGACATGTTTTGTTGGTTTTGAGTGCTCCGTTTTCCCAGTTCACGAACGCGCCACTCTGCGAGAGAGAGCGCGTGAGCTGTTCCTGCTTCCATGTCAATCACTGACATAGAAAAACTGTGTTTTGTTTTTAAATGTGAGTTTACTGACTAATGCCGCAGTAATCCAGAGCAGACACAACGATATGTTAGCGTAACAAACAGGGCTGAAAGATCACAATTACTTTGCATTTGCAATTACTTTGCATTTGCAATGTAATTGTGATTTTGTAATCGTGAAGGCTGCTGTTTAAATGGTCATTACTTTATTGACAGCGGAGGGGAGAGGAGTATTCGCAAAACGCTAAGATAACGCTGCCGCTAATCTTGGCAGCCCTAAACTCCATGTTAAGAAGGAATTTGTTTTAACGTCTGTAAAAGTGTATGTATGAGTGTTTATGGGAAGTAAGTAAGGAGAGGAATACTGTATATTTGGGTTTGCAACTGCCTAATTTACCTGCCTATGACCCATTGCACAGCTCATGCTGCCGTCCCATCTCACACTAACATGCTCGCTTCATACGTCATAGGCAAAAAAAGAAATCAGAATTGACCTGAAGTGTGAACGTAACCCATGTCAAACCTTTTACTTTATTGATTCCTAAATTACTTTTATTTTAACCTTTTTTTTTTGACTGAGTTACATAACATTTTACCATCAAAAAGCCACAGACTGGCTTTCACATAGGGCATCAATGGGAAATGAGGCAGGTGCCTGACCACCCAAAGCCCCACCCGCTGCACGTCCCTGCACACACATTCCTGAAAAAAATACAGCGAAGGCACTCCAACTCTGAGTCCGTCTCCCAGATGCAGCAGCATCCGTCGCATTGAAGGCGGAAGCCCATCTGTGACGTGCGTCAGGTTAAATTCTTCAATGCATATCCAAGTCTGGATGTGTACAATTGCCACGTTCATGGCCATTTAACTTAAATAGAGTACTATTGTGTGTACACTTTCAGCCAGCTTCGTCGCTCGTCCTGTGAAGTGCTTAAAGCGCTAGGCATTTTGGCAACAGAGACTGCATGCTTATCTATTTCATCCAGTGGTACATGTGGAATTATATTCATCCATCCATTATCCACCCGCCTCACAACAGTTGCGGGCATTCTGGGGCCTATCCCAGCTCCGGGCAGTAGGCGGGGTACAGCCCGTATTGGCTGCCAGCCTACTATTTACTATTGTTTTTGGAATGTGGGAGGAAACCGGAGTACCCAGAGGAAACCCACGCAGGCATGGGGAGAACATGCAAACTCCACACAGGGAGGCCAAGGCCGGGATCGAACCCACGACCGTTGAACTGTGAGGCGGACGTGCTAACCAGTCGACCACCGTGCCGCCCCTCCTAAATTTCAATTCATGAAAAAAAAAATGTAGAAGATTTTTAAAAAAAATACTTTACTTTAATAGAACATTTTGGTTGCTTTTAAATGTATGATGAAAGATTTACATTGATTTTGTAGATTTTTTAATGTAAAAAAAACCTGTCCCAACTTTTCATGTCATTACCGAAATGCAAAGAGTATTTGTCTGTAGGCAGGGCTTGGTTTTAGACACATCCCCAGAAATTTCACCAGTAAGAGACATTACCTTCATGTTCATCCCTGGGCACATGGCGAGTAATTAGTTTGCAGTTTTATTAAGTTATGTGCCCTCCAAAGTCTGAAAATCAGCATGTGGTTCACACCTCATTTCGGCAATAAAATGAGCACTTTTGATTTTAATGGTAAATGTACTGTTTTCTATCTCTGTACTCATGCTCAAAACTGTCTGTGGTAGCCACGTTGTACCTAGCATTGTTGAGTATTGTCAACAACTATCGTAAAATGTCACTACCGAAACGGTCACTACTGAAACATTTCGGAAGTGACATAATGGTTTCGGTAGTGACAATATGATGTTTATTTTTGAATAAAGTAAGTTTTAAATAATATAACACATAGATACAAATGTCATACATAGATCCTTCTGATTTTAACAATATTATATTCCATATTTTATCAAAATTTGAAGGGAAAAATAAACCCGAACCGGTCACTACCTAAATATACGGATAGGTTTCGGTTGTGACATAATTGTTTCGGTTGTGAGAATATGATGTTTATTTTTGAATAAAGTAAGTTTTAAATAATATAATACATAGATACATATGTCATACATAGATCTCTCTGATTTTAACAATATTCTATTTCATATTTTATCTTAATTTGAAGGGAAAAACACCAAACTGCCAAACAGCCTAGAGTACAGGCGAAGGGTTACAATGACCCAGTGAAATCCAAAGAATATTTAATAAAGGAAAAGAGAAAGAAATAAGAGATGGAAGGAAGAAGGAAAGCTGAAGTCTACCAATGAATTCTCCAACAGAGAGCAAAGGAAAGTCAGAAGAGCATGGGGAAAAGACAAGACCACCGGATGTCTCTCAAAAAACAGAGAGGGGGAACATACATACAGGGAAATGTATGTTACAAAAATGTTTGTGTTTCCAATTAAATTTTCACTTGGAAGGTGAAACCACAGTTTTTCAATGATGAAGAGCCCTGTGATGGACAGGTGACCGGTCCAGCGTGTACCCTGCTTTTGCCCTAAGTCGGCTGCGATCAACTCCAACCCCCTGCGACCCTGAGTACAGCACAAAGCAGTAGAAAATGGAAAAAATGTTGTTTCATTAGTTAATGTACACGTTAAAAGTTAAAATATAGCAAAACTAGTTAAGTGATAACAATTCTACCCTCACACAAAGTATTACTGCAACAGCAGCAACAATATGGTCACTACTGAAATGTTGCAGTCACTACCGAAAAAAATGATGTTTTAACAAAAATAAAAAGTATTGAATTATCAACCAACAATTTTTGATAGTGATTGTTTAAGGGTATCGACAGGCGGATCGGTGCAGCGTCTGCTGCGATGCGGACCCTGTATCGGTCTGTCGTGGTGAAGAAGGAGTTTAGCCGAAAGGCGAAGCTCTCAATTTACCGGTCGATTTACGTTCCTACTCACACCTATGGTCATGAGCTGTGGGTCATGACCGAAAGAACAAGATCTCGGATACAAGCGGCCGAAATGGGTTTCCTTCGTAGGGTGTCCGGGCTCTGCCTTAGAGATAGGGTGAGAGGTTCGGCCATCCGGGAGGGACTCAGAGTCGAGCCGCTGCTCCTCCGCGTCGAGAGGAGCCAGTTGAGGTGGCTCGGGCATCTGATTAGGATGCCTCCTGGACGCCTCCCTGGTGAGGTGTTCCGGGCATGTCCCACCGGCAGGAGACCCCGAGGACGACCCAGAACACGCTGGAGAGACTATGTCTCCCGGCTTGGCTGGGAACGCCTTGGGATCCGGAAGAGCTGGAGGATGTTGCTGGGGAGAGGGAAGTCTGGGCTTCCCTGCTGAAGCTGCTGCCTCCGCGACCCGACTTCGGATAAGCGGGAGATAATGGATGAATGGATGGATGTTTAAGGGTATGTTTGTTTTAATTAATGATGACTTTTGAAGTCAATGTGATCAACTTTCTACATTTTACAATGCAAAATAGCATATAAATTTTGATTTATTTCAGAAAAAGTCACATTAAATTCTGTTAAAAATTCATTTTGATTGGTTTTGATGTCAAAACCATACATATTAATTTATAAAAAATACTCTGTAGAGGGGAGAATGGAAAAAAATATAAATCGACTAGTAGAATTATTTTTATTCTTCTGTAATTGTGTGTTTCGTTAGTGACACATTTTAGGGACAGGCAAGATATTAGGGAAAAGCTAGAAAATACTATTGGAAAATTGACTGTACTTTTACTATATTTGTGCCCCTTAGATATGGTGCAACATGAATACAATAAAGGTTTTTCTGAAATAAAATACAAATTTCAGACATTTTCCAACTCTGAATTTGAACCAATTCAATAGAATGGCCCATATACAGTAATAACATGTTTACATTATTCTTCTCTTTTATGAGGAATAAGTGGATAAATGTGAAACAAATGTTCTGCTGAACTGATTAAAGGTGAGCTCATTGTGCGCTTGACATGACATGGTCTTGCTCAGAATTTTACTCTGCAGTAGTCAAAGACAAACCGCTCCTCGCTGCAGCAAGATCTCAGAAGAAATATAAATGGAAAAAATAGGCTGTCTGCACATAATGTGGCATTGAGCTGTTCATAAGTTATGAATGTTCTGCTTATTATTTATTGTTTTATATTAGTTTATACAGTTTTGAGTTGAGCAGGAAAGGTTTCTAGAAGTTCGAGAGATATTTATTTTGACAAGTACATTTTGTTACTTTGTATAGTTTGTAAGTATATTTCTGGATAATGACTTTTTCATGTGTTCATCCATCCATCCATTATCCAAACCGTGCTGGAGCCCATCCCAGCTGTCGACGGGCAGCATAGCATAGAGTTCCGGCACAGCATACCAGCTATCACGACCAATGTGTGGTCGCCTGAAATGGGTAGCCCACCTGGTCGGAACCACGTGCTGAGCCGCAGAACCCCGTGGCCGTTGCGACCAATTTTCCTTGGTTGAACTTTTTTTATTATTATATTTTTGGACTCGACTTTCCTTCTCCTTCTGGCTCCCTTGTGACGTCACTCTCCGTGGCAACGCTCCCTCTCCTCTCCCGTCCAGCGACGCCAACTAAAACCCGTAAGTGCCGCTTGCAATTTCCTACGGGCCATATGATTGGTTCATAATTAAATTTTTGCGAATCAAGTAGAGCCTGGCTAAGTCAGCCAACTTTAGCCTGGTACGCTAGATCATTGCTCATTACACGCGCACGCACGCACACCCGCACGCACGCACAACACACACACACACATTGTTTGGTCCCAATGCCCTTCCCTTTTCAACCTGATAGTCATTTTCTTCATTTATTCAGACTTGCCTTAGTATAGGATTTCTTTATTGTGTTTCTATTTCTGCTTCTGACCATTGTAGTTGGTTTCGTTTAGATTTCCATAGCTGTAGAAAATAAATCATTGTCATTTACAGAAATTTAGTGCGAATTGTGTGTGTTTGAGTCAGCTTCAATCACTGATCTGATAAATCGGACTTACAGATTTTTAATGTAGCGCCTTCATATGTTAAGACTGAATTCCGAGGACTTTTTCGTCCGTTTTGTTCAAAGAATCAACCCAAAACGGGCGTGGTGCCCCCTAGCGGCGATCGAGAGTTAGTGCAGGCTTCATGGTGGGGTGGCCACCGTAGACGCCCGAGTAGAGGTTCTGGTTCCTCCCGTAAGTCCGCTTTTTCCAAGTCGCGTCATTCCGAACCTGTACCCTTAGTGTCCACCACTGAACCCTTCCCCTCAGACTCTACTTTGGGCGCCCGGGTTGGCCATTTACACGGGACCCCCGTGGGGTGGCCAGCGTAGGCGTCCGAGTAGAGTTTCCAGTTCCTCCTCAGCTTTTTCCAAGTCACTTCATTACGAACCTTTACCCAAGCCACTACACTCCCCACCTTTTTTGACACCTCGTTCACTGCGTACTTCTTCACCTAGTCCCGTTCATCCTGTTCCCGCCCCGATGCCTCAGCAGTGCCAGACCCCCTTCCCGGCACCTCGGTAACTACAGGCTCCCATGCCGGTTCCTCTGCAGTGCCAGGCCCCCTTCCTGGCACCCTGGCAACTACAGGCTCCCATGCCGGCTCCTCTGCAGTGACAAGCCCTCTTCCCGGCACCTCGGTAACTACAGGCTCCCATGCCAGTTCCTCTGCAGTGCCAGGCCCTCTTCACGCCACCTCAGCAAATGCAGGCCCCCATCCTAGCTCCTCGGCTCCTCTGCACCCGGTGCCTCAGCAGTGCCATGCTCTATCTATCCCATCTTGGCAACTACAGGCTCTCATGCCGGCTCCTCTGCAGTGCCAGGCCCTCTTCCCGGCACCTCGGCAACTACAGGCTCTCATGCCGGCTCCTCTGCAGTGACAAGCCCTCTTCCCGGCACCTCGGTAACTACAGGCTCCCATGCCAGTTCCTCTGCAGTGCCAGGCCCTCTTCTCGCCACCTCAGCAAATGCAGGCCCCCATCCTAGCTCCTCGGCACCACCAGACTCTGACGCTGTTCCGGCGGCGCAACTTCTGCGGCTGCACTTGAATTCTGCTACGACGGGGCAAGGCCTTTGGCTGCGCTCTGATTCTGCTCCAGCGGTGCAAGGCCTTCGAACCTCTTGTCTGGCCTTAAGGAGGGCCACTAGATTGTCCCTACCATGACCCTCTCGTCTGGCCTCCGGGTCGCCCACCAGATTGTTCCTGCCAAGACCCTCTTGTCTGGCCTCCTGGACGCCCACCGGACTGGTCCCGCCAAGAACCTCGTGTCTGGCCTTCGGGAGGGCCACTAGATTGTCCCCGCCGCGACCCTCTTGTCTGACCTCCGGGTCGCCCACCGGACTGGTCTTGCCAAGACCCTCTCGTCTGGCCTTCTGGATGCCCACCGGAATGGTTGCACCGGGGAACCTCTCGTCTGGCCTTATCCAATCTGTTCTTGATTTTGGTTTTGATTTAGACTTCAGTTTCATGTTTTCTAATTGTTTTTCTCTTTTTTTTGGTTTGATTTCTTTTCTTTTCTATGTGACCTTGTTTCTGTTGTTGTTTTAGATTCTGGGCACCAGGTGGTGCCCCTTGAAGGGGGGGGGGGGGTACTGTTATGACTGGTTGTTTACGTGATGTATCAGTTGCTCTGCAGTTGCTATGGCCCTTTTATGCTTTGTCCTTTATGATGTCATATAGGCCTTAAGTCTAAAACTTTTGAGTTGGACAGTGACACATTGTCAGTGCGTCCAACCTTCTTGGAGTGAGGATGCAAACTCTCTTACAGTCATGATCTCTGTTGTTACTTTGTATTTTTCTTGATAAAGACTTTTTACTCTTGAACTTCCGAGTCATATCTGCGAATGGGTCCAAATCCCAATCCTCACACGACAAAGACAACGAAACAAGTGGAACAAGACGAAGAGGCAAACACTACTGCAATGGCTGACCGCGAAGCTGCGAGCAACAGCACGGACTTGAGCATTCTCCAAGCAATGGATAAATTGTCTGATAAGATCACCAGGATGATTGATGCCAAGATCGATACAGTTCTTGCTGCCATTAAAGACCAAACGTCCCAAATGCAAGTCCTAGGGGCTCGTGTTGGCGAGGCGGAGGACAGAATTACCACAGTGGAAACCGCAACGGAAATGTTGCAGGCTTAAGTAAACACTTTGGAAAGACAAGCTGTGACGATGTTGGAGCACATAGATGACTTGGAAAATCGGGGACGCAGATGCAACATTCGTTTGGTTGGACTTGCTGAAGGTACCGAAGGAGCCGAATTGTTAAATATATGGAGAAGTGGATACCTGATTATCTTCGGATATAGGTGAACGCTAGACAGATTAAGCTGGACCGGGCCCACCGATCCTTGGCACCGAAGCCTGGCTCCAACCAGCGACCCAGACCGATCATTATTAAATTTCACAACTCCGGTGATAAACGATGCATCATGAATGCAGCTGCCTGCGTATACGGGACCGAAGATATCCTTCTTCAACGCTTACTCCGCAGGGGTTGTCAAGAAACGCAAGTCTTTTGATGCTGTGAAAGAGCGACTAAAGAAGAGGAACATCAGCTATGCACTGGTCTATCCTGCTACACTCAAGATGACGATGGTTTGGAGAGAAGGTTTGAGTCACCGGAGACGGCTGCGGCGTTTGTGGACTCGTTGGGCTAAAACAGGCTCATTATGATTCCTTATAGAAGATATTACCTACTTTTGTTCTTGTTCCTGCTTATCAGACTGATTGATCGTACGTAAGTCGTCGACTTTTGGTTTTTGTTGTCTTTTATGACACGTTTACACTGTTGTCTCGCCATGCTAATGTAGTTATGTTGCCAGACGCCAGGCGGAGCTTGTGTTACGTCGATGACAGTATTTGTGTTTGAGTGTGGTGCTTGTAAAAGTTACAGGTTGAGAATTTTGTTGCCCTACATGTTTAGTGGGGATTCCCCTCTTGAAATTAAAAATGATGTTGAGGCTTTTACTAAATCAGATAAGTATTTAAAAACTCACAAATCAATGTAAAAAGAACATCGTATATGATTCTAAACAACAGAAATCATTACAGCTTTCTGACCTGAAATGATTAAAAACAAAATGTGTTCTCGTTGAAACAGATGATTCTGTGATATAACACTAATGCCAAAACCTTATGAGAGGGACAAAATCTGTATCAATAAAGTCAAGTTAAATGTTTCTAACTCTTTTCTTGTGTTTTTAATATAAATAAAGACAATACAGTCGAGCACTGTACAATTGTGAACCTGTAAACTTCAGTATGATATTGAACATGTTCAAACTAAATCAAACTGCTTGTCAGTCGGGAAAAACATCTAAACTTCTAAACTGAATGCAAGCATATTTCTTTTTCCTGTAATTGGACCAATACTGACAAGGCTAAGTATTAGCACTTTGTGGCAGAAAGAAGTATATCGTCGCTGTCGTGTGAAAAACATGAATGTCCAATTTTGTATTTTTTTTTAATTATTAGGATATCTGTCCCCCCGTGAGCCGTCACCTTATCGTGGTGGAGGGGTTTGCGCGCCCCAATGATCCTAGGAGCTACGTTGTCTGGGGCTTTATGCCCCTGGTAGGGTCACCCATGGCAAACAGGTCCTAGGTGAGGGACCAGACTAAGCACGGCTCAAAATGACCCCTTATGATGAGAAAAATTAACGGACCACGTTTTCCCTCGCCCGGACGCGGGTCACCAGGGCCCCCTTCTGGAGCCAGGCCTGGAGGTGGGGCTCGACGGCGAGCGCCTGGTGGCCGGGCCTGCACCCATGGGGCCCGGCCGGGCTCAGCCCGAAAAGGATACGTGGGTCCCCCTTCCCATGGGCTCACCACTGGTGGGAGGGGCCAAAGGGGTCAGGTGCCGTGTGAGCTGGGCGGCGGCGGAAGACGGGGACCTTGGCGGTCCGATCCCCGGCAGCAAAAACTAGCTCTTGGGACATGGAATGTCACCTCTCTGGCAGGGAAGGAGCCTGAGCTGGTGTGTGAGGCTGAGAGGTTCCGATTAGATATAGTCGGGCTCACCTCCACGCACAGCTTGGGTTCTGGTCCCAGTCCTCTCGAGAGGGGTTGGACACTCTTCCACTCTGGAGTTGCCCAGGGTGAGAGGCGCCGAGCAGGTGTGGGCATACTTATTGCCCCCCGGCTTGGCGCCTGTACATTGGGGTTTACCCCGGTGGACGAGAGGGTAGCCTCCCTCCGCCTGAGGGTGGGGGGACGGGTCCTGACTGTTGTTTGTGCTTATGCACCAAACGGCAGCGCAGAGTACCCACCCTTTTTGGAGTCCTTGGAGGGTGTGCTGGAGGGCGCTCCACCTGGGGACTCCATCGTTCTGCTGGGGGACTTCAATGCTCACGTGGGCAATGACAGTGAGACCTGGAGAGGTGTGATTGGGAGGAACGGCCTCCCCGATCTGAACCCGAGCGGTGTTCGGTTACTGGACTTCTGTGCTCATCACGGATTGTCCATAACGAACACCATGTTCAAGCATAAGGGTGTCCATATGTGCACTTGGCACCAGGATACCCTAGGCCGCAGTTCGATGATCGACTTTGTAGTCGTATCATCGGACTTGCGGCCGCATGTTTTGGACACTCGGGTGAAGAGAGGGGCGGAGCTGTCAACTGATCACCATCTGGTGGTGAGTTGGCTCCAATGGTGGGGGAAGATGCCGGTCCGACCTGGCAGACCCAAACGTATTGTGAGGGTTTGCTGGGAACGTCTGGCAGAATCCCCTGTCAGAAGGAGTTTCAACTCCCACCTCCGGCAGAACTTTTCCCACGTCCCGGGGGAGGCGGGGGACATCGAGTCCGAGTGGACCATGTTTCGTGCCTCCATTGTTGAGGCGGCCGATTGGAGCTGCGGCCGCAAGGTGGTCGGTGCCTGTCGTGGCGGCAATCCCCGAACCCGCTGGTGGACACCAGCGGTAAGGGATGCTGTCCAGCTGAAGAAGGAGTCCTATCGGGCCTTTTTGGCCTGCGGGACCCCGGAGGCAGCTGACGGGTACCGGCTGGCCAAACGGAATGCGGCTGTGGCGGTTGCTGAGGCAAAAACCCGGGTGTGGGAGGAGTTCGGGGAGGCCATGGAAAATGACTTCCGGACGGCTTCGAGGAAATTCTGGTCCACCATCCGGCGTCTCAGGAGGGGGAAGCAGTGCACCATTAACACTGTTTATAGTGGAGATGGGGTGCTGCTGACCTCAACTCGGGACGTTGTGGGTCGGTGGGGAGAGTACTTCGAAGACCTCCTCAATTCCACCGACACGCCTTCCACTGAGGAAGCAGAGCCTGGAGACTCTGAGGTGGGCTCTCCTATCTCTGGGGTTGAAGTCACCGAGGTAGTCAAAAAGCTCCTCGGTGGCAAAGCCCCGGGGGTGGATGAGATCCGCCCGGAGTTCATAAAGGCTCTGGATGTTGAGGGGCTGTCATGGTTGACACGTCTCTTCAACATCGCGTGGACATCGGGGACAGTGCCTCTGGATTGGCAGACCGGGGTGGTGGTCCCCCTTTTTAAGAAGGGGGACCGGAGGGTGTGCTCCAATTACAGAGGGATCACACTCCTCAGCCTCCCCGGCAAGGTCTATGCAGGGGTGCTGGAGAGGAGGGTCCGTCGGAAGGTCGAATCCCGGATTCAGGAGGAGCAATGTGGTTTTCGTCCTGGCCGTGGAACAGTGGACCAGCTCTACACCCTCAACAGGGTCCTCGAGGGTGCATGGGAGTTTGCCCAACCGGTCTACATGTGTTTTGTGGACTTGGAGAAGGCGTTCGACCGTGTCCCTCGGGGAGTTCTGTGGGGGGTGCTTCGGGAGTACGGGGTACCGAGCCCCCTGATAAGGGCTGTCCGGTCCCTGTACCACCGATGCCAGAGTTTGGTCCGAATTGCCGGCAGTAAGTCGGATTCGTTTCCTGTGGGGGTTGGACTCCGCCAAGGCTGCCCTTTGTCACCGATTCTGTTCATAACCTTTATGGACAGAATTTCTAGGCGCAGCCGAGGTGTCGAGGGGGTCCGGTTTGGTGGCCTCAGTATTGCATCTCTGCTTTTTGCAGATGATGTAGTACTGTTGGCTTCTTCAAGCCGCGATCTCCAACTCTCGCTGGAGCGGTTCGCAGCCGAGTGTGAAACGGTCGGAATGAAGATCAGCACCTCCAAATCTGAGACCATGGTCGTCAGTCGGAAAAGGGTGGCGTGCCCTCTCCAGGTCGGGGATGAGATTCTGCCCCAAGTGGAGGAGTTCAAGTATCTTGGGGTCTTGTTCACGAGTGAGGGTAAGATGGAACGGGAGATCGACAGGCGGATCGGTGCAGCGTCTGCTGTGATGCGGACCCTGTATCGGTCTGTCGTGGTGAAGAAGGAGCTTAGCCGAAAGGCGAAGCTCTCAATTTACCGGTCGATCTACGTTCCTACTCTCACCTATGGTCATGAGCTGTGGGTCATGACCGAAAGAACAAGATCTCGGATACAAGCGGCCGAAATGGGTTTCCTTCGCAGGGTGTCCGGGCTCTCCCTTAGAGATAGGGTGAGAAGTTCGGCCATCTGGGAGGGACTCAGAGTCGAGCCGCTGCTCCTCCGCGTCGAGAGGAGCCAGTTGAGGTGGCTCGGGCATCTGATTAGGATGCCTCCTGGACGCCTCCCTGGTGAGGTGTTCCGGGCATGTCCCACCGGCAGGAGACCCCGAGGACGACCCAGAACACGCTGGAGAGACTATGTCTCCCGGCTTGCCTGGGAACGCCTTGGGATCCTTCCGGAAGAGCTGGAGGATGTTGCTGGGGAGAGGGAAGTCTGGGCTTCCCTGCTGAAGCTGCTGCCTCCGCGACCCGACTTCGGATAAGCGGGAGATAATGGATGGATGGATGGATATCTGTAATGCAGAAACTCCCTTCACATAAAAATTTTAAAATTGGGGCAAAAATGGACATGCGTGTTTTTCACAGGACAATTCTAATTCTTAGTATTAATGTACTTATAGCCTTACATTTTTCTGTATACTTTACAGAAGGAATGTGTATACTTCGCAATAAGTTGGTTCAAATAATATTTTGATGTCATTCGAACAATTAATGGGACTTTTCCAGCTCCCAAACCGAGATTTCTTTCGTTTTTTACAGATTAGACACTATATTACAAAGAGTACAACCCTTACTGACCATCCTGAAGTCTCACCTGTTAAGAAACATTTGTTTCAGTCTCCAGAGAAGGTGTCAATTAGTTTGTTTTATGGTGTACTATGTGGTTCATATTCTGGTGATACAGATGCAGTCAGAGGTGTTTGGGAGAAGGAATTGTCTGTGAACATTGATGGGGAGACATGGGACGATATTTGGAAATATGCAAAAAAGATTTCTATGTGTACCCGAATGAGGGAAATTCAAATTAAATTATAACATAAAGTGCATATATCTCCGAATCGGGGACATTTTTTCAATTCATCATTTTCACCTCTGTGCCTTAAGTGTAAAACAAAAATAGGTACCTTAACTCATTGTCTATGGTCATGTTATGAAATAAGGAAATATTGGTCAGAGGTATTGTGTGAAATGGAGAACATTTTTTGCATCGATCTGAAATTTGATCCAGTGTATTTGATTTTAATCATGCCGAGTAAACGTTTGCATACAGCAGGTGATAAAAAGTTGTTTAATGTTATTACTTTTGCTGCTACAAAGAATACAGTAAGTATTCCCACCTACGGACCTCTTTCAAACGGAAATTCCCTCACCCGGAAAAAAAACGTATGCATTAAATTTTCTACTCCTATATTACATTAACGATCGATTCCTGACAACGGAAGTTCCGGTATCCGGAAGCCAGAACCAATACCGTAGCCCGCAGCTGCGCAAACTCCAGTAGTTCCCAATTTCCCACTCGATACTATGGAAAAACTTTGACTGCTCCGCCATCATCGGATCCAAAACGGCGACATGTAAGTTACTTCTTTGGCATGCGTTTTGCTGGAATTGCAAAAGATTTTAAATGTATTCATTTACATTTTCGTCTGTAGCTCATGGCGTCCAAACGAAGAAAAACGGTAATGACCGTGGAAGAGAGAGTGCAATGCATTAAGCGAAGCTGGACACAAAGTAAAAAACATCCAGGAGACACTTGTAGTCGGAAAAACTCAAATCTACGAGACTTTTAAAAACAAGGAATCGATTCTGGCTCAGTACGATTCCAGCAGTTTGCCTGCTCAAAGGAAATTACTTGCGGCTCGACGGACAAAGAACAGTGGTGTAAGCAAGCATAACGTGTCCTTTTGTATGCACAAGAATCACCAGACATCAGTGATGATCAACGGGACAGTTACTTGCAATTAGCAACAAAACTGTATGATACGCAGACAAACATTTTCATACAGCAAAGAATGAAGCCAACACAACAACTCAAAATACTCATTTTTTCCTAAGTCTGAGAAAAGTCAACATTAAAATACAGTAGTTTACTCTAGTTAAGTACAGTACTGTACTGCATTGGTGTTACAATATTTTTTTCAACAGTATTTGGACCATGTTTGTTATACTGTACTGTATTTTGTTCATATACTGTACCTATACTTTATAGTGCAGTTTTTGTTTAATACAATTATTATTATTATTATATTGCTTGTGTTGTTAACTTGTTACACATGTATTTTGTTAACATACTTGCACGTTTATACGGGACATGTACCGTAGTCGTTTCTCACATAAGGAAGTTCCGTTATAAGGAAAGATTGGACAATGCAAATATGATTCCTTACTAGAGAATACTTACTGTGTATTGTTACAATGGATCAAAGATAAAAGTCCTTCTGTTGCTGGTTGGTATAACATAATTTTGAAGTTGATTCCTTTGGAATATCTGACGGACATCTTACATCACAAGGTGGACCAATTTCATTGAACCTGGCAGCGATTTTTGGACTATCTTGGACCTGGATACTCTTTGTCGATTGTACAAGGGTGTTTTATTTATTTATTTTTTCTTTTCCTTTTTTGAAAAATATTGTGCTTTGAATATGACAAATTGGTTGATGGGTGATTACATTTTTACATGTTTATATAAAACTGTAAAAATCAGTAAACATATTGAAAAAAATAAAAATAAATATATATATATATATATATATATATATATATATACATACACATACACACACACATACATAAGCATAATGGCACTTCCAACGTGAAAGTCTTCCAAAAATATTGTGAGTTTCATTCTAATATTTTAAGAGAACAATTAACAAAGCCTACACGTGCTCACATACATTTTGGTGATAATCGGTTATGGTTTACCCACGTAGCGTTGGGATAGAAGTGGCATTGGAGGCTGACTGCATTGTCAGCCATTGCGCTGTTAAATGTCTTTTTTTACCCTCTTTCTCCCTGTAAGAACATGAAACCTGAAGGTAAGAATGATTGCTAAATTATGGGAATACTTGACCACCCCATCCGGCATTTCCAGTGTAGCGTACAGCACGCGTGACATCACAGGGATGACGTGAAGCGTCCAAAATATTCAATATGGCTGCATAGTGGGTATATCATTGTTTTGACACTTAATCAGCTTAAAGCTTTTTTTTTTCCGGAAATCAGATTTCATTGATGTTTGCACTTTTATTCCTCATACACACTGACAAATCAAATGCTAGTAAATGAGTTTTAACTGATCTGTTACTTTAAGACACAGGTGTCAAACTCAAGGCCAGATCCGCAACCCAACATCTTTTTATGTGGCCCGCGAAGGCAAATCATGTGTATAGACTTGATGTGTTTCTTTGAAATTGTCTTCACTGTTAACACAACATATGAGATATTACTAGTATTTGTTACAAATCCCTCCTTTAAAATACATTAAAAAACAGTTGAACAAAATATTTACTGGCTTCTGATTTCAAAACTAGTTATCCATCAATTTGTTGGGTATATGTGATAATGAAAGACGATCATACATTTGTATGGGTTCACAATCGTAATGGCCCTCTGAGGGAAACCACAACTATGATTGTGGCCCGCGACAAAAATGAGTTTGACACCCCTGCTTTAAGAGATAAAAATAATTAACCCAATTGTACATATGTCTTTATACTCTCTGTCAGAAACCTGTCCAAGAACCCAATACTGACTACATTGTCCTGGCAGATCTTTGAAAATCTTCAACTCACGGAACTGTAAGTCACAGATTACTCAATCAATAGATGATGGATGAGCATATACAGAAACACTGTACATACATATGCATCATATCTTTACATAGACTGCTTGGATTAGATAGACTTCCTTGCTTGCCCATAAAATGCAGCGTTGTGTTTGTCATATATAGTTTCTTTCTAAAGCAAGACAAGGTTAGCCAAGTGTTCAGTAGCATGTTTTCAGTAACAGCTGCATTATTGTCTTGTCTTGAACTTCTCAAAAATAAAGCTCTTGTGAAAAATAATACTAGATAATAATGCAAAAAAATGTATTAAAATAAATACTGGTTAAAAACAGCCCTTTGAGTAATCACAAATAGTAAAAAGTTCATGAAATTGAAGAACAGAGAAGTTCATGTGTTTTGTCCAAAAATAAATCCTTCTTTTTTCTTTTTTTTTTTGTTAAGAATCGGAATTGTGAATTGTTAGGAACCAGAATCGAATCGAATCAAAACATCGGAACCGGAATTGTCCAAATTCAAACGATGCCCAACCCTACCTGCTACTGTTCTGGATGGCCAATAACGGAAAGTATTTTAATTTATTTTATTTTATTTTTTTATTATTACTATTATTATCAGTGACTTGTTGGTTTGCCTTAATAGATAAACATGTGGGTCTAGATACTCAGACAACTTACAGATTTTGTTGTCAATTTATGTTACTGTAAGTGGTGGGTGTTATTCTTTTTCACTACCTCAAACAATTTGAAAATGATGTGCCATTGGTGTTGCACAGCATTGTTATTTCTTTACACTAGTTCAGACAATGCCCTGCGATTGGCTGGCAACCAGTTCAGGGTGTCCCCCGCCTACTGCCCAAAGACAGCTGGGATAGGCTCCAGCACGCCCCGCGACCCTTGTGAGGAGAAGCGGTACAGATAATGGATGGATGGATGGATAGTTCAGACAATTTACAGATTAATAATTGTTTTTTTTGTGTGTTTTGTTCTTTGCACTACGTCTTCCTTTGTTTTGCACTACCCCAGGCTCAGACAACTTAAATTGTGTCATTGGTTCCAGGCATTGACTGTACATAGGGTTGTCGAAGTTAAATACTGAAGTTGTACTATTTTTTTGCACTACCTCTTAAAAAAACTATTGTATTAATGATGTTTTAAGTTTTTGGCGCTAAAAAAGTTTTATAGTAAAAAAAAAAAAAGCCAGTGCTTTAATTTGTTCTGTGTGGTATCGAAATGGTATCGAGTATCGATACTGTACTGGGTATCGGTATCGAAGTTGAAATTCTAGTATCGTTACAAGCCTAGCGCACACGAACCCCAACTAGTTATATTTCGGACATTTAGCGACGCTAAACTTGTGTCAACTCTCAGGGGGGAGACGGTGGCTTGCAGTGAGCAGCAGGCCAATTACGCCCTCCCTCTTCCCTCCCCGGCTAAAGGTAGGATAATAGGACGGCTAATAGCAACAACTAGCTTCAGGTCATTAAAACAAAAGGTGTTAGCACAACAACATTAGGTCCTTACTCTGCGTCCAGCATGCATCGATCTTCATGTCGCGGGGTTGCCTCCCAAGCAGTCACATGCGTTGTCCGACACCGCTTGCAGCCGCCAGAAAGTGAATGAACACTAGAACGCGCAGGTGTTTTTACAACTTTTTTTGCAACAACTATTGAACGACAAATCTAGGTGATATTTGACAAACAGCTCTGTTGGCTACAAGTAGATGACTTTAATTTGTAAATTAGCCATTTCCTGCCAAAATAGCAGGTGACATGGCGGGGTGACATCGTCAAATGTAAAGCATTAAGTAGTCAAATGACCACCTTCTTGGCGTTCTAGTGGTAAGCGAACAAAAGGTTCGAGCGAGGCTGACTGCACAACCGAGTGTGGCCGCATTGGAACGTACCTGTTCGGCTGTTTACGTTCTAAATTGGACGGCGTGTTGTCGAAAAACTGGGGCCATTCCTCATCCAAATAAATGTGCACGTCTACTCATTTCCAGTTCAATCTCTGTAAATGTCCTGACTGTTTTTTAATGCCTCGCCCGTCTTCACCGTGATCAGCAAAGAAGCAGTGTTTTTTTGTTTTGTCTTTTTAAGCAAAGAAGCAGTGTGCGCTGGTCCCAGCCTAAATCTATGTAGCTCTGCTCACTTCCACATTTCCTCATTCTCATATAAATCAGCCACGGAGAGATTAATCCTTTTGATATGTTGAAGTGGGCATTAGTAGAGATGTCCACATACATTTTGGTGCCAATTGATCGGCGTTTTTGGACGTTATAAGCAATGAAAGTACAATGATTTCCAATAGAGAGTTTGGAATCGGTTACTCCCGTGACTCCGGCCGAACAAGGATAGAACGGTAGGGGGCACGGCCATTCGCCTCATTAACACGAGGCGTTATTCACGGAGTCACTTATTTCCTAATTTCTCCAAAATGAATTGATAAAATAGAAAATGGCAACTCTTTTCATTTACCTGATCAAATAATATATAAAATGAACTTGTTCGTGAAAACATGGACTTACCGTCCCTTTTTACATTGGCTCCCAGTCAGCTCTGGAATAGATTTTAAAATTCTGCTTCAGGTCTATAAACCACTGAATGGTTTGGGTACTGAATATATTAAAGAAATGCTGATTGAATATAAACACAGTAGGGCTCTGAAGTCTGCAGACTCGGTTCAATTAGTGGAATGTAAACATGCTGGAGCTGCATTTGGCTGTTCTGCTGCAAAGGAATGGAATAAGATATCAACAGAAGTGAAGTCAGCCCCAAGTGTAAATGCTTTTAAATCCAGGTTAAAAACTGCCCCCCGCGCCCCTCACCCCCGGATATCTTTGATTAAGGTCTTCTCAACATTTTTAGTCATTTTTTCCTTTTTAGTTATGTTTTAAACCTACCTTATTACTTTAATTTACTTTTAAATGTTTTAAAATGTTCTGTTAATGTTTGAAGGATTCATGCTGAATCAACTTTTAGCCATGTTTAAATGCCATGACACCAGTAATAGTGTATATGTTCGAGTTCCTTATAGCGAAAGGAGGAAGTTAGTATGCCGTAAAGCAATTCAGGGCATTTGTATTTCTTTTGTGTGCCATTCTTGTTTCCATCCTCCTCAAAGTTGCTTAATGCGAGTAAAAACGATACAGACCTCCCCAGGGCATGACGAAAGTCCCACTACTTGTAAGTCAATGTTTTATCAAAAGAGTTGTGAACATTTTTTATTAAGGTCGATTTCCTGCCCAGTGCTGCTTTAACATTTTCGTTTTTGGCCCGGAGTTGGGGAGAAGTGGCTCATTTCACACACTGGGTCCCATTCACTTGAATGAGAGGTCTCCAGCCGCCAGAACAGAGCGTCGCCACTTCCTCGGCGGTTGTGGCTTCAGCCTCGGGGATGTCGGCTTTCGGTAGCCACCGGCCGACTTTGTACGCCACAAATTGAAGACAAGACTCTTGAGAGGTAGCCAAATGAATGATTCACGATGAATGAGCGATGGTGGCGAGCTGTGCGTGCCACTCGCGAAATCACTATCACACTACTTCATCCATGGTACATATTAACTTGTAAAACACAAAAAATTAGGCCTGCATACACTTTATTTTTGTGTTGATGCCGCACGGCCGTGTCTCGCTGGTTTAAATCCAGAAATAGTTTTCGTCTACTTGTAAAATCTTCTCCTGTGCATTTGATGGGCTGTACTTTGACGTGGCCACATCGTGCAAAGGCAATTCATATTTTAGTGGCCAAGGCTCACATGTGAAATGTTCTGGCAGAACCTCACGCACTGCGAGCGTCGCCAGCAGCCGCCCTCTCATCCTGCCACTCATCTGTTGTAAAAGCAACGGAGGCCGTGCGGTGCTTTGCCGGGCTAAGTGAAGTTGTGTGTGGTGTGGCAAAGTGGCACTAGTCTGCCTAGTGATGACAAAAATGTGTTAGCCTACACCAAGACGTGTTTTGAGATGTTTATGCCATATCACTTGAGAGTAATCTTTGCCATGATGAACCTTGAAGGAAAAAAAGTCGTAAAATGTGGAAAACATGGATGAGGAATACCAACTGTATACGTACAAGTGACAACACGCCCAGTTGTCCTTCACTTTAACAAACACAGAGATGAGCTGACTGCTAAATTCACTCGCCAGCGAATGACCAGGAGAGGGCCAATGGTTTTATTTTACAACGTTTGAAGTGCCTGCTTATAATGCATTTACGTTGTCCGTATAAAACAAGGTTTGCCATTAACGGACCGCCATATTTGGGAACATTCATTTGTGGATTGCTACTCCGACTTCAGTTCAATTTATATGTATTGTGGCGATTACAGTAGTGAGTCATAAAGACAAGAGGCACGGTTGCGTCAGTGAAGACTCAATTTACTATAATTAGCAATAGTCGACATTTGCATACATGACCAATATTTAGACATCTTTGGGCAGTCCCATAAACAATGCGATTTAGAGCCTTCAATTAACCTACCCTGCATGTTTTTGGAATGTGAGAGTAAACTGATTTACCCAGAGAAAACCCGTGCGGGCATGAAGAGAACATGCCAACTCCACAGAGGAAAGCTGAAGCCCGGATTTTAACCTACAACCTCAGAACTGTGAGGCAGATGTGCTAACCAGTCATCCACCATGCCGCCAGCTATAGTCAAATTCAATACAATTATCCAATAACAAAATTGTAGCTAATAACTATGGAACTACTAGTTACAGTGGCTGGTGAGCAAAAAATATCAAGCCCTGGTGTAGAACTACATCCATCAAGGGTGAAAAAAAAGACGAGGTAAATATTTCTTGAGAAGCTAAGACTTTCTCATGTCAAAGCACACATTGAGCAAATACATCCCAGAAGCTAGAGAAGTAAAAAAAAAAGTACTGGGCACTGCATATATCATCAGACACGAGACCGGATAACCTGTGTAGTGACGTCACATCTGTTCTATCTGTCACAGAGATAGAACAACTTGTATTGAGCAGGCCGACTCGCAAATGCCTCTAATGTCAATCCTGAAAAGATGAGATTGCATTGTTTGGAATCAACCAACCAGATGTCCTTCTTTGGATGAGCAAGATACACTGACACATGTCATGTTTTCAGGCACGTAATATGTCAAAGTCAAGCCAGCCGCCGCAACAATTGTTCATATTGGGGCATATTCTCTGTCAGTTTCCGAAACGCCTTTCTTGTGCTCTTTCAAGGTGCAGAGATTCTCCCATCTAAGCTTCTGACACGCCACCGTGATTCCATGAAAATTGTTTTCTGGGGCATGGAAATTCCATAGAGATCCATTTGGAAAATATGTCACACTAAATGTGGAGTTAACTTGCGTAGTGGATTTGGAAGTTATACTGATGCACTTGTGTGCGCGGCTCATCTCCAGGCTATTTTTAAGGAGTGTGTGTTTTTGCATTCACGTTTTAATACATCCAACAAAAGCCATTTAATCATCGAACCGTGCTCATATATGCGCACGTGGCCCTCGTAATGCATAGTGTGAACAATCGTGATGGTTGGCTTCACTTCCATTGGACTGGAATGGTTAATTAAAAAAAATAAATTAAATATGGTCCATGCAGTGTCATTGTCTTCATTTTGTTTTCTGTTCTCTTGAATCATGCATCCACGATTGCTAACAAGTGCCAGGAATAAGTTGCTGGTACCAATATCTCTGTTTAAAATGATTAGCTGACCAGCAAGATGATACACTCGTAGCGTCATTTATAAATCAATACAGAGGTGCATTTTTCAGCTTGTATTCACTTCTCCCAGCTAAACTAATTATTACTACCATCTAAGCCATAGATGTTTATTTGTTCTTTAAACAAACCAACCAGACCACAGGACAAACATTTTAGGGACGCCATACGTGTGATATATTGAAGCTGCTGATGTGAAAGTATTTTGTGACGTTGTATTTGAAAAGATGGTGGTGCTTCATACACAACTTTCAAGCAACACAATACCATGAAAAATAATAAAAGGTAGCACGGCTGGAATATACATACACAATGTACAACATTCTTCAGAGTGAATGGCAAACATGGAATAAGAGATGACTTGGAAGGTGTGCTCTCCTAATATGTAACAATAGTTTTCTTGATCCCTGACTGTTTTATCAGCATTTTTGAAATTATTCTTGTATTTTCTTTTTTTCATTATAGACATTTAGAAGATGTGATCTTTGATTGTGGGTGTGAGATCCGCTGGCTGCAGCTCTGGCAACAAAGGGGAGATATGGGACTAAGTAGCCAACAATTATACTGTAATAGTAGCTCAAAGAAGATAATGCTGCAAGAAATGAACATAAGCAAATGTGGTAAGTTTACATATATGTTTTACATATTGTGTCTGACATTATGTTGTTACTCCTGGCTCAAAAGTTGCAAGACTAAGTATGGGACGTGAACCAATTGAAATTATATGCATTTCTGCATAAAATGGTAATAAAATGGTGATATGAGCTTCATCTAAGTCACAACAATAGACAAACACAGTGGTGCAGAAATAAGTATAGCCGCTTTTCAATTGTACCGGTTCCACACCAAAACGGCCTTGCTCAGCCCTGATTGGTCGCGTTTCCCTTACACTTTTGGGGGCTCATGTCGTTACAATGTAACCACTCCTCAGAACCTCCTCCAACGTGGTTCTAAAATGCAGGCTGACTGGGGCCCTGATGTCACTGCCATCTGATTATCTGACAGATGTAGGTATTTCTTTAAGCGATGCGGCAAAGAATATAAATATGTAACTAAACCAAACTAAACTGTCTGCTACTTCCAAACAAAATGAACCTTTGTCCCAGAAAATGTATAACTTAATTTGGGGGCAAAAACGGATTAATTGCATTTCCATTAATTTCAATGGACCATATTACCTTGATTTATGAACATTTCAAGTTACAAACTGGCTCATGGAACCAATTAAGTTTGTATTTTGAGACTCCACTGTATATATATATATATATATATATATATATATATATATATATATATATATATATATATATCCCTTCTTTTCCAGACCTTCCCGAGATCACCATAAGCCATATCAACCTTACAGTTACTGAGGGCGACAGTATAACTACAACATGTAATGGCTCTGGATCCCCATTACCCAAAGTGGACTGGTCTGTTCCTGGTTTGCACTCCTTTGATTCACAAGAGGTATGGGTTTTAGCAAATAAAGATGCTGTTTCTTTTTTTCTAACGGTATTAAAATTTGGTGTAACAGAAACACTCCAACATTCAGGTCAGACTTTACGCTAAACCAGGGGTGGGCAAATTTTTCGTCTTGCGGGCCACATCGGGATGTAAAATTTGACAGAGGGGCCGGGCCAGGAACATTTGCGTCGAAAGGAAGCACACGCAAATAAACGAACAAGCCAATTGACTACCAGTGTGCACTGAGGACAAAAGAGCTCTCATGCAGGTAGTATGTTGGTGTCAATGACTATGCAAGATGCGGCGTTTACACACCTGTTCATACACCCCCTCTCCTCTCCTTCAGCGACTCCATGCTCAAAAGCTCCTTAATTATCTCAAAACTTTCCATACTTTTTTCTGTTATTTGTGGTAATAAATATTCATTTATTTAACAATAACATCTCACTAAAATTTCAATTCAACTATTATTTTTCACTATTTAAAATGTGACTAATAACAAAGCAACATCAATAATTTAAACCTAGTGAGCCAGAGGATGAAGTAAAATGAAAATGTGTAAAACATTAATATTAATCAAGAATAAATAATGCAAACAATTAATTAAACTTACAAACTAGTGTGAAGCAAAGTTCTTTACTATGAACAACACAAGGAATGAGCTTAATCAGTGAGGTACAAAGAAAAGTAATTGTATTGGTGTTATCTTTGTTTCTTTGTGTTGTTTAAGAACGCAAGGCCTGTGAACTTTGACTTCGAACTCTGCTAGAAATACTTTTTTTTTTTAAATGAAGAGGAAATTAGTGGAGGACGTGAATGAGAACAAAAAGAATAGTTGCAATGGGCTTTGTTATGCCGAATTCAGGCTTCTTACTGTACTTTGCGAACCGGACGATGCATGACGTATGCGTGCTCTCGCGAAGGGAGTTGCAGTTAACGTTAGAGGGTGCTGTTTTCGGCACAATACTGGCGGTGGACCAAAAAGTCCGCCGGCCTTCACACTCAACCAAAGCATGCCAGGAAGTGCGAGGCTTCACCATCGCTACAATCCACTTTATAAAGTGGAGTCATTTGGCGTGGTGGCGAGCAAATCTCGCTCGCTTCCAGATCCGCAAATGTATTTTTAGCATGTGTGATGTCCGACTTAATGGCGTCATTGCTAGACAAGCCCCATTTCTTTCGTGCAGAAAGACAGTGGGTGTGGCTTGCCAGACACACTTGCACTCCACAAAGGTCCACCAATGGTCAGTGCGCCATCTACTAGATAAACGTGGGCACTACAGGGACAAAACGAAATCATTGAATAATTCTGATTTCTTTTTTTTAGTTGGACAAGTTCGGCGCGCTCGATTAAAAAGCTGCACGGGCCGTATATGGCCAGCGGGCCATAGTTTGCCAATACGTGCCCTAAACCTCACCTTCACCTCTAGTATTTTCAAATAAATCAACAGCATGCATATAGAGTATAACTGGTATAGCATGTAATCCCACAAGCCACAAAATCATGACTATTCACAGAAAATAATGAATCCATACAAGGTGCGCTGTAAAATATTCTACACTTAGTATAAAAGTAAAGTTTTAAACGACAATGGGCCTTATTCACTAATGGAGCATATGCACTGATTATCAGAGATGGGCCTCACCCCTCCATACCAAAGTTCCCGTCTTACATATATAATACATAATAGCGACTGGGAGCAATGCCTGTATTACTCCTGCTTGCCTCTAGGGGCACCACATCAAAATTTTAGTTTATTTAGAGTGGAATTTGATGAAAAACCTCATTAAATCAGTCTTGAAATGTGAAGGTGGTACAATAAAATAAGTTCTTTTACCAAAATAGCGGTTAATACTTTGACCCAAACACACACAATTCACGTTTGACTTCTGTTCATGACCAGGAAAATTATTATTACAGGAGAGAACCAGATTCATCAATGCAAAGTTAAAGGTTAAGCACAGTAAACAATACACAAACATACATTTGAATATGTTTCATTTCAAGGTAATTTTGATTGACCGAAAAGCTTTGGAGGTTTAAAGCTGCAGTTCCCATGTCGACCTCTTGGGGTCAGTCTTTGTCCAGCACGGCCAAGTGCGTTGGGTCCCCTGCTGGTTGAATGTGGATTCTTCCGACTTCACGCTGGAGAGGCTCCAAGCCGAGTTCGAATACACAACACGTTGTCTGTAGAGGTTCTCCAGGCGACGAAGTGTCTGTCCTTTTCAGGAGTTTCTTTATTTTTGAGTCCTAGCATGCCTTTGTCAAGTCAAATGGCAGGGATTCCCTGGGAATTCAATTGTTTTGAAGTGACGATGTAGCAGACTTGGTGGCAGGCCTGACTGAATCTTGTGTCCAGCTCTGGAGACGTGATCCATATGAAGGCATATTTGTTACAGGCTTCAAGAATAGACTTCACCGATACCCCGTCACATACAGGTGTCGCACTCCTGACAGGCGGCCGAGTAAGGAAAAAATAAAACAGCCTTGTGTACCTTGCGGTCCTTCAGACGCAATGACATGTGCCCCATATTCTGTTTCTTTCACCGATCACCACCCTGTGCGTGTCAGTTGTTTTTGTTTGATGTTTTTTTCTTCGTTGGCGTGTCTGCTCGTGCGGCGCCTGCGTGTGACATGTACATTAAGTTCTCGACGCCAATTGGCTGTCACCAACGAGGGATAGACTGGGACCACATGGGTCCGTTAAATATGCAGACAGGAACTTTGTGACAGTTATGCCCAGCTCTGATTGTGAGGTTTGCAAACGAGTAGTTCTTTTGAACAGCTCTTTTGAGGTGAACGATGACAATTGATTCGCAGCGATGAAGGAGCCGTTTGTTTTTTGAGCCAATTTGGTATTGTATTTGTCCGTCCCGGACGGACGCCCATTTTGTGGACAGGCGGACGGAGGACGATAAGTCTTAAAAAGGATGGACTAAACACGGACGGAAGTGGGTTTTTACCGTCCCTCTCTTCTTTCCCAACCGGGTCAAGTACTGACTTACGTGTTGTGTCGGGTTATTTTAAAAAGCAAGACCATTGTTCCGATACCACGGAGCCGCCTTTAATAACTGCCTGCACAACACTCATGTGCGTTCCTTGCAATAACGTTGCACAGTCTTCCCTCTAGTGGTTAAACACATGTAATACCATGGATTATGCCACAGGACTGACAGAAACACTACAACCTGTGGGACATCTTTGGACCGTAAAAATCTCTGCCATAGCTGACGTACACTTAAATGACCCGGAAGTGGAAACTTTTTTGTTTCCTCCTAAAATAACCTTGTGTTATTTTGAACTAATTATTTTATTGCAAAATAATGCAATAAAAACTGAAAACTTCAATCAATCACATTTCATTTATATAACACTTCTCTTCTCTATTTAAAGGAATTACATTAAAGAGATGTGGGTTGCTGATGGTGTAGTGGTACACTTGCCTGAGTTGTGTGCGGGCAGCGTAGGATCGGTTCCCACTCAGTGACTGTGTCTGTGTGTATGCCCTGCGACTGGCTGGGGACCAGTTCAGGGTGTGGTTCGCCTTTTGCCCCATAGTCAGCTGGGATAGGCTCCAGCACCTCCCCGCGGCCCTGTACAGGATAAGCGGTGTGGGTGATGACACATTAAAGTGACACTTGTATGATCTTAACAGTGGCACTTATATAATAGGTTTGCATGTAAAAATGACATCGGTACTAAAATGCCCTCCACAAAAGACTCTGTAGTGATTTAAGGGCTATTTTTGTGATTAGATTTACGACAAATTGGCCCGCCCCCTTTTGGAGCTCGGCTTGTTATTTTTTCGGTCTCAGCGGTCTACGTTACAGGAGGGTGGTAATATTGCTCGCTTTGTCAGTTTTGTTGTCTAAAACGGCGACCGATCGCCACTGAAATGCAAATGCACATTACTACTCTTGTCCACTTCAACCTGTGAAAATAAAAAAGTATTCTGCACAATAGTTTTGATCTATTGACATCAAACATGAGCTCATCAATACTGTGGCGATTGCTTCTCCACATAGACAAGCTGAAGCGGACAAGAGCATGGATGCGCACACGTACCCCGACTGGTTATATTTCTGACATTTAGCTATGCTAAACTCGTGTTAACTCTCAGGAGGCAGACGGCAACTGGCAGCGGACAAGCAATAAGGCAAGCATGGATCTTTATCCCCAGACCCCTTTCCTACCCGGCTAACAGTAGGATAACTGCACGGCTAATAGCAACAACTAGCTTAGGCCGTTAAAACAAAAGGCGTTAGCACAACAACATTAGCTCCTTACTGTCCGTCCAGCTTGCGTCGATCTTCATGTCGCGGGGTTGCCTCCCAAGCAGTCGCGTGCGTTGTCCCGACACCGCAGAGCTTCGACGTGAGAGTGAACTAAGACCTCATCGAACACCAGGGCTGTCTTGAACGTGTGCATCAGCGGCATGTGCTTTCAGCCGAGTGTGGCTGCATTGGAACGCGCCATTTTGGCTGTTACCTTCCAAATTGGACGGCGTGTTGTAGGTCGAAAAACTGGGGCCATTCCTCATCCAAATAAATGTGCACATCTACTCATTCCCACTTCAGTCTCTGTAAGTATCCTGACTGGTGTTTAATGCCTCGCCCGTCCCAACCGTGATCAGCAAAGAAGCGTTTTTTTTTTCTTTAAGAAAAGAAGCAGTGTGCGCTCGTCCCAGCATAAATCTATGTAGCTCTGCTCATTTCCACATTTCTTCATTTTCACATAAATCAGCCACGGAGAGCTTAATCCTTTTGATATGTTGAAGTGGTGATTAGTAGGGATGTTCACATAAATTTTGGTGCCAATTGATCACCAATTGGACGTTATAATCAATGAAAGTACATTGATTTCCTATGGAGAGTTTGTAATCGGTCCCTCCACTGACTCCGACCGAACAAGGATAGAACGGTAGGGGGCGCGGCCATTTCCCTCATTAACAAGTGGCGTTATTCATGGAGTAACTTATTTCCTAATCTCCCAAATTTATTGATAAAATAGAAAATTACAACTCATTTTTCTTTTTCCTGATCAAAAACTATATAGAATGAACTTGTTAGTGAAAACATCGCCATCCCGGACCATCTCCTTAAAATAAATAGATCATCTTTATTATTACCACAATTGGGGAATTTGCATAATTTCAGCAGCAATAGTTGATACACGAAATAATTTTTAAAAAGTCAACATCCAAGGAGTACAGCCTAATGTACTTTTTGTATGCACTCAAGCACATTAACAAATGTACATGATGACCATGTGCTCCCTCCAGGCCAGAGTCGATGACAACACTGACCATTCAGTTAGCATCACTTTAGTAAATGTCAGCAGAGATGCCAACAATGTCCTTCTGACCTGCACAGCGACCAATGTAGTAGGCATGACCAACGCTTCCAGTCATCTTATCGTTCACTGTAAGTGCAAAGGTACACACACACGCCCACACACACCCACACACACACACCCACACACCCAACACCGCACACACAAACACATTTGTACAGCACAGACAGACACAAATATAATACGTGCCTGTGAATGTGTGTTACTGTATATTGTGAATTCTCTGTTTAATTCAAAGGTTAAAATTTGCAGTGGTGTTAATTTGCACTGTATTATACAGAGGCATTCATAATGTGAAGTTATAATGTTCTGCCACTCTTGTGTACAAAAGATTATGAGTATGTCAATATGAGTGAGGTGTAGTTTTGTCACTGCAGATAACACCCCAAATAATAAACATGTTAAATCTATAACACTATCAAATCAATATGTTCATATTCACCTAGTGTTCTCCTTTCACAAATCACAAACATTTAACCTGTGTGATGTTGTTGAGGTCTATCTGCCCCTCATAGGGTTTCGCCAAATAAACTGGCTCTGGAAGAGAAACCACACCTTGCAATGGCACAGTACAGTGGGGTCCTATCCTTGAGCAGGGGCTATGGCAGGGGCTTATGGCAAGTAAGTGCCCGGTAGTGGGCCCTACGCTGAAGGGGAAATATCATTAGCTAGCGTGAGGAATGCACATGAGGACAAAATTGTTGGTGCCCCTTGGTTAACGAAAGAAAAGAAATATAACAATAAAGAAAAGACAAATAGTAGTAGTAGTAGTAATAAAGAGAAATCTAATGAAAATTAACCAATTAAATTCAGTTAGGGCGGCACGGTGGTCGACGGGATCGCACATCCACCCGTGCAGGGGTCCGGAGTTTGATTCCGGTCTCCAGCCTTCCTGTGGAGTTTGCAGGTTCTCCCCGTGCCTGTGTGGGTTTTCTCCGGGTATTCCGATTTCTTCTCACATTACAAAACATGCGTGGTAGGTTAATTGAACGCTCCGAAATTCTCCCTTGGTGTGATTGTGAGTGTGAATGGCTGTTCACCCTTGTGACCTGTGACTGGCTGGCCACCAGCTCAGGGTGTACCCCGCCTATTGCAAATTAAACAATAGCCATTTGTCTTTTTTATCTTTTTAGTTTGTCCTTCTATTGTAAAGCTGAAGAAGCCAGAGCGTCGCCATGACACCTGCATAGAATTCAGAGTTAGAGGATCACCCCAGCCAAAATTAAGATGGTTCCACAACAAGAAGGTGCTTTGCTTTATCGTCTTTATCATCTTCCTTCCTACTTCCTATTTCTCAAACCTCATTACAGTTAATAAAAACAACCCCAGAGTTCTCTTCT
This sequence comes from Filicampus tigris, assembly GCF_054856515.1. NCBI lineage: Eukaryota > Metazoa > Chordata > Actinopteri > Syngnathiformes > Syngnathidae > Filicampus > Filicampus tigris. The sequence goes on from NC_141220.1 coordinate 2,175,188, forward strand.
CCACCTTTGAACTTTTAACTAGCTCTGATTTTAACAAGTCCTCACAGAGAACAACAGACGCTCTCTGTGAGGACTTCGCAGACCACTTCAGAAGTAAAATCGATGACATAAGGTCCAGTCTTTTAGCCCGTCAAAATGCAAGTTTTAATGTTTAGTTTTAACCAAGACAATCATATTTACATGAGGAAACACTGGAATAATATTTTAGAGAAATATCAATCTGGTTTTAGGATGATCCACAGTAGGGAGACTGCTCTTTCAAGGATTTTAAATGATTATGGTGCACTGCAGACGAGAGAAAACTCACAGTCTTGGTGCTACTGGATCTAAGCGCTGCTTTTGATACAGTAGATCACCAAATGTTATTGAATAGATATAAAAACCTAGTGGGCATCTCTGGTACTGTTTTTAACTGGTTTTATTCCTATCTCACAGACCGATATTTCTTTGTAAGTATGGATACGTGTTCCTCCAGAACCCATGAAAATAAATGTGGGGTTCCCCACAGTTCGATTTTAGGCCCCCTACTTTTTAATCTTTATATGCTTCCCCTTGGGGATGTCATCAGGGGACACGGCATCAGCTTTCACAGCTATGCTGATGACACACAGCTGTATATTGCCGTGTCTCCTGATGACACAGGACCCATTGATACCCTTTTAAATTGCATTTTAGATCTAAAGTCATGGATGGCAGACAATTTCCTACAGCTCAATCAGGACAAAACTGAGGTTTTAGTTATCGGTCCTGAAGGCCAGAGAGAGAAACGTTTACCAAAACTACAAGTTTTTAATCCCTCACATTGTGTGAAGAACCTGGGCGTCATTTTTTACTCTGAGCTCAGTTTTATTCCTCATATTAAAAATGTAACCAAGATTGGATTTTGTCACCTTAAGAAGAAAGAAAAGAGTCCGCCCGTTTCTCTCTCAGGCAAACACGGAAGTGCTGATGATGCATGCTTTCGTCTTTCTAACACACCTTATCCGGTTGTGTGCTTTGTGTGTGTGTGTGTGTGTGGGGGGGGGGTGCGTTCGTGTGGGTGTGTGTGTGAGTGCTTTGGGCCTTCTTTTTATGTTGTGTTTTGGATGATTTACAGCACTTTGAGTTGCATTCTGTATGTATGAAAAGTGCTATATAAATGAAATGTGATTGATTGATTGATCTATCAGTGGAATGACTCAATGTCCCGTGTCAACAAAACAGGATAGTTGTGTTTTTATTACGAAAGCAGTTGAGCAGTCACTTAACATTAACATTAGCACTCAGTCGGTAGTTTAACACTATGACATTACTCACTTTTTTAGCAATACCCATTGTTTCCTTTTTAATTGACTGTCATTGACAACAGTTGATTGATTTGATGTATGCATTACATCAGTGTGACTACGCTAAAGTGTGAATAATTGAGGGGTTGATGGTATTTGAGACAATTTTTAGAGATCCTCATCATTTCTGGTTTCTTTACTAATGCAGGAAATTTCCCACAACAATTATGTGCGTCTTGATATGGATATTCACCAGGACTACATTGAGGGATGCCTTACATTCAAAAACCCAACACATCATAATAACGGCAACTACACTCTGGAGGCTAAAAACAACCTGGGGGTGGTCAACAGTACTGTCTATGGGCACTTCCTTGACAAGCCCTTTGATGGTAAGTTGGTGTGTGGTGATGCATGTGATGGAAAAAAAGTTCTTTAGTTACAGTAGAAGATGTACAGAGAGATTCAATGTAGCACTCATGACCAGTCAGAGCTTTTGTTTTGTTTTGTATTTGTCTAAACCTAACCCTTTCTCATGTATAGCTATTGTTTTGTTTTTCAATAACAATGACATGATTAGACTTCCTAATAGTTTTTATGAATTCATTATACCGTAAAAGATAAATTCAACTCACACTGCTATATATTTTGATGCACCACAGAGGTGTAAACAAAGAGCTTGGTTTAAGAGCATTTCTTGAAATGACGAATTTGCCTCAATTTGTTAGATATCTAACATTTTATTCATTATTGTTGAGTTAAGCAGTTAGCAGTTACTCAGTACTTATGTAGTTATAGGCAGAGTACCCAGAGAAAAAAAAACATTGAAGAAGAGAACATGCTAAATTCATTCAAAAGGTTCTGAGTAAAACTTTACCAAGATACTGTGACCACACTTACATGTTTATCTATGTATCTATTTATCTAACCTGATGCTAATTCAATGTAATTTCTTTCTTCTCAAACGTTCTGGTGTCTTTCACAAGTACAGAAAATGACTATGATTACGGTAAGTTCTTTCTCAGAAAATGTAATTTTATTATGTCTTTGCTGTCGTTTTTGGGAGAGTTGTATTCTGTCTGTTTGTCTGTCATAATGTTATGGCCCTGGCCGTTTTGTCAAGGAGTGTGTGGGTGCATGTATTGTTAGTGTGGTTGGCGTGTGTGGTCGCTGACTGGATGCGTGCGTGTGGGTGTGTGTGTGAGTGCTTTGGGCCTTCTTTTTATGTTGTGTTTTGAATGATTTACAGCACTTTGAGTTGCATTTTGTATGTATGAAAAGTGCTATATAAATAAAATGTGATTGATTGATTGATTGATCTATCAGTGGAATGACTCAATGTCCCGTGTCAACAAAACAGGATAATTGTGTTTTTATTACTTAAGCAGTTGAGCAGTCACTTAACATTAACATTAGCACTCAGTCGGTAGTTTAACACTATGACATTACTCACTTTTTTAGCACTACCCTTTGTTTCCTTTTTAATTGACTTTCATTGACAACAGTTGATCGATTTGATGTATGCATTACATCAGTGTGACTACGCTAAAGTGTGAATAATTGAGGGGTTGATGGTATTTAAGACAATTTTTAGAGATCCTCATCATTTCTGGTTTCTTTACTAATGCAGGAAATTTCCCACAACTCCCATTTATTGTGCAACAATCTAATTGTAACATGTTTTCATGCATTTTTATGCTTTACAAAACATTTATGTCTGAATATTGGGGGGCTTGGAACGGATTAGGACATTTACATGGAAAACGCGTCTCTACTTACAAAATTTTCTACTTAAGATTTCTTCCAGAACCAATTAATTTCGAAAGTAGAGGTACCACTATGTGTATATATATATATATATATATATATATATATATATATATATATATATATATATATATATATATATATATAAGACTTTTTTTTTTTTTAAATGTTGTTTTAACAGAGTGCACGTTACAATTCAATTTTCTACAAACCTTCCCTGTTATAAAAACACAAAATAGAATGAAAACCTGCGCATTAGGGTTGTTTATAAATAATAATACAGTAATAATAATAATAAAAAGATTAAACACTGGAAAACACCCTTTCTTGTATGGATAGAATGAGGTTGTAGATAAAGTCAGGTAGCACTTAATTGCTAACTAGTAACTTTTAACTTCGTTCTAAGAGTTAGGGCGCAGCAGAGGACAGCACATGCTCCACCACGGCTCTTGTAACGACGCTTGTGCGATTGTATATGCTAATATGCGTCCGGGATGAAACATTGTAACAGGGCTCCAGAATGTTTAATAAACGTTTGAAGCCCGGCTCCTCGTCTAAAGCATATGGGCGCATAGATGTTGCTACGTATATGCCGACTGCTTCAGTAATTACTAATATCTTTGGCTCTGTCTGCTTTCCAGGCTGCTTAAAAGTAGCGGGGATAAGTTGGTGGTGTTGAGCAGCTTTCTTTTTTTCGATCACCGATAACTGTATCGGGGTGATGTTAGCATGTTACCTGCAGGCATTCCTCTAGATCATGCCTTTCCAGGTCTCACTGTCATCAGCCGAAGTTGTCCACTGAGGTGAAGATTAATGTACTGGCGCCAAGTCCAAGGGCAATAATTATGCCCACACCTGCTCTGCGCCTCTCACCATGGGCAACTCCAGAGTAGAAAAGAGTCCAACCCCTCGAGAGAGGACTGGTACCAGAGTCCAAGCTGTGTGCTGATGCGAGTCCGACTCTCTCTATTCAGAACTTCTCTGCCTCACACACCAGCTCAGGCTCCTTCCCTGCCACACAGGTGTCGTTCCATGTCCCTGGAGCTAGCCTCCGGGATCCCCCACCTTTGGCTGCCACCCAGTTCACAGAGCGCCCAACCCTTATGGTCCCTCCCACAGGTGGTAAACCCATGGGAAGGGAGACCCATGTTGTCCTTTCGGGCTGAGCCCGGCCGGGCCTCATGGGTGCATCCCCGGCCACCAGGCGACCAACCAACGAGCCCCACCTCCAGACCTAACTCCACAGATGGGCCCGGGATAGCCGCGTCCGAGCAAGGAAAAACAAGATCCAGTATTTATATTCATCATAGGGGTCTTTTGAGCCGTGCTTTGTCTGGTCCCTCACATAGGATTTGTTTTCCTTGGGTGACCGTGCCAGGGGCATAGAGCCCCAGATAACTTAGCTCCTAAGATCACTGGGACACACAACCCATCTCATCCAGCACGGTAAGGTGATGACTCACGGAGGGGGATTATTCCTAAACAAATTCATAAAATTGAAAATGCAAGACAATATCATTTTCCTGATCAAAAAAATACATAGAGCGTTTTTGAATGAAAAATGAGCCATCAGGGTCAGATTATCCCTTTAAGAAACATCAGCATAGGGGTACCATAATTTTTGTCAAGATGTTTCATGAGTTTTTTTGTTGTTGTAATAATTACATTGAATCATAATTTAAAAGCATTTTTTGATTTTCCATGATTATTTATTGGATCTTTTGGAATCTCATATTTATCTTCTCGTGTTTTCCTCCAGGAACCCCAACAGCAGAGCGCCACAATCCACATGAAGATACTTTTGGGGTATGTACAAATTTTAAATTCCCAAGTTTTTGGATTTCCAAAGTTAACTAATAGCCACAGAGGTTAATTTCTTCCTCTTTATGATGATAAATTAAATTTGTATTTGTTTTTTTATTGTGAGCATTCCAATGTTTGATTATATCTACATTTGAGGACTATGTCTTTGTACCTTGTCCAGGTCATGGAAATTTGCTAAGGTGAAATTGAAGCAACAGGAATCTTTCGGTAAAGGCCTCGTTTACTCCCAAGGGTGACGTCCATGTGCGCATCACTGCGGCAATGACGCACAGAGTTTGCCTTTATACTCACGCGCAATCCACACGTGTTGTTTTGAAAATGTGTTGCAGTTTCACTCCAAGTCGGAGGGTGTCGCTACGGCTGATATTAGCTGGGACACAATAGGGCGGAAGTTCCTCTGCCTTTTATGGCCAATTCCGGTCTGCGTTTTTACTGCCGAGCATTGTAAAAAGCGGCAGCATAACATTGGATATCGTGCCTGCTAGAACAAATGGATTTAGATGACAATGCAACGCATTTAATTGTATTGCAAAATCGATCAGGAAGGTGGTGCATGCATGTGTGAGCATTCTTACACACATTACACCCACACCGCTGTAAAACTAGTTTTCTTCGCAGCAGCAAGAAGCTGCGTGGCGGATCTTCTCCTCCACGGTGACTATAAATTGAAAATAAATTGTCCTCACTTTTCTACTGTTTATGAATATGAATTTTCCTTTGATTTTCTCAATGGATATTTTTGAGAAATAAATTAATATCAAACCTATGAGCTTGAGTTATCCACAAGAGAGTTTCATTTTGGAGCACCTCAAGAAAATACAATACAATAATGCATCTTGTAGCATAGCTTATAGTGTGCCTGTGCACTTTGGGACACCTACTGGGATGTACTCCTGGGATGGACTCCTGGTCCTGCAAGGCTGAGCACCTTGCCGCACTGGCGAGTTTTCTGACTTAGCCCAGTACATCAGAAACCACTGCGACTCAATCTTCAGTTTTGGTTGTGTTTATGATTTTGTTGTTTTTTGTTTTTTTGGGGGTTCAAAGAGGACAGGAGTAGGTGACCACACTCACAGGCATTGATACAGTATCAAGCTTGTCTAAGACAGAAAGTGAATGTTGTACTTCTCTTTAATACACGGTGTTTACCAGTCTTGACATAAACCATATATAAACAAGCAGACAGAAAATGTTGCTCTTTCTGCCTGTTATAAACACGTCATAAAACTCATGTATTTCATAAAATGTAGATTTTGCTAGAAGAAATATTGTATTATGTTTAATGTATTAATGTTATCAAATAGGACGCCAAGGGTTACCTTTTGGCACTTTTTCAAGGCTAAAATGTTACAAAAGTCTTCCCTAGTTGAAGGTTCATAAGAACTACCCGTGCATTTTTGGGTACCACTCAAAAGACCGTTTCGTAGCACTCAGTTGCTTTAAACTTTTTTGTCTTATCGTCCCATTTCCAGGTTTCTATAGCAGTGGGACTTGCAGGGTTTGCTTGTGTGATGCTGGTGATTATCTTCCTCCTGATTAATAAGTGTGGGCCACATTCAAAGTTACGCATGAAAGGTAGGTTTCCAGCCTATCATTCATCAACTTTAATAATTGATTTGCAAATGTTTGTCTTAATTAATTATTAATTAATAAGGCTCACAACAAGGCGTGCCAAGAATTTTTGACTTCACAACTTTCCACGGCCAAAGTGGCAGCCAGTTGCAGGAGACCAGTTTGTGTTTTATTTTTTATTACCTTTATTTAATGAGGTAAATCAGTTGAGATGGAATTCGCATTTACAATGAGAAGAGCCACTCACAACAGTGCCATTAGCAATACATCTATCACATTTATAAAATGTAATGCATGGATTAAAGTGGAAATCAACCCAAACACATTTTTTTCAAGAATATGTCCCCAGCAGGCCCACTAGTTGAAACACGGCATTCTGATTTGCGTTTGTGGAATATGAGTTGAGCAGCAAAATCCACCCCTTTTTAGCCATCTCAGGGGCGGCCATTTTGTCACGTCTGTCGACTGAAAATGACATCACAACTGCTCAGGGCTCAGGTAACGACCAATCACGGCTCACCTGTTTTCTGAAGCTGATTGGTCGTTACCTGAGCCCTGAGCAGTTATGTCATTTTCAGTCGATAAAAGTGACAAAATGGCCACCCCCTGAGATGGCTAAAAACGGTTGGATTAACTGTTATTCCACAAACGTAATGTTCAGGGGTGCACATAATTTTTTTCATGGGGTACTCACATGAGTGCCAGGAGATTGAAAAAACAAACCCCTGTGTGTGTGCGTGTGTGTGTGTGTCTGTCTGTATATATATATGCCTCAATATCCGTGACCGATCCGAACCTTGATTTATGTGATCCGGTGGACCACTAGAGTACCGCATGAAAAAAATTGTGTGCACCCCAATATATATATATATATATATATATATATATATATATGTGTATATATATATATATATATATATATATGTATGTATGTATGTATGTATGTATGTATGTATGTATGTATGTATGTATGTATGTATGTATGTATGTATGTATATATACATATATAGATAGATAGATAGATAGACAGATAGACAGACAGACAGACACAGACAGACAGATAGACAGACAGACAGACAGACAGACAGACAGACAGACAGACAGACAGACAGACAGACAGACAGACAGACAGACAGACAGACAGACAGACAGACAGACAGATAGATAGATAGATAGATAGATAGATAGATAGATAGATAGATAGATAGATAGATAGATAGATAGATAGATAGATAGATAGATAGATAGATAGATAGATTAGGGATGGGACAAGATCTCGTGCTACGAGATCTCGCGGGATCAGAACACCATGAGATTTCTCTTCCCTGCACAGCACGAGATCTATTTTCTTTTGACAGTGTTTTGGAGTCCGGGTGAATATAGCAGATGTCCTAAAAGGAGCTGTCACCGAATGGAACTTCCGAGGCCAAATCACGGAGTCGCTGTGGTGACCGACAACGCTCGCAGCATGCATGTGGCGATACGTGAGGCTGGCTTTGAGGCACACATTAAGTGCTTATCGTGCAGGCAATGAATGCAACGCTAGTGCAGCTGGTCCAATGTTGGCTGCGTATCATGTTTGTTTAGATGTGTCAAGCATATAGTTTTTTTTTTTCAACGATGCTCAACAGCAGCACCACTTTTGACGTCTAAATAAAGGCAGCTCGAGCTGCCCGCGCACAAACTAATTATGGACGTAGTCACGCGCTAGAACAACTCTTTGGACATGATGGCTCGCGATCTAGGGCAGCGGGGTGCCGCATCTGCGGCTCTGAGGAGCCCAGAACTACGACGAGTTGCATAAATCTGACACAGACGCAGAGACATTCCTCTTGTTGAAGATCGACTGAGAAACAAGTTGAACTCTACAATACAATTATTTATATAGCGCATTTCATAACAGCTAGAGCTGTAACAAAGCACTTTAAAAAAAATACAATAAATTAAAAAAACAATAAGAGGCAGTGATACATCTATTAATAAATATATCAATAAATATTAACAAATATATAAAATATAAATAAAGCCAATAAATTAACATAAAACACTTTATACAATTGAGTTACTGCCCCACGAGCACAGTTGGATTTTGTCAAAGTATTCAGTAAGAGGAAAGATCTCAGCTTTAGCTGTTATTGCTGCAATATTTTAGAGCATGTAACGAAAGCGACTCCTGTTTGCATTTGCACTTTAGAGCTAGATGATTAATTTTCTTGCAGTCTGTTCGATAAAAAACATTTTGAAAATTGAAAAAATTACATTAGATATTTTTTTCATATTCGAAATTTAGCAAAAATCTCATCTCATCTTGTTCTCGCGGACTCAATCTCGTGAGACATCTCGTCTCGTGGGGCTTTTGTCTCGTCCCATCCCTAATATATATCCAGGAGATTGTCTTTGGTACTCACTAGTAAATAAATCACGGTTCGGATCGGTCATGGATTTTGAGTCACGGATCGGATCGTTTTTTTTTGTATGAGCAAAAAAAAAAAAAAAAACTAAATAGAACTTTGTCTTCATTCATTTTGTAAAACACTTTTGTAAAAAAAAAAACTCAACTCCTGATGTCTAATATGGCTGTTTAGGATTTAAAGGGACACTTGGGTGAGTTTAACATTGCCACTTAGATAATAGGTTTGCATGTAAATGTCATTAATGACTCAATGTATTATTTGGTTAGCTTTATTTTGAAGTTAGCCTTTGTGGAGGCGGTGTGTTTGTTGAGTATGTATGCAAAACGCTCTTGTACATGCAACTTACGTGAACGCGCACAGTTTTTTCCACCAACTATTCTACCTATTCTAACCAGTCTATACCAATCAAAGATGATTCATTCCACTGCACCACTAGTGTGTAAAGGTACGCCAATGAGCGTCGTGACGTAAATGACGGTACGCATCAGTGATTTCTGTTGCGCATGCGTACCTGCGTACCAGTTATGTGCACCCCTGTATACTATACATGATGTTCAATGGTATTGTGTCCTGAAGCTATTAGAAAGAAGGCATGGATCTGTCATTGATCATGAAGTTAATCAAAGAATATAGATTGCAGCCGTGGGTATTCATTCACTGCCAGACATTTGCAGACCCACTTTTACCTTAAGGTTTGAAAACGTTGAAGAATATATAAATGAGTTACAGGGATTGAATGGCTGGACTGTGAAAAAACAAATAAATACGTCAATGGCAGTGAATGAGTAAAAGTGTCACCAGTGAATGGACTGTGTGGTAGGCCATACACTTTGTTTTGCTTTTGTTTATTTGTTTTTACTTGGAGAAAGCAAATTGTTGATTCTGCTTTCCGAAAGTCATAGAAGAGATCAGAGAATGGTTGGTTGTGTTCAGGAATTTATATTCACAATACAACTCTATTTGTGAGTTAAGGAGAAAGGGCTTGGGCATTAAGTCTTGAGAAATTCATTTGAACCGGGACTGACATTACAATTCTCGCGGGATCATTCACATTTATGTAAATATGAAATGGTTCACCATTTCGGTGAAATGACCTGAAGAAGATCCTATGGAAGACCAGCAAAGAAGAAATGTGAAAAGTCAGCCTCGATTTCCAACTCCCATCTATCTCATCTGCAAACGGTGGTCACACTTAGCTTGTTGAGCCCTTTCCTCAGCCTCCATCTGAAGGCGGGCAAGACAAATTTTTACCCGGGCCTCATCCTGAGATCCTGACTCTTTGATAGATGACATGGCTTTGAACCAAGGGAGCATGCGCTGTGTTTTAGGTTGCCACTCACCCTTTGGCTCTACCAGTGCCACCTTTTCCTCACAAGTATCACCCTGTCTTCCTTTCATCGCAGCGATGGACACAACAAGAGTACAGCGGGTGGAAGTTCTCAGGGAGCCACCGTAAAGGCCTCAGCAGCCTCAGCCACTGGAAGATCTATTTTAAGAAGTCTCACTAGCACACCCTACAAATATTTAACCAAACAGCCCAGGTTCCATGTTTCACCAAGGTCTATGAAAATCAGAATGTGTATGTAACAGCCCAAGACCTACAAAAAATTCTCTTAGAGCCATACCGTGAACCTAACAGGATGTCCACCATTATTATCTGACGCACTTTTTCTACAGGGTTAACCAGATATACCTGATATTTTCTCTTAAGAATGTTTAGGCTTTCATGACGTTGAAACACAAAGTTGATGATTCATGAAACACTACTGCTGTTGCGACACACTGTTTGACAAGAAAGCAAAGTTGTTTTTGAAGGTTGAAAAAATGCACAAAAACTCACAATAGGACCGATATAAATAAATCCATATTTTAGAAGTTTGTTGGGACATTTGAAAAAAATTCTAATTACAGTGTGATAGTGCACCAACGTACCAGTACCCCAACATGGGCAGGGCTGTGAGGGCCCTTCATAGCTGATCGTAGCTCAAGTTTTTATTTTATTTTTTTTGCACAATATATCATATTTTCGGAGGCCTAAACATGCACAAAAACTCATCAAACTTTGCACACTCATCAGGCCTGGCAAAAATGTTGATATTTTAAAGTCATCATGCACAATTACCAAATGACCGGATTCACTCAGTTACATCCATCTATGACTGACTCTTAATGCATGTCAAGTTGTCTCCGCCGTGTAATGCTAATATTAAATGCACAAGCTAGTAAAATGAGTAAAATAAACAGACATATTTGGAAAGTTTCTTTGCAATGGGGAAAAGGCCCAAAGAGAATTCAACACAAGAGAATTCAACACAACACTACCGAAGAAGAAAAAGAAAGGTACATTTCACAGAAAATACCAGAAGACCTTCTTGAACTATCGATTCACGGTGACCAGTGATTCCCACGCACAAAGTAAGCCCGCTCTGCACAATATGCGGTCAAAATGCAGACTTCAAAACTGATTCATCAACGAATGTAAGTCCCTTCAGAGCGTCATACTTGGTGGCTAAGGCTAAAAAGTCATTCAATATTGGTGGGAAAAAAAACCTGTGGATTCGCGTTTCCTATTGAAGCTTTGCATTTGTAAAACTCAAACACACACGTGCACCCGCCCCCACACGCACACACGCACTCCCCCCCCCCCCCCCACACACACACACACGAACACCATGGATGGAAAACAGTTACAGGGCCGCGAAGCGTATGGACTTGTATGAATTGGTCTGTGCCAGAAAAAAAAGTTGGGAACCACTGACCTAGATGATCATACCTTGTCAAAATTCCCCATGTTTGATTAGAGTCAAGGCCTGAAGACATATCTACAAACTTATTTTTCATGGAAGTGGTAGCACCACCTGTTGGCTAAAGGTAATACATGCTTATCTTTATTTTGGACTTCTTTTCCTAGCGGGTCAACAAGAGAGATCTCTTGTTTGCTATTTTTCGTGAAGCGCTGTTGGCAACGCCCTGTCTGCCAAGAAAACAACATGAAACATAGCACATGCCTCAGTCCTGGCAAAATAATCAATACTTTGTTACTTTATTGTCAGAGTTTTCAAAAATGGCTCAGTAGCGCCCCTACAAATTTTGAGCCAAGCAGCCCCGGTTGTACGTTTCACCAAAATCTACGAAAATTGGAGGCAATAACAGGCCAAGACCCACCAAAAAGTCTCTTGGAACTGTATGCTAAACTTAACAGGAAGTCCCCCGTTTTGAATTTTCTTTCACTGGCCTCATTTTTGGCCTTTTATGAAGGTCCTATTTTAAAAAAGCCCTCCTTGAGATTTTACATAATTGTCTTGAAACTGTGGGAGTTTCATCTGAAGATGTTCAAGATGAAAAGTAAAAGCAAATATTTTTATTGCGTTGACTGCTGTTGCCGTGGCGACAAGCTCTTGTCCAACTCCACTCAACTCAAGAAAAATTATGCTGATTTTAACATTCGTCAAAACATATGTCTGAAACGCAGACACACCATTAACATACAATTTTTCTTTTTAAAATGACAAAAATTAACGTATGAAATTATATTTTTATCAGAAAAACCTGCTGTAACAATATCAAAAGCTCATGGTTTGGTCTTATCGTGATATTTTTGTCACACACAGTATGCTATTTATTGCAATATTGTGTGAAAGCTCACACAGCCTAAAAACATTTGGGATAAAAATAACACAATTTTGGCAAAAAAATGACCGATCCACTAACTGGGTCAATTTGACCCATCTTCTTGCATTGTTTTGTACAAAACAGCCCAATGTTTTGGGTGGTTTTGTACAAAACTACATACAGTAATTTTGGGGTTGTTTTCTACAAAAACAACCCAGAAAGTTGGGTCAGATTGACTCAAGTAGTGGATCGGTCCATTATTTTTAACCCAACTGTTTTTTAGAGTGCGACACTGCAGTAAACCCCCCTGTATTGCTGGAAAGTTCATGTTACACAGTCTGGTCACTAATTTGACAGTATCATATTTCTTATTTTTAGCATTTGAAATGTGATTGTGGCTACTGACAGTGATTCCTTTGCTTATCAAGTCAGAAACACTCTGACTAAAGGCAACAGGATAGAAAAAGCCAATTAAAAATAAATAAAATAATCACCTTGTTTGTTTCTTTTTCTATATTTTGGCGTAAACCAATCAAGTGATTCATACATACCGGTAGTACAATGATGTGTTGTATTGGGACACCTCAGAACAAATCTAGCAAGACTATTATAAACAATAGGCTAAAGGCTAAAGATTTGAATCTGAGGTGTGTTGATACACTGTGTCTGTATCATCTAAAATTGGAAATAATCATTGTGAAACTATTCTTTTACTCACCTGGAAGCTAAAACAATTAATTGAGCGAAAGAGAATTCTCAGGCTTCAGTTTAACTTCTGCACAACTGAATCAACATGAGATTTAAAAGAAAGCTAAGGGTCAAGCAATATGCCCAAATATTTATATTCCTCACTTTTCTCAAGGAGAGAGCCATCAAGAAACGTAATTGACAGTGAAAGAAAATTTGCTCTTAAAGAAAAGAGCATACTATAGGATTTCTTCTTATTGAGAACAAGCTTGTTTCGGTGGAACCATTTTTGTACTAAATTAAAGTCTTCCTCTAATATGCAACTGAATTTGTGAAACATGTGGTTTGGCGCAGTAAATAACGGTATCGTCTGCATATAATTGGGTATGACAGTCCAAGCAAATTTTAGGCAAATCATTAATAAAAATAGAGAAGAGGAGTGGCACCAAAGACTACTTTTGAATCCTTTTTCCTCCTTCTCTAAATTTTAAAGACAGACCAACCAAACAACTGCCTTGAGAATAAATTTGATGACATGTGTTACTGTCCTAGGTCCAGCAGCAGTGATAAGTGGTGAAGAAGACTCGACCAGCCCACTTCATCATGTAAATCATGGTATTACCAGCCCATGTACATTGGATGGTGGACTGGAGGCTGTGACTATTGGACTGGACAGGGTTCCCATTATTGAGAATCCACAGTACTTCAGACATGGACACAACTATAAGAAACCCACCACCTGTACGTACATGTAATGAAAACCACACATTGACAGGGGTGTGTCTTTCATGAGCACACAGGTACATTCCATTGCACAACTGCAGAACTCTAGTGCGGAAAAGGAGAACAGTATAGGTTTCGTCAGTTCCCAAACCCTCATTGAATGTTGTTCAAAGGAGAAATCCCAGTGCTTCTCAATTATTTTGTCACGTCCCCCCTAGCAAGAATAAAACAATTCGCGCCCCCCACCCCACCACCCACTCTCTGCCGCAACTATAAATAATAGCATTTGTCTATAAAACAGTTATAGGTACACCTCTGCATAACATCGTATCCTTGTTAACACAAAGAAAACGAAAAGAAAGAGATCAAGAGATAGTTCAACTTACAAGAACAACCTTATTGACATTGTTTATTAGTCTGTAAAATAAACATTTTAATGCATCAATTTGCCTGAAATTAAAAAAATAATATCCTTGTTTACGCTGTAAACATTTTTGACACTTATTGCACCATTTGCTGATGAAAATAAAATTAAACAAAATCAATAAATAATAACAAATTAATTCAAGTTCATTAATTCAATTGTTCCCCAGGGTCACACTCCTCAGCATCGCAGCCCCCCGCCCCTCTATTTGAGAAGTACTGCTCTATCCCGAAAACTACTGTGCAGAACAGCGACGATACATAGCACATATATATATATATATATATATATACCATTCTACCAAATTGGTTGAAATTGCTGTCCCACAATGAAAATCAAAATTTAAAAAACAATGAAGTGTTCAGACCTTGCATATTTAGTAATATCTTGTTATGATCTATTTTACCACAAGGCATTAATTCAGATACTATTAAACTGAATGTATGAAAAGTGGCGGCACGGTGGTTGACTGGTTAGCACGTCCGCTTCACAGTTCAGAGGTCGTGGGTTCGATCCCGGCTCCGGCCTCCCTGTGTGGAGTTTGCATGTTCTCCCCGTGCCTGCGTGGGTTTCCTCCGGGTACTCCCGTTTCCTCCCACATTCCAAAAACATGCATGGTTGATTGTTGATTGGACTGTCTAAATTGCCCCTAGGTGTGATTGTGAGTGCGGATGTTTGTCTCTGTGTGCCCTGTGATTGGCTGGCAACCAGTTCAGGGTGTCCCCCGCCTACTGCCCAAAGACAGCTGGGATAGGCTCCAGCACGCCTGCGACCCTTGTGAGGATAAGTGGTATGGATAATGAATGAATGAATGTATGAAAAGTCTTCCTTCACTTCCTATTGGGAGGTGGCTGTCCCAATATCTAACTCCTAAATTTCAATTCATGAAAAAAAAATGTAGATTTTTGCCAATTTCAAAAATACTTTACTTTAATAGAACATTTTGGTTGCTTTTAAATGTATGGTGAAAGATTTACATTGATTTTGTAGATTTTTTTCAAATTAGAAGTTTTTATGTAAAAAAACCTGTCCCAACTTTTCATGTCACTACCGAAATGCAATGAGTATTTGTCTGTAGGCAGGGCTTGGTTTTAGCCACATCCCCAGAAATTTCACCACTAAGAGACATTACCTTCATCACTGGGCACATGGCGAGTAATTAATTGGCAGCATTCTTAAGTTATGTGCCCTCCATAGTCTCTAAATCAGCATGTGGTTTTAAGGACCGTCAATACCGAACACCTCATTTCGGCAATAAAATGAACACTTTTGATTTTAATGCTAAATGCACTGTTTTCTAGCTCTATACACATGCTCAAAACTGTCTGTGGTAGCCACGTTGTGCCTAGCATTGTTGAGTATTGTCAACAACTATCATAAAACGTCACTACCGAAACGGTCACTACTGAAACGTTTTGGTCGTGACATAATGGTTTCGGTAGTGACAATATGATGTTTATTTTTGAATAAAGTACGTTTTAAATAATATAATACATAGATGCATATGTCATATATTAGATCTTTCTGTTTTTAACAATATTATATTCCATATTTTATCCAAATTTGAAGGGAAAAATAAACCCAAACCGGTCACTACCGAAACATACAGAAAGGTTTCAGTTGGGACATAATGGTTTTGGTAGTGGCAATATGATGTTTATTTTTGAATAAAGTAAGTTTTAAATAATATAAAACATAGATACATATGTTATACATAGATCTCTCTGTGTAACAGGGAAAAACACCAAAATGCCAAACAGCCTAGCAGAGACAGAGTACAGGCGAAGGGTTACAATAACCCAGTGAAATCCAAAGAATATTTAATAAAGGAAAAGAGAAAGAAATAAGAGATGGAAGGAAGAAGGAAAGCTGAAGTCTACCAATAAATTATCCAGCAGAGAGCAAAGAAAAGTCAGAAGAGCATGGAGGAAAAAACAAGACCACCGAATGTCTCTCAAAAAACAGAGAGAGAGGAAACATACATACAGGGAAATGTATGTTCAAAAAATGTTTGTCATTCCAATTAAATTTTCATTTGGAAGGTGAAACCACAGTTTTTCAATGATGAAGAGCCCTGTGATGGACAGGTGACCGGTCCAGCGTGTACCCTGCTTTTGCCCTAAATCGGCTGCGATCAACTCCAACCCCCTGCGACCCTGAGTATAGCACAAAGCAGTAGAAAATGAAAAAAATAAGGTTTCATTAGTTATAATACGGCGGCACGGTGGTCGACTGGTTAGCACGTCCGCCTCACAGTTCAGAGGTCGCGGGTTCGATCCCGGCTCCGGCCTCCCTGTGTGGAGTTTGCATGTTCTCCCCGTGCCTGCGTGGGTTTTCTCCGGGCACTCCGGTTTCCTCCCACATTCCAAAAACATGCATGGTAAGTTGATTGGATACTCTAAATTGCCCATAGGTGTGATTGTGAGTGCGGATGTTTGTCTCTGTGTGCCCTGCGATTGGCTGGCAACCAGTTCAGGGTGTCCCCCGCCTACTGCCCAAAGACAGCTGGGATAGGCTCCAGCACGCCCCGCGACCCTTGTGAGGAGAAGCGGTACAGATAATGGATGGATGGATAGTTATAATACACGTTAAAAGTTAAAATATAGCAAAACTAGTTAAGTGATAACAATTCTACCCTCACACAAAGTATTACTGCAACAGCGGCAACAATATGGTCACTACTGAAAAAACTATAAAAATACTCTGTAGAGGAGGGAATGGAAAAAAATATGAATCTGCTAGTAGAATTAGTTTTATTCTTCTGTAATTGTGTGTTTCGGTAGTGACGCATTTTTTTTTTTTAGGGTTGCAAAGTATACCGGTACCAATATAGTACCACGGAACTAGAGTTTTTAAAACAGTACTATACCAGCATTTAAACAACAACGGTACTTTTATTTCATTTTATTGAATGTGATTGAAATGGTAAATTGGAGACTGTCCTTTTAAGCACTGCGAGGCCAGTGAGTGTGACGTAGTTGCCCACGCGCCTCCACCTCCTTACATGCTCACAGGCTGAGAGAAAGTGAAGTCGCGCAGACAAAACAGGTGGAAGACAACGAGGAACAGAGATAGCAGCTGCAGAAAAGCCCGTACTCGTTGATAAAACGGGGACCCGAAGTACGGTGTGAAATACTTTGTGTTCAAACCGAATGACAAAGGCGAGCCACTGAACACAGAAGCACCGTAGTGCAAGTGGTGCTACAAAGTCTGGGAGGCAAATTTGTCCAAACATATGAAGGACAACCATGCGAATTTGTTCCGCGACTTCTCTCAAGAACGACAAGTGATAATGTTGTTCACCAGTTCACTAGACTATGTCAATGAAATTAGGATAGCCGACATACAGAGAGCTAAAACATGTCCAGGGGGTGAAATTAAGCTGTTTTATTCGCCAAATGTGATTGTAAAGTTTCTTGTGTAGAAGCTTTTCATAAAATATTGTGAAGAAACGCAATGTGATTAAATTGATTAAAAATCTATTTAGACAGACCAACATATGAAAAAGTAATTCTAACAAATGACAATTTTACATTACTGTATTGTCTGTTAAAAAAAATCTGTTTGTCTAGTAGAAATTTACTACTGGTTATTGGGTACGCCAAAAAGACATTTTCAACCCCTAAACACGTCCTTGGTTAATAAATGCATAAAATATATTTTTAAAAATGTAATTACATTCTTAAAATATTGAAATAACCAATTAAGGCATAAACATTATATATCCATCCATCCATCCATGCATTATCCATACCGCTTATCCTCTCAAGGGTCACAGGCGCGCTAGTCTATCTCAGCTGTCTTCGGGCAGTAGGCGGAGTACACCCTGAATTCGTTGCCAGCCAATCGCAGGAAATGGAAATTGCTTTACATTAAATGTTGGAAGGTGTTCTTTTTTCATATTAGTCTCCTTATTTGAAAAAAAAGCTCTTTGTTTACAGTGATTTTTTTTTTTCTTTTTCTTCAACAGAGATTGTTGCGACATGTTTTGGTCTTAAATTATATGTTTAAGATCTTAAAAATCAGTAAATTTGACTTGACTTGACCTCAAATGGTGCAAGAACCCTGTTATTACCTTGCAGAAGACATGATTCCCATTAAAACAGTGGAAAACGAGGGGTTTGAAAGATTCTTCAAAGTACTAGACCCGTGTTACGAGCTGTGTTTTTATGTTTACGTTATGTTTACATTCACTGCACATTTTGATAAAAATTGTCGCTGTTCCAATTAAAACCAGTTCAGAAAGCTTAGCTGACTTAAAATGTTATTTTTTCTTTGAGTTTTATATACATTTTAAATATGTTTTATGTTTAACATGTGGGCGGCACGGTGGTCAACTGGTTAGCACGTCCTCCTCACAGTTCAGAGGTCGTGGGTTCGATCCCGGCTCCGGCCTCCCTGTGTGGAGTTTGCATGTGCTCCCCGTGACTGCATGGGTTTTCTCCGGGTACTTCGGTTTCCTCCCACATTCCAAAAACATGCTTGGTAGGTTGATTGGACTCTCTAAATTGCCCCTAGGTGTGATTGTGAGTGCGGTTGTTTGTCTCTGTGTGCTTTGCGGTTGGCTGGCAACCAATTCAGCGTGTCCCCCGCCTACTGCCCGAAGACAGCTGGGATAGGCTCCAGCATGCACCGCGACCCTTGTGAGGATAAGCGGTATCGATAATGGATGGATGGATGTTTAACATGAGGAAAATGGTCAGAAATGTGCAAATTAGTCTTAAAAAAACGATGTAAAAAAAAAAGAATCGTGATAAAATCGTGATTGTGATTTTATTTTTTAAAAATCGTGATATGATATTTTTGCCAGATCGCCCACCTCTACTTCAAACTATAGTAGAACAACTAAGTGTGCATCCTTGGTCACATTACTGAAACAGTCAGGGAAGTGGGAATGGTGTGGTGTCCTGTTTGTAGATTAAACTGGGGTGGAAATGAAGGAATGAGTACAGAAATGTAATGCGGGTGCGTGGTGCGCACCAGCGTCGCCCTGTGCGTTTAGAATGTGAGAGCAGTGCTCAGTTGGTCACACGCCAGCTTCGAGATTAACATTGCATGTTGGTGTTGTATTTTTGGGTAATGACAATTCTTTTTGTTTCTCTCTTTAAGATGTTGAGCATCTCAAACGGAGGGACATTATTTTGAAGAGGGAGCTTGGAGAAGGAGCGTTTGGCAAAGTCTTCTTGGCGGAATGTTACAC
The DNA here is from genome assembly GCF_054856515.1 of Filicampus tigris. Classification (NCBI taxonomy): domain Eukaryota; kingdom Metazoa; phylum Chordata; class Actinopteri; order Syngnathiformes; family Syngnathidae; genus Filicampus; species Filicampus tigris. The sequence continues at coordinate 2,194,676 of NC_141220.1, forward strand.
TCTGTGCCCAAAAAAGGAGAAAATGCTTGTAGCCGTAAAGGTGAGAGGGGTGGAGAGAGAGTCAGCGAGTGAAAGAGAGAACTGTGTATGTGTGTGTGTATTAAAGTATGTGGAGCATCAAAGGTGCCCCCAACAGCTTCATCCATGCTTTCATTGTTCGAACTGCTTTTCCTCACGAGGGTCACAGGCATGCTGGAGCCTATCCCAGCTGACTGACGTGCAGTAGGCGGGGTACACCCTGAACCGGTTGTTGCTGTGAATGCTTGTGCTGAAAATGTCTTTTATTTTTTTATATGCTCTATAATCATATCGCATATTGCTAATCATATGCTTGCTTCTGGAGTTTCAATAATTGACTTCTAATCAATGGTCATTTAACTTCCATCCACCCATTTATTTTCTATGCCAGTCAATTAAAAAAAAATCAAATTGATCAGTTTTGATTAATACTGATATTTCAAATCATTATTTTGGAAATAATCCAAATTCGATAAGAACATTTTATAGGTGTTTGCCAGCAGTATTGGAATTAGTGTAAGTGGCCAACGTTTATGATCCAGAAGCTATTTTCTAAAGCACAATTAGCTGGACTTGTATAAGAAGCACATTAATTTTGGTACTCCCCATGGATTATAATACCAATACTTTGGGGAACAATTTATGACGCCATGGTCTTTAGGTTTCTTCAAAGTTTTATGATGACAAGTGGTCATTGAATTACTTCAGGGGTATCCAATCCAGTCCTCGAGGGCCACTTCTCTTTATGTTCTAGATGTTTCCTTCCTCCAACACACCTTGTTTCAAATGATCTCTGCAAAAGCCTAATGATGATCCTGAACCTAAATCATCATCTAAAACATGCAAGATAGTGGCTCTCGAGGATCAGATGTGGAATCCCCTGTACTACATGATGGGCAAGTATCCCCGCCATGCACAATTTGGTCAGTGAACTGTGTAGACATGTGAGTGATGAGCGACAATTTACAGCTGGAACCCAACACTAAACCTTGTTTCTGTGAAACAGTGGTGCCAGCCATTGGAACACTTCACTGCTTTTAATACTGTATACCTTGCACTTGATTTGACATTTGATTGAAATAGACAACATACTCTTTCTTTCTCTCCAGACTCTGAAGGACCCCACTTTATCAGCAAGGAAAGATTTCCAACGGGAAGCTGAGCTGCTGACCAATCTCCAACATGAACATATTGTGAAATTTTATGGAGTATGTGTGGATGGAGATCCACTCATCATGGTCTTTGAGTACATGAAGCATGGAGATTTGAACAAATTTCTCAGGTGAGGCAGGAAAATGTAAAACATAGAGCTTGGTATTGTTAGATAATACTAACACAACAGTGAGTTAGTCAATCAGTCATTCAGGAGATACAGTCCCTCCAGCGTATCTTGGCCCTCCTGGGATGTGCCTGGGACACTAAACCAGTGAAGTCATTCAAACCAGATGCCTGAGCCACCTCATCTGGAACAAAGTTCTACATTTCGGACAGCCATGGCCAAGTGGTTAAGATTGTCACTTGCCATCGTGGGCACCCTGATTCAAGACCATCCAACCCCAACATCACCCTGACAAAACGGCTGTGATCAGACACTGTTACTTGCTCCCCCCTCTTAAGTAGCCCCTTGCTCCAGTGTGTGCCACTAACAGTGTGCGTTTGCTACGTCCACGGAGAACAAATTTCATGTATATATCTGTACATGGATCCTATTAGATCCTATTTAGCTGGCAGGACTTTTTCTGTTAGCCTACGTTCCTCTGAGTCCCGCTCTGCTCCTCTATCGTATGGTGTTCCACAGGGTTCTATTTTGGGGCCACTGCTGTTCTCATTGTATTTGCTGCCCCTGGGTTCCATCCTTAGAAAACACTGGATTTCCTTCCACTGTTATGCTGATGACTGCCAAATCTATATGCAGACATCTAGAGGACATCAAAGACTGGATGTCACTGAATTTCCCACCTTGTTGACATGGTCCCCCTGGCTTCATATCTAAAGCCAAAAGTCTTAAACTTGGGTTTTAAAATGGACAGAGATCTTAAATTGGACCAGAAAATCAGCACAGTTGTAAAGTCGATCTTCTTTCACCTTAGACAGCTGGCTAAGGTAAAGCCCCTCCTTTCTGATCAGCACTTAGAAACAGTCATCCATGCCTTTGTTACATCTCGGCTAAATTACTGTAATGCACTTTATTTTGCACTTTACTATATTCTTTACTATATTCTCAAATGTCTCCAGATGGTCCAAATGCCGCTGCTCACCTCCTAACTGGTGCTCGGAAGATGGAGCACAAAACACCAATTCTGGCCTCCCTTCACTGGCTCCCAGTGCATTTCAGGGTTCGATTTAAGATTCTCCTATTTGTGTATAAATCATTAAATGGCCTCGCCGCGGCGTACCTCTCTGAGCTCCTCCACTCCTACGCTCCTTCCTGCAGCCTCAGGTCTGCGGACCAGGCGCTGCTCGAGGTGCTGAGGACCAAGCGGAGCCTCAGAGGGGATTGAGCCTTCTCGGCTGCTGGTCCTTCCCTTTGGAATGACCTCCCATTGGATGTTAGTCAAGCCCCCTCTCTGTCCACTTTTAAAACCCGGTTGAAGACACATTCCTATTCTCTGGCTTTTGATCAGACCTGAAATTTTCGGCTCTTTTGCGGTGTCAATTGTATATAGTGTTTTGTGTCAATTTGTTAACACTTGTGTATTATGGCCTTTTTATTGTTTATTATTTATTGTTTTGTAAAGTGCTTTGCTTAAAGTGCTCTAGCTGTTATGAAATGCACTATATAAATAAAATCGTATTTTATTGTATTGTATTGTACATGACAAAGAAGATGATGATGAGAACCATAAGAGACTAATGGTTAGCGGAAAAGTGATTCTTGAGGATATTCACTACCACCTCTGGTCTTACTGGAGTCATCAGCCGTTCTATCTGCGTTGAAGATACAGTGCATAGCTAGCGACATGTTTCCATGAAGATCATGATGGTTCAGGCCAAAATCCATTTATTAGTGCTGACCCACAGCTGCAGATTTTATACATTTTATTCACCAGGGACCACAAATAAGCTAGGAAAATGCTAACCAGAGATAACCATTGAGGAGTAAACTTTAACCCAGCCCTTAGACATCCTCGCTTCGCCCGCCTTTGTTTACGAGTCTCAATGCTGCGAGGCCTTCCTGACTGGATTGTTAGCGATTTGTTTCTTGGAGATCTCTGGAATACGCCGTTGACCATTTATGAAGTTCTCGCAATCACAAGAGCCGATGTCCAAAAGTTGTTGTTGGCTGTATGAGATTACCACAAGAATGCTCTTCGGAAGCAGACTTGAAATTAGAAGCCAAATAACTACAAACTTTAAAAATTTGTAACCGTGAGCTTCTCATTACACATGGGAAGCCACAGTAGTAATGTATGCCAGTAGTCATGGTTTTCTAGATTCAATATGTCTTTGAACTCGATCATAACCATTTGACACTCTCCTTAGAGCCCATGGACCAGATGCCATGATCCTGGTGGACGGACAGCCACTGCAGACTAATGGGGAGTTGGGTCTGTCCCAGATGCTTCACATAGCCAGTCAAATTGCAGCTGGAATGATCTACCTTGCATCACAACACTTTGTGCACCGTGATTTGGCTACCAGAAACTGCCTGGTAGGGAATGCTTTCCAGGTGAAGATAGGAGACTTTGGCATGTCAAGAGACATTTACAGCACAGATTATTATCGGGTAAGGTCATACATATTTTTTTCATCAAACAAACTACTGTAATTTGTTCATATTTGAAATTTACAGAATGTACAGTACACCCGACTGAACTAAACGTAGCATTTTGCATATTAGCAGACTTATGCAGTGATGTTGGATGTACAAACAATTACTACACTGTACATTTTCAATAGTCAGAAGAGAAGGCAACTATTTTTTTATATGGTGCACTTCAGAGATTAGTTTTTTTTTATTGTTGATACAGTGTGATGTTTTAACCAGGATACCCTAGTGACCTAACTACATCGCACAATTTACAAACTATGTGCATTTGTTTGCGTCTATGGTCAGGTGGGAGGCCACACTATGCTGCCTATTCGCTGGATGCCTCCAGAAAGCATCATGTACAGGAAGTTTACCACAGAGACTGATGTGTGGAGCTTTGGCGTTGTTCTCTGGGAAATCTTCACCAATGGCAAACAGCCCTGGTTCCAGCTGGCCAATAACGAGGTACACATTCACAGATATCTGCACGTGCTTGACAACATTTACATAAGCATGTGTTTTATCCCTCTTGCCCAACGTTAGCTGGGATAGGCTCTAGCCAACCCGTGACCCTAATAGGAGTAAGTGGTAAAGAAAGTCAATGGATGGATAGATATTTATATGTAGAGTAAGAGTGTAGACAATAGCAATTCATGACTATGTTGCATGTTATAACTTTGAATCTGTGTCATCCTTCTTCCAGGTGATTGAATGTATAACTCAGGGCACTGTACTTGAGCGCCCAAGGCTCAGTCCCAAAGAAGTCTATGATGTAATGCTAGGCTGCTGGCAGAGGGAACCACATCAGCGCCTTAAAATGAAGGACATTCAGAAGACTCTATTATCTCTGATGAAAGCTGCACCAGCCTATCTGGACATACTTGGTTAGAAACAGACCATATGAAGTGGAACGGAATGTATTTTCCGGACTATAAGCTCCTACTTTTTTCCTAGGTTTTGAACCATGCGGCTTTGCATCTATTCTGTGGATTTTTCTTCCCCTGCTAGGGGTGCTAGCGGCCCCAGTGCAATGCGGGTTTTCAAAAAGTATTCATCAAAAAATAAAAATGAAAAACACAGCCATATTGCAGAAAGACGCATTGTTTCAAAGAGATGAGTTGACTCTGAGGTAGAGGTAAGATCTTAAGCCCGACCCCGACCTGGCCCGCCTAAAATGTCAATCATTACGTTCGGGTCGGGCTTCTCTCTCGCTGACTTTTAAAAAAATAGATGTATATGTTTATAAAAATGCTAAAACGATGTGTGGATATCAAACTAAGGAAACTAAGGTCCGCGAAAAATCAGAAGTCTCCTCATCACAACGTACTGTACTAAACTCTTGCAATGACAATTCCAAGAACTCCTTCCTGTCTCTGTCTCTATCCACCCGTCATTGTTCTTCTTTGTCTCTCTGCCTCTCGCTCTCTCTTAAAGTGCCGCGCTAGATTCTTAAGGACATACTGCTGCTGTGGTTTATGGCCCAATTTTCAACCCGTCAAAATGACGGATTACCTTAAATCTTTCCCGTCAACTCTTAAAAAAAATCTGTCAATGATGGAAAATTGTCAGTTAATGTGACCTCTGCAGACACAGAAATATAAAATATGTAAATGTTTATACAGTCTTGTTTAAGTTAGATTTTGTTACAAAAGACAGGCTTTAATTTGTTATCATAAATCAGCCCTCCTCCTCCCGAGTCCTCACAAATAAAATATGAAATTTCGGGTTTGCTTCGGGATTGGGCCTGCAAATCAAGTTAATTGGTTGGGCTCGGGCTGGGTCGGGCTTTAATACCCGTGGGCCTGGGTCGGGTCGGGCTGGATTTTTTTAGGCCCGATCTTACCTCTACTCTGAGGCTCTGTACATACCCGCGGGCACTCAAAAAATGCGCGTGATGGACCAACAAGGGCACAAGTGTATTTATCCCCGTGAGCTGGTTGGCTGCGCATCGTCACAGCCTCTCGCTAGTCTCATCCACGCTAACAAACGAACAGCACTTTTGAACAACATTCTGTTCGGAAATTCACAACGTTATTCCAAATGTGCCGTTCATTTCGTCAGAGTTAATAAAGTTAATAAAATGTTAGTGTTTGTTAGTTTTGTCTTAAGTTTGTCTTCAAACAGCTTACCTTAACTAGAATCCAGTATTCTACCCAAAGGACCTTGTTGATGTTATTGTGCAAAGAGAAAACTTAAGGCATGATTACCAACGGCGACCGTGCTTCTTCTTCGTTTTAAAAAAAGGAGGCACTGAAGAAGCAGTAGTGCCACTTGCCACTTTGCACAACAACGATGACAAGCGTTTAAAAGTGCATTACACCATGATTGTACCTTTGGATAAAATGCACCACATCATTCTAATTAAGGTAAGTCAATTTTATGATAAAGATTAAAACTTTAACATAGTTATTAGCGAACATTGCGCCGTAATCATCCACTGCCGTGGCTGAAGCTCACGTTCCTCTCACAGCCTGCAGCTTGGTATTTATTCTTCATTTTGCATTTTTAAAGTTAAATTTGTTGTATAACAAGTATTTAGAAGGGTGGGAACCATTTCCGGGGGTTCGCAACAGCATAACAGAGGCGTAAATCCATCAAATCCTAAATTGTAAATTCATACATTTACAGTTCAAAATTTTTCTGTAAATGCAGTAAATATCAACATAGATAGGTGTGACTTATATAAAGGTGCAGCTTATGTATGTGTTTTTTTTTCGTTATTTTTTTTTAATAGAATGGGTGCAGCTTATATAAAGGTGCGGCTTATAGTCCGGAAAATACGGTACATTACTCACAACATGGCCTAACAGCAAAGTTCCTGCGGTTGGCTGCCTTATTAAGGGACAGTTAACTCATAGTGGCACATAATGTAAGCCCTTTGAGATGTTTGTATGTATTGTATCTGTTTATCGGTGTTGGAATGCAGCTCTCTGGACATGAATCAGAAAACTAGCTGATTGTTGTTCATGATAATAATATAGTGTGGGTTTGTTGTCATTTGATATTAACATTTAGAATTGTAATAAAACGTATGCCTCAATGATTGTTTGTACCTATTATTGATATCAATTGACTAGGGGTGGGTGAAAAATCTCTTTTTTTTCCAAAAACTCAATAACGATAATTTGGCGATATTCTACAACAAATATTTTAAATCTGCACTTGCTTCACAGACCAATTGTGGATAGACAGCGTTTGGGACAAAAACATCTATTTTAACTTGATAAATACAGCTTCGGCAAAACTTAATGATATTCTACGACAATATTTAACAAAAACGAAAAAAAAAATATGTATAGAGTTACATTGATTTTTGGGAATATTTATGTCATTTAAATGTCTGCTGTTATTCCATAATGATGTGATATTTTGAGCTGCAGTAAGAACTGGTGTACCACTGTCAACTACCAGAGCAATAAGAATGAGGAAAAGGGTATTAACTACAGCCATCAGAATGAGAAAAAATGTATTTGCTATGTGACGTGTGACGAAGTGTCACCTGGCGAGGGGGAAAAAAAAAGACGTTGTCATGACATCACCCAATTTCATACATTGCCCAACGTATTCAGAATACAGTTGAATAACAAAACTGCAATTTACCGGAAAGTGCATTTTCCCACTCATTCATCGCTGTGATATGTAAACTTGTGACTTTATTTATGTTTGGGTGTATACTGGCGTCACACTAATAAACTGTCGTAGTTTGTGCAACATGCCTCGGGAATACAGGCTAGTTATGAATGATGAGGACTAAAAGCGTGTAAATGCTTGTTAACCGATTAACCAGGATGTCACGTTTGACTTGCTCGCTTAAGTACTGAGTGTGTATGTGAGTGAGTGCATGCGTGTGTTTATATATGTTGGTTCAACTCGGCGACTCTTTTCTGAGTGTGTGTGTATATAAGCTTTTGTTTAGCGTGCTTGCACGGTCGCCAAGTTTTCCTCATAATCCATATGGCTCGTGGTGCAACAGAATTGCTCTTCACGGTGACCGTTTTGGCACATCTAACAATGTTATTCCCACCGACTTGTCAACCCCAAACCATTTACAGACTACGGACGACGTGGACTCGCGCCTTGCTATTATTCCCCGCTGGACACTCCTCCATACTTGAAACATAGCTTGGCTGCAGTGCGGACTGAGTCACGTGACCGGGTCCTGCCCGTTGATTCGGCGAATGATTTTCTTCCTCCTCCTCTGCCGTCAATGCACACTGATTTTTCAGCATTTCCTCACACTTTGCGGCCGTCGACTGACTCGAGTTAGAGGCAGTATTAATACTCGATAATGTAAAATTACACATCGTGAAAGCAAGCTTGACGATGACATCAATAACGATATATATCACCCACCTCTACAATTGACATAATTTGATCCATTTTCTGAGGAAGTAGTAAATACGAGGGTTAAAAGATTAGTAAAATTCTGCATTACTTTTATTTTTGGAAATGTATATTTTTTTTTTTTACCTTCAAAAAGCTAAACATTTAACATGCTTTGGACTCAGACTTCATAGAATCTTATCATGACCAAAGCTCCCAGACTTCACAGTGGAGGTGGCTACTAGAGTGACTTGGAACAAAAGTGCCTCTTCCTGCTTTCAGCTGTATTCTTCAAGAGGGTCATTTGAAATGTAACAAAGTAATACAATTTCCATATTGCATACAGTATACTTTCTGGAATACAGTAACCATATAAACTCTGACAAATTTGAGCACTCATTATTTTTGCATTTACTCTACATGATCCTGGTTTCACATTACGGTATCCTTTTTTTAATATTGCCAGAGTTTTTTTAGGAACATTTTCTTTATCTGTTTCTCGAAGTTGGTATTTGGAAACGCTTACGAAAGCACGTTTAAAATGGTAGTCAGACCGGCCTACAGGAGGTTATTATTTGGTCGGACAAAATGGTGGATAAATGGACGGTGGAAGGGTACCCCGGCTGTAGGCGGAGGGCGTAAACAAACCAGAATTTTTAGTAAAATGCCCTGTAAAGACTTCACGCGATAAGGATTTTTGGAGTCAATCAACGATCAGTGACTTTGAAAAAAAATGATACTCGATCAGCAATTCGATCAGAAGACGAAACAATATATCTAATTAAGCAACTTATATATTTACTCTACAATCGACAATGCATTGGAAAAATAATAATTTAAACCCAAATTTTTTTGCAGACAGCAATGATTATTCTAACCGTTTGTCCACGTTTACCTGGCATTTACAAAGCAAGTCTTTTCTTGATGACATCAATCTTTTCACAATGCTCTGGTCTCCTGCCCTTTTAGGGAACACTCGGGTAACATTGGCGCATATCGGGAGAGTCTTCTCTTCTGTTTTGGAGAGATCACATTCCTGCTAAAAAAATTAATGAATAATCATTAAAAAAAAACAGCACGGTTGTGTTTTCGTGCTGGCGTCACCAGCAAAACCAGCAGCAAAAGCAAAACAAAACTTGAACAGTCGAACCTTGCTGGCCCGTCCTGTGGCTCAGTTCATTGGGTGGGTTGCACAGTGACCAAAGTTTCGGCTGTTCAGATCTTGTTTGTTTGGTTTTGCTTTGTTTTTGCTGCTGGTCTGCCGGTCTGATGACACCAGCAAGACTATCACGAAAAAACAACAAAACCATGCAGGTCGATGTTTTTTTTTTTTCTCTCTTTTTAGGAGGGAAGTCATTTTATTCCAAACTGACCAAAATACTTCATCTTCCGAGTCAGAATCACTGAAACGATAGCTGCAAATTACACACCTCTCACTTGGTCCATCCCATTTGTGTTGTTTTGCTGGAAGCCCATATCCCTCTGAGCGGCGTGTTTGGCAACTAAATGAATTTTTGTCAGGAACAAGTTCAAAATTTCAGAGGCGATTACGTGTTTGTAGAAAGTTGCTTAGATTAATTTATTCATTCCCGAACCGTTTCACAATGGTGAACACATGCACCATTCATTGGTGCAACAACAGGGCGAACAAGGATTTGAAAAGAAGCTTGTTCTGAATACCTGTTGAGAGTAGGACATGTGGATTGTAAGGATAAATCGAAAAGATTTCCAACCAACGAAATATACTAAAGTGTGTTCTGACCATTTTGTTGAAGGTAAATATCATAAGATTAACATGCATTTTACCGTAGTGCAACCATGATGTTTTTATGTTGATTTATTATCCCAGTCTACTAAACGTTACCACGAAATCCACTTTATATTGCACATTGTTCTACAATGTAAACGTCATTTGTAGTTTCACCAAGATTTTAATCCAGTGGTTTAATAAATTATATTTTCCAAAAAATAAATTGGATATCGTCCCATCTTTTAAATTGGAAAACTTGAACTTTTCAATTTTCAACTCAAAAAAAGTGGGGCAAATGATTGCCTCCCTATTTTTTTTTTTTAGATCTGCTAACTTATTCAGGTTTTTAGTGCACCTGATTCGATCAGCTCATCAGCAATATCTGCAGAAGCCTGATTAACGATCCTGATCATTTGAATCAGATGCGTCGGAGGAGTGGAACAACTAAATCATACATGATAGTGGCCCTCGAGGACCGGATTTGGACACCCCTGATAACTGCAATATAAACCAATATAAATATGTCCTGGATTGCACCATTCTTTTGTTACAATCAGAGCTGGGCACTTGACCATTTTTTGCCTGTCCGGCCGCAACCCTCCACCCTTGACTTGGCTACCCTTCTGGCCGCAACCCCCCGGCCATATTCATAAACTGCCCCCGCCCCATTCCGCCCTCCGACCAAAAAAAAAAAAAAAAAAAAGCATCCATGAATGACGTCGCCGCCGGAGAGGCTTTTTAAAGGTCATTAGCTGGCTAATTTACAATTTGAACCCGCTGTTGACACGCTTCAAATACGCCAGTAGTACTTAGCCAACGTGCGTGTGCTTACTTACGAGGCCCGGGCTGGATTTGTCGTATTGTATAATTATTTGGGACCAACAGTCAGCCAGAAGTCGTAGTCAAGGTACTTATTTATTTTCCACACTTCCCCTCCTCCCCGACCTTCAAAATCAAAGCGGTTGGGGGGCGGCGGCAATGCCATAATCCCTATAACAGCAGTTGTCGCTCGCGCCTACGCGGGAGTAGGAAGAAGCCTAAAAATCAGCCTTTCACCGAGTAGGCTGAGATGAATTTTGGCCACCTCACAAGCACGTCACACGCATAAGGGCCGATAGTGGGCCGGACTAAAATACACCTTACATAAATACACCATGCTTAGTTAAGCCATTTTTAAGAATTTGTCGGCCTCCCCCGGAGGGTCCAACCGGTCCAGCCCAGGGACGGACTGCCCAGCTCTGGTTACAATACAATTACGGTAATTATGTTGGTCGGAAGGGAGCTGTAGTGATTGTTTTGGTTGATTGGTATTTAACTGCTCAATCCCACAGCTTTGCTCAGCAAACAGCTTCTCTTTCAATTGGCGGTGTTTGCCCCTATTCAGTTCAGAGTTGTAGGGAAAGAGCAGTCTTTTAATGACAAGCATCGCAAACAATGTACTGTTTATCAGTGAGTCACTGGCGCAGACCGCTGCAACAGTAAAATAATGTTTGTTTAGGGCTGGGCGATAATTCAATATCAATATGTATCACGATCAACATGTGATCAATATCAATAGAAAATGCCTTTAATAACATGTTCGATATGTGTCCACATGAAGAAAGAAGCCGCTTGCACCAACAAAGACACAAAAACCAGAGAACAAGGTGCACTACTCCTCATAGCCTCACAAAATCTTTGCCAAATTTTGAAGGCTGGAGAAGGACAAAGACGTGGACAGAGCGGGGAAAGGTCCTTAGTGCCCAAATATTCAAACATGGTATGCTTGTATTGAGTTTTTCACAAAACAAAACCTGAAAAATGAGCTCATGGAAAATCTACGATTTGTGACGGTGAATTATTTAGTAGTCTGAAAGCCCTCAATCTTTGGTAAGACCTATTACCAAGGGGCATTATGAGTCACGCATAATACTGTCAGTGACAGGGAGATGAATAAAGGGCCACTGATACTCCACAAGGTTTGACTTACACTTGCTGTATTGATATAACAGGAAAAAAATAATATGCAGTAAGGAGTCAAAACTCTTTGATTTTAGCCATGATTTATGGCTTTTGATCAAAGGCCTGGTCATAAATAATATTTTTGATATTAATAGTTTCCGGACACCTGAAAGCGATAAAATTTAACTATCGTACATCTTAGGGGTCAATATTATTTTTTGAAGTAGTCAAAAGGTCAAAGTAGTATATGTCAGGTTTTGTTTGAACTTTATTTGATATGTGTGTTATGTGAGCAATGGGTGGTTTATTAGATAAGTGATCATCTTACCTTGTAAGAGAGTGAGAAGGAGGAGGAGGGGGGAGCGGTCGCATCCATGATAGAGAAGGGCTGCCTCAGAGTGCGACCAGAAGGGTGGGGGCTTGTTGTAAGCGGGGGCTTCATAACCTTTGACCGTGGAAAATGGTTTGTTTGATATGAAATATAACAGTAAAATAATAATAAATATTAATTAATATTAATTTAATATTATTATAATATAAAATAAATATAATAGGGCCGTGGTTACCGGCAGCGCAAAAGTTTGTATGCAACCTTCTTTTTGAAAAAGAACTCGAACTGAGCACATCTTAGATGGCTGAAGGTAATTATTTGTTATGTAATTATATTCTACAGGACTTTGTTTAATGTTGTAACTAAATCTTACAGGCATATTTGGATGCGTGGAAGTGTATAATCACCGTGAGTTATTTTGGGACGGTATTTCACTATAATAATCACATTCAGAGTAGTTCACTCTGCGAATGTTCCATAGCAAAGCTGAATGCAGTGTTTGTAGAAACACTCTTTCCAGTACTGTTTTTGTTTTTACACCATTCACTACAATTACCATGGACAAAATATCAGTTCCGATATTTATAGTAAAAAAATCGCATTGATAGAAATACTGATCAAGGGTATTGATCTCCCACCGTAGAGTGGAAAGATTTAATATTGTAGCCCGCACTATATATTAAATATGCTCATAATTTAACTTTACCAGCTGCAGTATGGTAGCACATATTGCATTTTTCATGTGTTGAAATCATCACAAAATAAATTAATCACCGATTAAAAAAAAGAAAGTAACTTAAACATGCGTAACGCATTACTCTACATATACAGTAATATTGTAAAGAAAGGTATTACTTAGAAAGGCATATATTATTTTGTAATGATTCCAACACACATATATATATATATATATATATATATATATATATATATATATATATATATATATATATATATTGATTTGACCTGAGTGCAGCAAAAAACTGTGTGATGTTTTATCTTCTATCTCCGACGACATCGTCGCATGTCTGTTCTGATGCATTTATTCAGATAACGAGTATTAATTATGTGTTGAATACATTCAAAATCGTTATTTAAAGCGGAAAGCAATGCAATCATATTTTCTTTAAGAATATGTTCTATGCAAGCCCACTTGTTGAAACAAGGCATTCTGATAAATATTGTGTTTGTGGAATCAAAGTTAATCCACTCGTTTTTAGCCATTTCTGGGGGCGGCCATTTTGTCTTCTGTCGACTGAAAATGACATCACAACTGCTCACAACGACCAATCACGGCTCAGATTCAGAAAACAGGTCAGCCGTGATTGGTCGTTGTGAGCAGTTGTGATGTCATTTTCAGTCGGCAGAAGACAAAATGGCCGCCCCCAGAGATGGCTAAAAACGAGTGAATTTTGCTGCTTAATTTATATTCCACAAACGCAAAATTAATCCTCCTACATGGATCCAGGACTACCTCACAAACCGGCCACAGTATGTGAGGACACAGGACTGTGTGTCTGATGTGCTCCTCTGCAGCACGGGGGCCCCGCAGAGAACTGTCTTGGCTCCCTTCCTGTTCACCCTCTACACCTCGGACTTCAATTACAGCACCCCTACCTGTCACCTGCAGAAGTTCTCTGACGACTCTGCGATTGTCGGCCTCATCACAGGCGGAGATGATCGGGAGTACAAAGAACGTACTCAGGGTTTTGTGGACTGGTGCCAGCAGAACCGCCTCCTGATCAATGCGGGGAAATCCAAAGAAATGGTTGTGGATTTCTGTAGGCGCCATCACTCTGCACCTGCACCAGTGAATATCCGGGGAACAGATGTTGAGAGAGTCCCAACTTACAAGTACCTGGGTGTTCATCTGAACAATAAATTGGGCTGGAGCGACAACACAGACGCTCTCTATAGGAAGGGTCAGAGCAGACGCTTCCTACTCAGGAGACTGAGGTCTTTTGCGGTTCAGGGGACACTCCTCAGGAACTTTTATGACTCGCTGGTTGCATCGGTCATTTTCCAGGGAGTGGTCACCTGGGCAGGCGGCGCCTCGGCCTGGGACAAGAAGCAGCTGGACAAACTGGTCAGGACGGCCGGCTCTGTCCTGGGCTGCTCCCTGGACTCAGTGGGGGACAGGAGGATGATGGCCAAGCTGTCATCAATGCCGGACAACCCGGCCCAACCCCTCCAGGGCACCCTAACAGCACTCCACAGCTCCTTCAGTGACAGACTGTTACACAAAGGAGAGTGCAAAGGAGAGATTCCGCCGCTCCTTCTTGCCTGCTGCTGTCAGACTCTATAACAAGAACATTGTGTAGTCTCTACAAACTGGCGGACATTAGTGCAATTGTGCAGTCCTGCACCTGAGCTTATATCGTGCAATACTCAACATTCCCCACTACTGTTATATTGTGCAATACTCAACATTCCCCACTACTGTTAGTCTAGTTTTATTTTGTATCCAATGCTGTTCCTTATATTTCACTGCAGCACTGTCACTTACCTAGAGTATTTTTCCATTGTACTATGTACAGGCTAAAATGAGTGTTTCTTAATACTTTATATGTTAGATGTTTGTTGGTGTGTATATACATGTGTTTATACACATAGTTACTGCGTATATTTACATAGGTTTGATTCTGAATGTTTGCCGTTAATGTTATACATTAATGGCTACATTATGCCGCCGTCTCTGTGTGACCTATATCTTTGCTGCTATAACACTGAAAATTTCCCCACTGTGGGATCAATAAAGGCCTTCTTATCTTATGTAGACCAAACATTTCAAGGTGGGGAGTCTCCCCACCTCAATCTGACACTCAAAATTCAAAATTTAAGAAAAACGCTTCGTCTCCACGCAGATAATAGAAAAATCACACAATCCACAGAAAAGTCAGCATCATCAAATACTCATACGAGGCGATTACAACATAAACAATGCGTACAGAATCAAATAAATACCATCAAATGACACTCAGAAAGCATGCGCAATCCGCTCGTAGAAAGCAACTCAAAATAAACACTTCAACGCATGGCAGTTTACAAACAAGCTTACAATTATTGATAAAAGCATATCATTTTCAAACACTTGATTAAATGTTGATTATAACTGGCGACCCGGACAATCCCTGATCGCCCTATCTCGTGAACTCTTTATATACGTCACAAGCCTTCGCTATGGGGTCGCTTGCACATGCTGCGAATCAGCTGTGCATCCCTCAGAGGCCCTCAGCGGCACGCTGGTGCCCTCAGCACATGGCTCCCAGGCCCTCATAGTGGCTACCGCTGGCCAAACGGTCACACCTTCACCTTCACTAAACTACGTTAAACAAACTGTACAGCAATCACATCAACAAGTGATAACAGCACAATGACACATTTAGAGCACTTTACACAACACTGCTTAAGTTAGTAACGTCAATAACAACACACAAGCAGCAAAAATATCAACCAACGCACAGCAATAAATTCCTGAATTTCAGAGCATTTATCTAATACTATTTTCGTCCACGCCCTTTTACTCTACAATATGATCGAAACAGCATCGGGAGATTTTGTATAAACAGGCACTCCCTTACCTTTTATTTTTGCTGGCGCCAGTCTCAAGAATATTGTAGAGTTAAGAGCAAGCCACAGAATCTCCAATGCACATCCTCCTTGGAAGATGGAAAATTTCATCAGGTCACTCACTTGGGACGTAAGCTCAATTGTTAGTTCACAAACCACAACCATTTTCCAACGTGGGTTCATTTAATCTTTCAAGAAAGCATCCAATGTAAATCAAGACTCACACAAGTTGATTGAATTTGCTCGTCCATTTCTTTCAATCTCTGAAATACCGGAATCAGACAAAGTCAGATCTGGGCTTCTTTTCTTACCTCACGAACACTCACACCCATGGGGGCGAAGTGAGAAAATGGCGCTGTCTAAGACACAACCCCCACATATATAGTGTTTGTGCTTGTCAGATAAGTCTAATCAAAAACGTTGGTTCTGATCTTCTCCATCTATGGTTAATCACTTCAAGGACCAGGTCGTCTGGCCTGGAGACATCCTTGGTCACAAGGACGTCTAGATCCGTCAGATATCTCTCAAAGCCACATTCCATTACATTAGACAAAGCTGTATGCGTGCAGTGATGTGAAGGCCTGTTGGTGTGTGTGCGTTATACAAGACACAAATAGTTTTATTTCTTCCCTTTCTATTGATTATGACTGCTTATGTGTAAGGACATTTAGATGACCAAAAATGTGGAATGATCAACATATGGCTAATATTCAGCCATCCATCTAGAGTCAGTAATTACCAGCCTGATGCTAATACCCCAACAAGATAAACCATTGCTCAAACACCTGGTTGTGGGAGGAAATGTCACAGAATGGGTGCCTTGTATGTTTTTAAAAATTGGTTACACTTTGTTTGCCCCTAGTTTTGATTTTCTGCTATAGCAGTATGTTCTGAGCAGAAAAAAATGGTACTCAAATAGATGCACTGTTAATGACTCAAAAAAGTAGTCCTCCAAGTACTTGGGTAGTATTCAGTGGAGAAGAGAAAAAAAAAGTTGCTGAGTTGTTGGCAAGTAAAATTCGTTCATTTTCAAATGGGAAATATAGCACAGCTTTATCACTTTAACCTGAAACACAATTTGTGGCATTTCTCTATTGTCTTATGTATTATCTATCTAAGGCGGCACGGTGGTCGACTGGTTAGCACGTCCGCCTCACAGTTCAGAGTTCGATCCCGGCTCCGGCCACCCTGTGTGGAGTTTGCATGTTCTCCCCGTGCCTGCGTGGGTTTCCTCCGGGTACTCCGGTTTCCTCCCACATTCCAAAAACGTGCATGGTAAGTTGATTGGACTCTCTAAATTGCCCCTAGGTGTGATTGTGAGTGCGGATGTTTGTCTCTGTGTGCCCTGCGATCGGCTGGCAACCAATTCAGGGTGTCCCCCGCCTACTGCCCAAAGACAGCTGGGATAGGCTCCAGCACGCCCGCGACCCTTGTGAGGATACGCGGTATGGATAATGGATGGATGGATGGATGAATTATCTATCTATTTATTCTATTTCTCCATCAGTTCACAAATACCTCTAAAAAGAACAATTCTTGAAAATACCATGACCTCGCTCATATAAAAACGCCAGCCTCTCCACCACAGACATCTGTGAAGTCTTAATGCAGACGAGGTATCGTATGCTGGACATGATGTTGTGCATCAATGTAGTGTTTAGGGGGTTAATATGTGTTACATCTTAGAGAGCATAAACACATTGTACGTGCAGTAAAGGTGTTTTGCGTTGACATAAGGTGTTCGATATCAACGCAATAGCAAAAAAGAAAAGACCAGTTAGCATTAGCAATTTGTAAAATGCAACTAGTTACATGCAAAAAGACGTACAATTTAAGAATCGAATGGACCTGGTGCTTTAACCCATTCAGGACGGGGGCGCATAACCGCGTTTCTACCACTAGAGCCGGGAGCGCTGTTGCGTCTTTCTACCCTCAAAGCCTGGAGCGTGTACGCCATTTTCTGTTTATTATTTAATTCTCGGTCTCTTAACCAATGAAATGCATCAGAATAGACATGCAACAATGTCGTCTGAGGATATGCAGAATTTTTTCGAGCAGTAATGGTGGACGCTGTCGATCGCGAGAGCTCTGAAATGAATAACTGCAGCGATATCGACGTCGCTATTGTGAACTTTGAACCAGTAGAACCAGTCGAACGTGATATATGGTTAAGATACATGTTTATAGATCATGACAATATCAACGTCTTTGTAACAGAAAAAAGGATGGTAATTACCACTCGATATTCTTTAAATTAAACGTAGTGCTTCTCTTGCACTGACACTTTATTTTTACATCTTCGATTGACTCATGTTTAAGTTACTTTCTTTTTTTAAATCGGTAATAATGTATTTAGTAATGATTTCAACGCATGCAAAATGCAATATGTGCTACCATACTGCAGCTGGTAAAGTTAAATTATGAGCATATTTAATATATAGTGCGGGCTATTAAATGTTTCCACTCTATGGTGGGAGATCACTACCCTTGATCAGTATTTCTATCAATAAGATTTTTTTATTATAAATACTGGAACTGATATTTTGTCCATGGTAATTGTAGTGAATGATGTAAAAACAAAAACAGTACTGGAAAGGGTGTTTCTATAAGCACTGCAATCAGCTTTGCTGTGCGACATTCGCAGAGTGAACTACTCTGAATGTGATTATTACGTTGAAATCCAGCAGTGTACCATCCCAAAATAACTCACGGTGATTATACACCTCCACACATCCAAACATGTCTGTAAGATTTAGTTACAACATTAAACAGCGTCCTGTAGAATATCATTACATAAAAAATAATTACCTTTAGCCATCTCAGATGTGCTCAGTTCGAGTTCTTTTTCAAAAAGAATGTTGCATACAAAGTTTCGCGCCGCCGGTAACCACGCCCCTATCTCTCTCACACACCATCTCTCGCCCTCGCCCACAACCATGCTCACGTTAACCATTCTAACATTTAGTTTTCCTGAATATTTCCACATTCATACTACTCTGAATTTTATTCCTAATGTTTTTTAAAGTTCATACAAAACTTGCTTTTCACAGGTTTTTTTTTCAGCGCGCTTTAGAAGCAGTTACTTTAGATGCAGAATCATATCTTCACACCACACCAGCCTACAACAGCAAAATCACAGGTATTCTTTTTAAATTATTTTATTGATCGCTCATACAAACTATACATACAATTGTACAAATATTCCTTACTTTGTACAAGTATCAGATTAAAATCTAACCAGTTTACACCTTCCAACACCCTCTCTGACCTCACACACACACAGGCATGCCCCGACATATCTAGCCCCTTCCCGTGCATGCCCGAGCCCTCTCATGAGCATAAACATTCTTCCCCCGTTCTTGTTTGGATTTATTGTTTAAAAACCTGAAAAAACACCACACAATGCACAAACATCACCACTATGTGAACCATACTCTACACACCCTCCCTCATGAGCAGAAAAAAATTCACCTTCTAACACTCTGTTTTAATGTTTTCAAACAGGACAGACCCGACAGACCTCTCAGTCCCACACTGACGGATGCACGTTTTGCTGACGTGTTTTTTTATTTTGGGTGTGGTGGGTTGGAGGTCCGGACTGACGGACTTAACCGATGGACCGACTGACTGACAATTGTGTTTCAGCTTGGAAAAAAATGATGGACTGACGAGTGACGGATGGGTACCCAGGCCGCTGACGGATGACGAATGACAGACCGGCAAACTTTAGTAAATTCCCACCTCTGTTGCTGACCTTGGAATGACATTAGACCTCTGTTCTGGCACCCCATTTAACAAATAAGAAGTTTTACTACCCTGCTAAAAGAGACAAGTGAAGACCGAGCTCTCTCACTCTCAAATGTACCTGTTCCAAATGTAGCAACATGATGTACCTGCTTAATATATGTACTGTATGTAGTTGGGGGACAGCTCCTGACAAATTCAAAATGTTGGAAAGAACTTAGCTTGTTTGTTTGCAACCCGCTCAGAAAAATGCATACAACACAATTTTGAAATTGTTTTTTTTTCCAGTTGGGATTGATGACCACCATCTTCCAAAAAAGCTCTAACGTCAGCAAGGTGGCAGTGTGTTCTTTTAACCCTTGGATGGTGTTCATATTTTTGTTACTCAGCCAGCGTTGATGGGGCTGGTGGGTTTTCAAAACATAATCAAATAATTTTCTGTTAAAGTACTCAACAGATGTTTACTCATATGAACGGCAAACATTGTTCATATTTGCCCTTTACCTTTGTTAGATCGCATTTATTAATTAATGTGCTACTCGTTTTTTTAAAAATAAAATGGAATAAAAACAAAGAAGAAAAGAAACACAATCCCATAATAGTGTGTTATCATAATAAGGAGAAGGTTTCTGATATGCCTTGGGTCATTTTTCTTTTGATAAAAACTGAACGTGGGTCCCACAGACCCGAACACCATACAAGTGTTAAGATAGAGAGTGGTGCCTGGAGGTGTCAAAATGACCTCCACAAAATATGTAGTGTTTCTAATTAGCTAGTAGTCCATGCCGTTTAATTAGAAGAACCATGCTATAATTTCCAGTGTTTTTTTTCATAACTGGAAATGTGGTTAACCATTTCAAGCCTTTATAGGACGTATAAAACCCCTGATTAGCTGTGATGGAAAGAGAAAGCATATTAGACCAATTTTAAAGTCACTGCATTGGCTCCCTGTGGGTTTTAGGATTGATTTTAAGGTTCTTTTACTGATTTATAAAGCTCTTAATGGTCCAGGTCCCTCTTATTTATTGGATTTGCTTCAACCATATCGACCATCGCGGACGCCGAGGTCCTCTTTCACTGGGCGTCTTTCCAGTTTTATGGCCCACATTTGTGGAATGACCTGCCAGAGGACCTCAGGGCTGCAGAGCGCATCTGTATATTTTAAAAGGAGGCTCACCTTTTTAGTTTAGCATTTGGATGGTTTTATTATCTTGATTCGTCCTTATACAGACTTAAATTCAATGTAAATTTATTTTTTACTCTTATTTTATTTTGTTTTAACTTGTGTTCCTCACTGGGGGCCATCGACACTGGGGGCTCTGGTCTTTCTCTGGTGCTGTAGGTGTGCTGCCATTAGTGGGGCCACTGGCTCGGTGGATGGTGTCTCCTCTGTCTGCCTGGTCTGGGTTTGCCCTTGTGGCCGGAGGTTGGGCTCGGCTCCGGTTGTGGATGCCCCCACCAAGAGACACTGTGTCCTTATTCTGGCATAGCCATGTGTCAGCAATTTTAACAGTGCTGTTGAAATGTTTTGCAGGTCTCGAGTCCATAAGCCTAATTAGCATTTACAAAACAGCTACTTACTCAATGCATGTTCGTTTTATCTTTCAAGAATTTAAAGTATTCAATTTAAATAAAGACTCACACAAGTCGATTGAATTTTCTCGTCAGTTTTTCTTTACCATCTCTGAAGTTCAGGAATCATACAATAATTACATCTGGGCAGCTTTTCCATCCTCGCGAATGCTCTCACCCGCGATGGGCGAGGGCAGATAAGGGGCATGGTCTAACGTGCAGCCCTCGCATTTATACTGTCTTCAAAATCTAAACAATGTGGGCTGGTCTCCTCCCTCTCTGGCCCTGCCTATGGGGCTGATCTTCACCATCTGGTTCTGTGCTCATATCAGGGCACGCCGACTTCTGAGACTTATGTAATAGGTTTGCATGTAAAAATGACATCAGTACTAAAGTGCCCCCTGTAGACTCTGTAGTGATTTAATGTCTTTTTTTGTGATTAGATTTACACAATCAAATCCTTTTGGGACGTGGCTTATGTTATGTTTTCGGTCTTCGTCACGGGAGGGAGCCAAGAGTGGTAATTTTGCTGGCTTTGTCAGTTCTGTTGTCTAAAACAGCGACCGATCGCCACCAAAATGCAAATACACATTACTACTCTTGTCCACTTCAACCTGTGAAAGTATAAAGGTGTTCTGCATAATAGTTTGGATTCATTGACATCAAACGTGATCTAATCATGATCACCTCCACAAAATCAAAAATACCGTGGCGATTGCTCCTCCACTTTCACAAGCTGAAGCGGAAAAGATCATGAATGCGCACACCAACCCCGACTCGTTATATTTCGGACATTTAGCGGCACTAAACTCGTGTCTCAGGAGGGAGACGCCGGCTTGCAGCAGCAGCAGGCAAATTGGAGCTTTACGCCCCCCACTTAACCCCCGGATAAAGGTAGAATAATGGGACGGCTAATAGCAACAACTTGCTTCAGGTCATAAAAAAAAAAAAGGTGTTACCACAACAACATTAGCTCCTTACTCTGCGTCCAGCCTGCGTCGATCGCGGGGTTGCCTCCCAAGCAGTCGCTTGCGTTGTCCTCCAGAGAGCCGCCAAAGAGTGAGTTAAGCCCTCATCAAACAAGTGTCAATGTTCAGCGAACAAAACGTTTCAGCGAGGCTGACTCCACAACCGAGTGTGGCCGCATTGGAACGTACCTTTTCGGCTGTTTACAACGGCGTGTTGTCGGTCTAGAAAATGGGGCCATTCCTCATCCAAATAAATGTGCACGTCTACTCCTTTCCACTTCAGTCTCAGTAAATATCCTGACTGGTGTTAAATGCCTCGCTCGTCCTAACCATGATCAGCAAAGAAGCAGTGTGCGCTCGTCCCAGCATAAATCTATGTAGCTCTGCTCACTTCCACATTTCCTCTTCCTCATATAAATCAGCCACGGAGAGGTTTATCCTTTTTATAGTGGGCATTAGTGAGGATGTCCACATCCATTTTGGTGCCAATTGATTGCTGT
Source organism: Filicampus tigris (assembly GCF_054856515.1). Taxonomy (NCBI): domain Eukaryota; kingdom Metazoa; phylum Chordata; class Actinopteri; order Syngnathiformes; family Syngnathidae; genus Filicampus; species Filicampus tigris. Next base: position 2,217,144 of record NC_141220.1, read on the forward strand.
TTTTGGACGTTATAAGCAATGAAAGGACCGGTTACTACTGTAATTACGGCCGAACAGGGATAGAACGCTAGGGGGCGCGGCCATTCTCCTCATTCGCTAGGGGCGTTATTCACGGAGTCACTTATTTCCTAATTTCTCCCAAACTTATTGATAAAATAGAAAATGACAACTCTTTTCATTTTCCTGATCAAAAAATATATAAATGAACTTGTTAGTGAAAACATGGCCCCACCGTCCCCTCATCAACAGTGCACATTTACTAACGAGCCCTCCCCACTCTCTTGCTCTCATTCCCTTGACACACACAGAGCCACACACAAAATGCTCTCTGCGACCCTAAAGTATAGAGTTGCAGAGTGAGTGAGGTTTTATCCCTGGTCCAGATGGTCATAGACTAAATTAATAAGACTTCATCTGAGAGGGTGGGAACACGCAGCAACAAATCAGAGGGTAGCGGGATATTGATTTACAGTATACAGTAGCAAAAAATAATTACTGTCAAGTAGGCTACATGAGTTTGCACTTTATGGGCATACACTCCCATCAAAACATAATGGAACAGTGCATCCAATTTGTTTTGCTCTAGTGTCAAACATTTGAGTTGAGATCAAAAGATGAAAAATGGGACAAAAGATCAACATCCCAGCTTTTATTTCAAGGTATTTGATATGATGAGCAGTTTTGTTGGACTCAGGGTTTCAATTTGTCTGTTTCCTTGTTTCCTACGTTTCTTAGATTACACTGTGCATTTGTCTTTTAACTTTACTTAAACCATTATTATTTATCTGAAGTTGTGTTTGGTTTTTCTGTGCCTGCGTGCCTCAGTAAGATGCAAAACATAAACATCCACTGTCAGGAAGACGTTACAGAAGTTTGAAATCAAGAACAAACAGATTAAGAAATGGTTTATTCGCAAATTCCATCTCCATATTGAACTCAGGACCGTGAGGATGCATTATGTAATTTTAGTGTTTTATGGGTTTACTGGTTGGTTCATCAATGTATATAGTGATGGTCTTTTTTGTTTAGGTTTTTCCAATTTTATTATTCACTATGCTATGCTTTTTCTTATTTATCATGCTCTGTGAAAAGCACTTCAATGTCTTTTTTTTATTTTTATTTTTTTATGACAATGAAAATAAAGACATTCATTTATTCAGACCTTCTACTGCATGTTCATTCCTTGGGAAGTCAACCCCCCAAAAATGTTTTGCAATAATATGTTCTATGTGACTTCACTAGTCTAAACATGGCATGTTGATTAATATTGCGTTTGTGGAATATAAGTTAAATGGCGAATTCCACCTGTTTTTTTTACCATCTGCAACTGTGATGTCATTTACAGTTGACAGAAGTGACAAAATGGTCACCCCCTGAGATGGCTAAAACAAGGTATATTTTTCTGCTTAACTCACATTCCACAAACACAATAATAATCAGAATGCCGTGATTCGACTAGTGGGCCTGCATAGAACATATTTTTGTAAAGTTAATGTTGGGGTTTCTGGTAAGCTTGAAGCAGCTCACAGGTTATGTCTGGTGACACAGCAAACAGCAATTCCAATGGAAATCCTCATTATATCAGACAGATGGAGGCCCAACAAAAGGAAGTGCACAGAAATGTGCAAATTGTCAACCTGCACCAACCAGAGGGAAGAGAAGGAGGCGGTAGAAGTTGCTGCTTAAGAGATGGGGCAAGATCTGAAACTGAGCATCATTCGGCCTTACATCAATAAGTATGTTTACTAAAAAGTAATGCAAACACAGAGATCATAAAAACTGGGGAAAAACATTTGAGTCAAACTCAGTTTCCAATTTACACGTTCTAGTTGAGAGGCAGCATGATGGCTTCTAATCCGCCTCTCTATTGACTTAGAATTTAGAGAAGTTATAATTTTAAAAAAATCTGCATGTATGCTTTATTGCAATATTGATTCAGTCAAGACTTTAAAATTGTCTATATTTTGTTAGAAATAAATGTTGGCAAATTCAAACAAAATAATGCCTTCAAACATCATATCCTTACATAGTTCATTTAAACTTGTTGTGTTACTGCAACAGAGAATATCTTCAGAAATCTAATGTAGATCAATGAATATGATAGTGACCATGACAACATAGCAGGCCCAAATTCTTTAAATATTTAGTGGGGCAAAGATCATTGACCACAAGTGAGTCAAGTAGTGGAGACATGACTACAGTATCCGGCTAGTGTTGCGCACTTGAGTCATATCATAGCATCAGATTCCATTTTCAAAACTGAGCAAACTCATTTGAGTAATGAAAGACAAGATACAGTTGATAGCACTCTAAAAGCGTAGCTCAGCTCAGATTGGGGTCCTATTGGTGATGAGGGTCACATTTCACACACTTCACACAGGGTCACACATTTGTTCCATCTGGAGTTTCAATGGACATCTGCGGTATCAGTAGAGGGAGCAGGCGACTTGACTGTTGTGAATGACTGACACCATCTTGCCATTTTATTTTCTGCCATATGTCCTCCAGCGCCACCTTCTGCTTCAATGTTGGCCATGCATCCTTTTAGATCTAATTCCAAATCATTGCCTTTAAGACCAGGACACATTGTGGAATATTCAATTTCTTCAACACATGGGGGCTCATCATCTTCAAAACAGCTGTATATGACAGACAAAAGAGGTGATTTACATTGTCTGCCATGCTAAAGACATGCTATTAATGAAGTATAAACACTGAAGTAGAAGTATAAATGCCATCATTTTTACACCTTGTGATAGAATAGGAATCACATGACAATAATTTTAACTGGTTGAACCAATGAGTTGGCTCATCTTGGATATGTTCAACAATAATTGATTATACACTTTCTTTCAAAAGTAATGTAATGAGGCCTATTCCACAAAATATGATGTCCATGTACATACAGTATGTAAGCATGTATATACATGCACATACATGTACATGTATATGTACATGAACTCAAAATGCTCTAGATACCAGAAGGTTGTCTAAGAAATTCTAAGAAAGAATTTTGAAATGTGGAGGAGGCTTTGCTGAATCTGACACAGTGTCTTGAATTTGTGCCCGATACAAAGAAATCTCAAGGCGATATCAAGATACTGTGCAGCAAAATGTGCTGCCAGAAAGCTTTGCTAATTTTTTATATATTTCAACATTTTTTAATTTTGAGTTTTCTCACTGGCCATTGGGGGTTTTCCTTTCTTCATCAGAAGAGAGACCAACAATGTTGTTCATGTGTGTTACTCTATTACGGTGCGGGCAAACTTTTGTGTTTGAGATGGATGGAATGGACGGACAGATTCGTCTATGCTTTAGTCGTCTATGAGTTCTCATCTATGTTTTCAGACGCGCCCCGTCGGTCCGAGTCAACCAAACGGCGTTGAGAACGTACGTATATACGTCACAGGCAGGTGCGGCACTCTTGACACGCAGCCAAATAAATAAAAAATAAAACAGTGTTGTGTACCGGGCCCACAGAAGCAATGACGTGCCCCATATTGTTTTCATTTCACCGATCACCACGCTGTTGCGTGTGTGTGTGTCTGTTGTTTTCATTTGATATTTTTTCTTTATTTGGCGGTGTTTGCTTGTGCAGCACCTGCGCATGACGTGAAAATTATGTTCTCGACACCAATGGGCTGTCGCTGACGAGGGACGGACTGGGACCACATGGGTCGGCCGGAAATACCGCCCAGAAGTTATAGACTGATAGACAATACCCAGCTCTGTGGACAGATGGGCCCACATCATTTGTGGATGAGGTTAAAAAAACCGAAATAGTACCAAATCTATAATTGTTTTTATTTTAATAACATAATTCATTCTTCATTTTGGTATTCATAATTAGTCAATCAACAATTAATTTAGAATAAAAGTATGTGTAAAAAAATATATATTTTGCGAATTTTGTTTGTTGCCTCAGAACACCCCTTTAAATATACTTCAATTAGACTGGGAAATATCTTACTTGTGTGATTTATGATCAGGAGTCATGTGATTGATGAGAGTCCTGCCGTAAAGGGCCCTTGTATCTATAGTCAAGGAGAGCAGACTATGGCAAAATTTCCTTCCCATTTCTTCCAGCTCTCTGGTTCTTGTCTGTAGATCCTATACACAAACAAACAAGCAGTGACAGAAAGAAAGTATGAATTGGTAGTAGGGATGGGCCAATATCAAACCATTGGATTGGTGTACTAAACCCGATCGAAACCATCTTTGACATTTCTGTGCGTTTGAATGGAGAAAGGTGGAGATAAAGAAAAGTGTCTCAGAGGTGGTGGAAGAGAGAAAAGTGATTCTCAATCTTGCTAGCTGTCAGGCCTGCAGCCTCTGTACCCTTAGCCCCGCCCTGTGTGTGTGTGCGCATGTGAGTTAACAGGTGTGCTGATGGACAGCAGCTGCACCTAATCATCTGCTTTTCTCTTAAGATGACCGTGAACTCCCCAGCACCGCCAGAACATCTGCGTTTGTCATCGAGTCAGTTTCGTCTAGTCAGTTATAGTAAGTCGTTTATTAATTTTTGGGAAGATCATAGTAAACCTTGCCTTTACTCACCAGCTCAAGCCACTGCCTTCCCTTGCTTGTCACCTGTCTGCTCCTCGAACTGGACTCAGCCTTGACTGTTCCCTCCTGCCTCTGATCAAGACTCATTCTGTCCAGCCAGCAACTCTCCTGCTTTCTACAATAAAGAACTTGTCATCATACTGTGTTTCCTCCCTGCACTTGGGTCCTCCTCACTACCCGCAACCCTAACAGCACGTTCTGGCCATCATGGGCCCAGCAGATGTGGATTCTGTTCAGCAGGTTCTTACTGGACAAGGTGTACTTCTGGACCAACATGATCAAGCTTTAAGCATGGTGATGGAACAAGTGCGGGAATTCTCACAGGGTCTTGCAGCAGCTCAGAGACAACTTGCCTGGCTCCAGACTCAAGCACACTCCTCTCGAATTGCCGTGCCTTCTAGTCAAATTGTTCAGGAGCCTTTTGTGCCTGCACCAGCCCCATATGATGGAAACTTGGGAGCCTGTCGCTCGTTTTTAGTTCAATCCTCGTTAGTGTTTGGACAACAACCACTCTCGTATCCTACAGACTTCGCAAAGATTTCCTATCTCATCAGCTGCCTTCGGGGTTCTGCTCTGTCGTGGGAGGGACAGTAACCAATTTGTTTCTTTCACGGCTGAGATGAGAAGAAATTTGACCACTCAGTTCGTGGAAGGGAGGCAGCAAAGCGGCAGAGTTTTCCGTAACTTTCCGTGCACTTGCAGCCGAGAGTCATTTTAATGATGACGCACTCCAAGAAGTGTTCTGGAGGGCGTTAAACGACTCTATTGAAGATCAGTTGGCCCTCCGAGATTAACCTGGAAGCCAAGATCAACTAATTAATCTCGCAATAAAACTAGACTGTAGACTCAGGGAGCGCATGAGAGAGCGTAACCATACGCCCCAGACCACACCCACTCCGCAAACTGGCAACAGTGATTTAAAGTTACCTTTCGAGACCTGGACTAGGCCAATAACGCCACCCCCAGACACTGGTAACAAGCCCGTGTAACTAGGACACGCTCGACTCACAGATCAAGAACAGTTGCGCAGATGCATATCCAATCTATGCTTGTATTGTGGAAAGAATGGTCACTACGTTGCCACTTGTCCTAGAAAAAGACCTGGCTGAGAAGTAGGAGAGGACATATTTGTGAGTCAAACATCTGATTCCTCCTCTGTTCGTTTTCTAATTCCCTGCTACTTTGAATTGGAAAGAGATGTCTATGCCTGTTTTTGCCCTCATTGATTCTGGTGCAGATGAGAACTTGATTGATCCCATCTTGGTGGCGCAAATGGGGATTACCTTGGAGCCATTATCTACTCCCATTAAGGCCAGGGCCCTTAACCGACAACTTCTCCACTGCATCACGCAGAAGACAGTGCCAATTTCTCTTCTCCTCTCTGGCAATCATCGTAAGGGTAACCTACTTCTATATTTTTGACCAATTACAAGTTCCTTTGATACTTGGCATGCCTTGGTTGAAGAACCATAATCCCATCATAGATTGGACACTGCCCAAAATAACTGCTTGGAGCAACTTTTGCCACCAAAACTGTTTGAAGTCTGCTGTCGGGCCTTGAGTGTCGCCAGTTTACCCGACCAACCAGATTTGTCCCTCGCTCCAGCAATTTATCCCATCTCACAATTGGTAAACCCATGGGAAGGGGGACCCACATTATTCTTTAGGGCTGAGCCCGGCTGGGCCCCATGGGTGCAGGCACAGCCACCAGGCGCTCGCCAACGAGCCTCACCTCCAGGCCTAACTCCAGGCGAGGGGGCCCAGTGACACTCAAACAAGGGAAAACAATGTTCATATATGTACATCATCATAGGGGATCTGTGAACCGTATTTTCTCTGGCCCCTCACATAGGACCTGTTTGCCATGGGTGACCCTACCAGGGGCATGAAGCTAGGGGTGGGCGATATGGGCAAAAAAAAAAATCTCTATTTTTTCAAAAAACTTGATAAAGATAATTTGACGATATTATCCAAACATTTTAAATCTGCACCTGTTTCACAGACCAATTGTGGATAGACAGCGTTTGTGAACAACATTTCTTTTAAATTGCTAAATACAGCTTCCGCAAAACAATGATATTCTATGGCAATATTTACCAATGAAGAACAAAAAATTATGTATAGACTTACATTGAATTTTGGGAATATTTATGTCATTCAAATGTCTCTGCTGTTATTCCATAATGATATGACATTTTGAGCTGGAGTAAATATTGGTGTACCACTCCCAACTACTGGAGCAATCAGAATGAGAAAAAGGTGTTAACTACTGTAATGGGAAATAAATGTATTTGATATGTGACGTGTTACCCAGCGAGAGAAAGAAAAAGATGTCGTCATGAAAACACCCATTCTCATACATTGGCCACCGTATTCAGAATAAAGTTGAATAACAAAACTGCAATTTACCAAAAAGTGCATTTTCCCACTCATTCATCACTGTAATATGTAGATTTGTGACTTTATTCATGTTTGGGTGTATCCTGGTGTCACACTAATAAGCTGTTGTAGTTCGGGAATACAGGCTAGTTATGAATGGTGCGAACTACATGAGTGTCAACTGAATGTTAACCGATCATCCAGGCTATCACGTTTGACTTGCTCACTAAAGTACTGAGTGTGTACGTGACTGCTTGTGTTTATATTTGTTGGTTCAACTCGGCGACTGTTTTCTGAGTGTGTGTGTTTAAGCTTTTGTTTTGCGTGCTTTTGCGCGGTCGCTGAGTTTTCCTCGTAATCCATATCGCTTGTGGTGCAACAGAATTGCTCTTCACGGTGACCGTTTAGGCACATCTAACAATGTCATTTCCATCGACGTCAGTCTTGTCAACTCCAAACTATTTACAGACTACGGACGACGTGGACTCGCGCCTCGCTATGAATCCCTGCTCGACACTCCTCAAAATTTGAAACAGCCCGGCTGCAGTGCGGATAGTCACGTGATCGGGTCCTGCCCGTTGATTTGGCGACTGATTATCACTTCCTCTTCCTCTGCCGTCAATGCATACTGATTTTCAGCATTTCCTCTTACTTTGCGGACGTCGGCTGACTCGCTTTTCGAGGCAGTATTAATACTTGATAATGTAAAATTATACGTCGTGAGAGCAAGATTGACGATAATATTGATAACGATATATACCGCCCACCCCTACACGAAGCCCCAGGCAACTTAGCTTCTTGGTTCATTGGGACACACAAACCCCTCCACCACGATAAAGTGACGGCTCATGGAGGGATTGTTTTCTCATCCCTCTCAAATTCTTCCACCCTCTTCCCCTCTCTGTCTCTGTCTTCTGTCCCTTCAGTCCAGGCTCTGCTTGAGATTTTCTTGAAGGACGTTATTAAATAAAAAAAAAATAAAAAATCGACAACAATTAACGATATTCATGCCCATACCGAGAGTATGTAAACCTAACTCCAGTCAAGAGTTCAGTTCAGAGGGTGGTATACAATACATTAAATTTGACAAATGGTTGTACTAAAAGTCGAGAAACTTCTAACTTCTAAATTTACAAACCTTGTATATTCCCTGGTCAAAACCATTGTAAGTACTTTCCATAGTATAACTTCTCAGCACGCCCAATTCTTTCCAGACAACAATTCTGGCAGTGGCAGAACGGGACTTCTCCACCTGGGAAAATCAGATGAGTAATAATTAGGAAGTGGAAAGAAAGGGACAATGTTAGGACAAATACGATTCTAAGTTGCTCATTTTGTAGCGTGAGAGAATTCGAATGATGATGATCTTTTTGCAAGTTACAGTATACCTAAACAGTGACGCAAACATCAACCTACCTATTACTCATTTCCGGCGCCGCGCCAGTGGCTGCCCGTAACAGCAGCTCCGCTCACCATTGAGCCTTTTCGTGTGTTTTTGTACCTTATTATTATTCTACCTCATCTCTTTTTCACATAGTTGATGGTCGTAAACTTGCGTAGCAATGGACACCCAAACTGCGGTATTCTTGCTGCTACTGGTGGCTATTTTTTGCGCGATCGTGTCCGGAGACTTGGCTCTGAGCTGCGCCCCCATTGTTTACAGCCGGAATCAGCTGTTAGAACTCCGTGCTAACCCTGCGCCGGCTCCCGGGGCGAGACCCGATATCCCCCGTGAGCTGAGGAGGAAGACAAACGGGGGTCTCGTGCGGGGGTTAAACGCTGGGAAAGGAGGAGACGATACCATCCCGTCCTCCCGTCTGTTATCATGGGGAATGTTAGATCTCTCCCCAACAAGAAGGACGAGCGAGCGGCGCTTACCCGGCAAGAGAGGGACTTCCGGAGGCTAGCCTGATGCTATTCACGGAGTTGTGGCTAACAGCGCTAACGCCGGATGCGGTCGTTGAATTGGACGGCTTCCAAATCATACGCGCGGACAGGGCGCTGGAGAGCGGTAAGAGGAAAGGAGGAGGGCTGGCTGTGTTTGTGAACGATAGATGGTGTAATCCTGGGCACATAACGATTAAGGAGCAGCTTTGCAGCAGGGATATTGAGCTGTTAGCTGTTGGCTTAAGGCTTTTCTACATCCCGCGAGAGTTTAGTCATGTGATCGAGGTGACCGTCTACGTCCCCCCCGCTGCCAACGGCGACACAGCCTGTGATGTCTTGACTGCAGCCGTTAACAGGCTACAAACACAGCACCCAAATGTCCTGCTACTCGTCTCTGGTGACTTCAATCATGCCTCCCCTTCCTCCTCTCTGCCTTCATTCACACAATATGTCACCTGCCACACCAGAGACAATAAAACACTGGACCTTTTCTATGCCAACACCAAGGAGGCATACACATCACTGCCCCTCCCCCTGCTGGGCAAAGCTGATCACAACCTGGTGGCTCTCCAGCCTGTGTACAAACCTCTGGTCTGCAGGCAGCCAGCTGTGACCCGCACGGTTCAGAGATGGTCTGGAGAGGCCAAGGAGGCCTTAAAGAACTGCTTCAGCACAACTGTGTGGGAAGTATTCAGCGATGCTCACGGGGTAGACATTAACAGTCTGACAGACACTGTTACAGACTATATAAATTTCTGCATGGAGAACACCATACCCAGTTGTTGCAGAATAATGCCAGGGGAGTCTGGAGGGGCCTGAAGACCATCTCAGGCCACGAACAACCCAAGACACCCGGACTGGGGGGATCTGCAGTGGGAAAAATGAGCTGAACCTCTTTTTAAATAGGTTCGATCAGATGCCTGCCCCCACTCAGTCTCTCCTGCTGCAGCCTCCACCTACTCCTCCTGCTGGGTGTGTCACCCCCTCCCCTCTTTTCTCCACAGTCTCCAGCTCCCAGCTACACCAGACAGCCACCACTCCCTCCTCTTTAGCCTTGGCCTTCACAACATCTCAGGTGAAGAGCCAGCTGAAGAAGATGAATGCGAGGAAGGCCACGGGTCCAGATGGCATCAGCCCCCAGCTCCTCAAATCCTGCGCAGACCAGCTGTGTGTCCAGCACATGTCCAACCTGAGTCTGAAGATGGGCAGAGTCCCCCAGCTGTGGAAAACATCCTGCCTGATCCTGGTGCCGAAGATCCCCCACCCGAAGGAGCTCAACTGCTTCACACCAGTGGCGCTGACATCCCAGCTGATGAAGACCCTGGAAAGAGTGGTCCTCATCCACCTGCGCCACCTGGTGAGCTCCTCAATTGACCCACTCCAGTTCGCATACCAGCCTGGCATCAGTGTGGATGATGCCATCATCTATGTCCTCCACACTTCACTCTCCCACCTGGAGAAGGCCGGGAACACTGTGAGGATCATGTTCTTTGATTTCTCCAGTACTTTCAACACCATCCAGCCCACCCTATTGGGAGACAAGCTTGAGCGGGCGGGAGTGGCCCACCACCTCACTACATGGATCCAGGACTACCTCACAAACCGGCCACAGTATGTGAGGACACAGGACTGACGTGTGTCTGACGTGCTCCTTTGCAGCACGGGTGCCCCGCAGGAAACTGTCTTGGCTCCCTTCCTGTTCACCCTCTACACCTCGGACTTCAATTACAGCACCCCTACCTGTCACCTGCAGAAGTTCTCTGACGACTGTGCGATTGTCGGCCTCATCACAGGCGGAGATGATCGGGAGTACAGAGAACTTATTCAAGGTTTTGTGGGCTGGTGCCAGCAGAACCGCCTCCTGATCAATGCGGGGGAATCCAAAGAAATGGTGGTGGATTTCTGTAGGCGCCATCACTCTGCACCTGCACCAGTGAATACCCGGAGAACAGATGTTGAGAGAGACTCAACTTACAAGTACCTGGGTATTCATCTGAACAATAAACTGGACTGGAGCAACAACACAGCGACGCTTTCTATAGGAAGGGTCAGAGCAGACTCTTCCTACTCAGGAGACTGAGGTCTTTTGCGGTTCAGGGGACACTCCTCAGGAACTTTTATGACTCGGTGGTTGCATCGGTCATTTTCCAGGGACTGGTCACCTGAGCAGGCGGTGTCTCGGCCCGGGACAAGAAGCGGCTGGACAAACTGGTAATCAGGGCTCTGTCCTGGGCTGCTCCCTGGACTCTGTGTACTCAAGGGACAGGAGGATGATGGCCAAGCTGTCATCAATGCCGGACAACCCGGCCCACTCCCTCCAGGGCACCCTAACAGCACTCCACAGCTCCTTCAGTGACAGACTGTTACACAAAGGAGAGTGCAAAGGAGAGATTCCGCCGCTCCTTCTTGCCTGCTGCTGTCAGACTCTATAACAAGAACATTGTGTAGTCTCTACAAACTGGCGGACATTAGTGCAATTGTGCAGTCCTGCACCTGAGCTTATATTGTACAATACTCAACATTCCCCCACTGCTGTTATATCGTGCAATACTCAACATTCCCCACTACTGTTAGTCTGGTTTTATTTTTATCCAATGCTGTTCCTTATATTTCACTGCAGCACTGTCACTTACTCAGAGTATTTTCCTCTGTACTATGTACAGGCTAAAATGAGTGTTACTTCATAGTTTATATGTAGATGTATGTTGGTGTGTGTATATACACATAGTTACTGCGTATATTTACATAGGTTTGATTCTGAATGTTTGCCGCTAATGTCATACATTAATGGCTACATTATGCCGCCGTCTCTGTGTGACCTATATCTTTGCTGCTGTAACACTGAAAATTTCCCCACTGTGGGATCAATAAAGGCCTTCCTATCTTATCTTATCTATCTACAGTGGATGTAAAAGCCAATTTTTGTGGTTTTAAAAATGTTTTGAATATGATAGATCATATAAAAAACGTTATACACTTTGTTGAGGTTGCACAAGTCATGGGAAACCTCAGACTTGGGTGTTGCAGGTTGTAAATTCTGACTGATGGTGTTGTAAAAGGAAGAGGAGGTTATTTTTAATGTTGGCTGTTTATTAATCAGACAGACAAATTATGAAACGTCAAAGTTATTATTACCATATAGTTGCAGCTGTTAAAAGAAAAGGCTGGTGCAATACGATCCAAGGCCTTTGCAATAGTCTAGAAAAAGAAAAAGGGTAAAGAACAAAATAATTTGAGTACTTACTGCGACAGTGGCATGTACAAATCATAATACAGTACTATAATTTTGATCTGAAACTAAATTCCTATGGTCTTACTTTGCAACACAGGCACAACATGTCTTACCCTGTATCCAGGGTCCTCTTTCAGTCCTGCAGTGTCAAATGTAGAACCTGATTGCCATAGAGTTTCCTTTACACTGCAGCCATATAGAAAAACATTCTTTTTCCGAGAATGACCATGATAGTCACAGAAGACCTGGAAGAAATAACATGAAATTTAGAAATGTACCCCAACAATAACCAACAGCATTAATGTTGAAACACAATCCCCATCAAACCCCAGGTCATCTCCTTGGTTTTTGCTGTCAACTGAAAACATTAGGGTTTGACATCAAAATAACTGCAAAACAATGCATCAACATTTCACCTTTTAATTCGAGATATTTACTTCTGGATTTGATACACAACTTAAAACACTGTTTGAAAACACCCATTTTTCATGTGACTGTTAAGTAAATCTTGTTGCCCTGGTGTTTCTTACCACAATAATCATTTAAACAATAAATAGCAATACGTGTATACGATCAGTTTTCAGATTTGGGTTTATACTATATTTGTACAAGTTAAGGGCTGTAACCATCATGAAAACCAAGAGGTGTCTATGGGAGAAAAACTAGCAACTGTAAACTGTGAAGGGAAGATGGAACCATATACATAAACATTGGTAAAAATCAGTAAATTTCCAACAGAAACTTCCTGGTGGCTGTAAAGAAAACTCGAAAACAAAACAAACTGTCTTCTTAAAAGCATCACTTAGGTTAGGTTCACACCGCAAGTAAATGTGACCCAGATCTGATTTTTTTGCCCATATGCGACCTGTATCAGATTTTTTTATGACAGCCTTAACGGCTTAATCCCGATTTTTTTCAAATCCGACCTGGGTCGCTTTCATATGTGGCGCTAAATCGGATACGTATACGATTTTTTTACAATGTAACCGCGGTCTGAATGGCCAGGTCGCATACTGTATATCCGACATTGACATCATTCGGAGCCCAAAATGTGCTCCGCGCAGGCAGAGGGAGAGTGCAGGGGGCTGGGAGATTGAATCTGCAAAGATGTTTTGAGTAACAGTATTGACTTTATTTTAGTTCCACTTGAAACATGAAGCATAAAGTGGACATTTGCGATAGTAATTTGTGTAGTAATTCAGCCACGGTTCAGATCGATTCATTTTTTACACAAGGTTATGACGTGACATCATCTTTAGTGATGTCTCCATGAAATGAGATATTAAAGCCGTTCCTCATAATTTCCCCCAAATACTGTATTTATTTTTCTACCTCTACCTGCTGGACCACATTTACTTCCGCAAACAATGTGCTAAATATATTGTCAGTGCCGTATTTGTTCTTTAGTGACCATCTGACGTCAAAGCATGATTGTGTTGTTCCCAACACACATACAGGATAGCCACATCTTGAATGTGGCACCATTGCTCAACAGTGCAAGGTCCCTTTTCATGGTGGTGATTCTGCACTGTCCAACCACAACTACACTTCGAACATGCCCCGCCACAAAGGCACTGGTTGGGAGTCCAGTGCACTGGCGCAAAGCTAAAATCTTGGACTGCTAGCTCATGGCCAGCACCTTTTTTGAGCGTTCCCAGGAGAGAGGTGTGACAAACATACACTTGCACAGCTCAGCTGGCATCTGTTAAACCTACACATGAGTATTGTTAGTGCCAGATTTGTTCGAAATTGAAAATGTCAGAGATCAAACTCAAAAGTGGAGGGTTTAAGGCAGGGGTGCTCAATACGTTGATCAAAATCTACCAGTCGATCGCAAAGGTAGTATTCGTAAATCCCATGACATTAGTAATGGCTTCCATCTGTATTTTGAAATATGATGTCTTTATTTTGAAAATGTCATACCGGAAGTTGCGTCTTACAGAATTTCTGTACATTTTACACAGGGACTGAGAAGGACTTGTAGCGGCATCCACCATACATGTTGCTCACTTTTTCCTCGTCATTCCTCGTTTTGCCAAAGCCGAGTGAATATAAAAAGTTAATATAACAAGTATGTTGAAGGATCACATTTTTGACAGTAAGGATTATCTCTAGGAGAAGACTGCCGTTGGTTGAAAATAGGCCAAAGTGGTCAAGACTATTTTGCACTGTCTCTCGTGATTAGCTTTGATGCTAAGCAAAGCTATCTTTGTCATAAATGTAATATGTTGTATGTCTGAACTTTTAGTTCTATGGTGTGTTGGCGTTTTGCTGAGCAATAAACATGTGTAAAAGGAACTGGAGTCCCGCATCAATCAATGGGCGGCATAACACAAAAAACAAAATAGAGGTTCATAGTTAATTAAGTTGTGTTGTGCAACATTGGTTCATGCGGTTATGCAAGGTACATCAACATACATTGTACAATACATCCATCCATCCATCCATTATCGATACCGCTTATCCTCACAAGGGTCACGCGGCGTGCTGGAGCCTATCCCAGCTGTCTTTGGGCAGTAAGCGGGGGACACCCTGAATTGGATGCCAGCCAATCGCAGGGCACACAGAGACAAACATCCACACTCACAATCACACCTAGGGGCAATTTAGAGTGATCAATTAACCTGCCATGCATGTTTTTGGAATGTGGGAGGAAACCGGAGTACGGAATGTGGGAGGAAACCGGAGTACCCGGAGAAAACCAACGCAGGCATGGGGAGAACATGCAAACTCCACACAGGGAGGCCGGAGCCGGGATCGAACCCACGACCTCTGAACCATGAGGCGGACGTGCTAACCAGTAGACCACCGTACAATACAATACAATACAATTTTATTTATATAGCGCATTTCATAACAGCTAGAGCTATAACAAAGCACTTTAAAAACAATAGACAGTAAATAAAGACAATAAAAGGCCATACTACACAAGTATTAATAAATGTAGATATAAATAGTATATAAGATAAATAAAAAATATATGAACAAAATGTAGAAACTTGTCCGTTTCCATGTGCAAGGCAAGGGGGACACTCTCGATGAACAGAACACTCTTTTATTGTAAACGGTATAAAACTGAGAGAGAGCAGTGATGCTGCGTATGTGTTTCTGTAATAATAAACATTTCTGTCAATCCTTTCCCACATTTTAAGGATTCACTTGACCATCAAACACGTCAAGACTACGGTGGCTTATGTGTGAGAAACAATAATTAACCAAATAATCTACATCCTTTCCCTTTAGCTCACACTTGCCATACGAAACAAAATATTACTGGTTGAATAACGACAACAATATGTTTTATTTACTGACATGACTTCGAACGCACTGTCTTCTGCAGGATTCTGAGAGAACTGTGTGGTCGGAGCCCTTGAAAGGGTGTCTGCCAGATACATATATTTTCCTTTCTTGTACACCAAACTGATGTTGGAACTCTGCAACCGGAGTAACATTCTCTGAAGCTGGGCAGGGGGAGTATGAATGGGCTTTTTTGGGATCGTTACAAGGGGCTGGTGATTGGTTTCCACAACTGTGGGCTTTCCATATATGTAGTCCTTGAACTTTGTGCAGGCAAACACGACAGCAATTCTTCCTTCTTCCTTCTCAATTTGAGCATATCTTGTTTCCTTGTCCGTTAAGAGTTCGTGATGCAAATGCCATTTTGCATGCATGCCGCTCCAAGTCTGTAGCATGATGCATCACAGGTCAGTACAACCGGTGCATTGACATCATAATAAGCCAACTCTGGTGCGCAAGTCAGGCATAATTTGACGCAGTCAAATGCCTGCTGATGTTGTTCATACCAGCACCATGCACTTTCCTTGTGTGTTAGCTTCCTCAGTGGTGCTGCAATGTCACTGAAGTTTGGGATGTACTTCCCAAGGTAATTTACCATGCCAAGGAAACGTTGTAATGATGTGACATCTGTGGGAACTGACACATTAGTGATTGCGGCTTTTTTTCGAAGGGTCAGCTTTCAGGCCATTGCTCGTGAAGATGCGGCCTACATAGTTCACCTGATTTGCATGTGGCAGGGTTTAATTTGAGTTTGACTTCTCTGATACGTTCAAGCACTTTCTTTAGGTTTGCATCATGTTCAGCCACACTATGGCCACCAATTATGATGTCAACGACGATAACTGAGCATGGATAGCCTGCGAATAGCTGTTCCATTGAGCGCTGAAACACCTCGCTGGCGGAATTGATTCCAAAAGGCATCCAAAGAAATCTATAGTGCCCAAACGGTGTGCTGAATGTGGTCATCATTGAGGATTTCTTGTCAAGGCGTATCTGCCAGAAAGAATTTTTAGCATCCAGAACGGAAAACAATGTTGCCCCCGACATTTGCGCTGCCACTTCCTCAACACTGTGCATGGGATAATGGGGCCACTTTCAATGCTGTGTTGAGATCTGATTTCGGGCTTGTCCTTTTTATCTGCTGCTATCATTGAGTAAACCCAGTCAGTAGGTTCCGTAACAGGTGTAATGACGCCTATGCTCTGCATGCGTTCAAGCTCTGCTTTAACTGGCTCTTGCATTGCAACTGGGATTCGATGAGCTGGCCGGACCATGGGTTGGACATTGGGGTCCCCTGTCATTAAATATGTGATTGGAAGTTCTCCAAGTTCATCACTGAACAAGTCTTTGTACTGTGAGAGATTGTGTGTACTAAAGTCAGTGTTGTTCTCTGGGGTGAGTAGATGTACATCTGGAGTCATTTTAACTATTCCCATCACTACGCATGTACGGAATCCAAGTGACGGTCGCACCTCTCCGTCCATTATGAAGAAAGATAGTGAGTGGTACTGACGCCTTAAACAGCATGACAGTGTGATTGTGCCACTAGTTTCAATTTTAGTACCTCCAGAAGCAATCAGGTGTGCTGCTTTTTTCTGCTTCAATCTTCTCACCATTAGTTACATGTTTCAAGTCTTCTGCAACATCACATTGCATCTTGCTCCCGTGTCGACTTTCATTTCAGTGGGTTTGCCGCTTATGTGTATTGTGACGAACCTTCGTCCTTCTCGTCAGTCAGAGAGAATACACAGTAAACATCATTGTCACCTTTGACACCATCCATATAGAACGTTCCATCTTCATCAGATGTGGGGTTGATCGACTTCCACTTCATGTACAAAACGTCTGGAAGTATTTCTGCTTGCATTGCTTTGGCAACGTTGTTTTGACTTACAGCGTCTTTTGTAGTGATTTAGTTTTTTTGCAATTGTTGTCTGAAGGCTGGACACTTTTCCCTCTTTGCTGCGTGACTACCTCCACATTTATTGCACTTTGTTATTGTTGAGACAGCTTGGGGTTGTGATTCATACTTCTTGTTAGAAAATGGCTTCACTGCATCAACGTTTGTAGCTTGCGTGGCTAGCGTTTTACTACTTTCCTCTGTCATCTCATGAATGCGACAGATTGAGATTGCTTTTGTAAGGGTTAGCTCACTGTCTCTTCACAAGGATTTTCTCAAGGAATCACTGGCAATGCCACATACAATGCGGTCACAAATCTGTTCGTCAGCTATGTCTCCAAACTGGCAAGTTTTAGCCTTAATCTTCAAATCACTGATAAAGGATTCAATACTTTCACCTTGCCTTTGGTTCCTTGAGTGAAATTTGTGTCTTTCCATCGTACTGTTGCTTTCACGAAAATTTTCCTCTTCAGGTAGTCGGGATCCTCCCTTGATTCAGCCGGGGTGAGTATCGCTCCACCGTCACCCGGCACACGCACCTTAGCAGCATAGACGAACAAGCACTCCCGCTCGATGGCCTCCGGTCCCGCAAGATTGAGGAGAATATAAGCCTTTGTCATCCCCGGCTTGTCCGAGTGCGCCGCAGCAATAAAAATGTTGTACTCCCTCTCGAAATTGTGCCAATTGACGGCAACATTTTTGTCAAAAACAACAGGATCTGGCCTGCGAAATCCTTCCGCCATGACGTCCCCGGAAAAAACGACAACAACAGATTGTCCCTTGAATTACTCACAGGCGAGAGGTCCGTACTATTCTGACACCATGTAGAAACTTGTCCGTTTCCATGTGCAAGTTAAGGATGACACTCTCGATGAACACTCGTTTATCGTAAACGGTAAAAAACAGAGAGAGCAATGATGCTGCGTATGTGCTTCTGTAATAATAATAATTTCTGACAGTCCCTACCCAAAGGTTAAGGATTCACTCGACTATCGAACATGTCAAGACTGCGGTGGCTTATGTGTGACAACAACTAACCAAATAATCTACACAAAGCCAATAAATTAACATAAAACAAAATTGACACATGGAGACCTGAGGCTGCGGGAAGGTGCGTAGGAATGGGGGAACTCAGAGAGGTACACCGGGGCGAGGCCATTTAAAAAAATTCATGTTTATTAGCGTTTTTGGAAGATTTGGGGGAATTTGAAAACACTTTTTTTTCCCACCAATGCATTTCAATCGTTGTCAATTATACGCAGATTTTTGCTATTTGTGGGCCTCTCCACCTCGGCCGCATTGGACATTCTTTACATTCAGTGAAAATCAAAATTCTCTCTCTAAACCAACCAAACAAAAAAAACAATAAATAAATCTGAAAATGTGAAAAGTTGCTCCTCAGAACTTGAATGCAATCTGTTCCAGATGTCTGTTCACATTTGTCTTGTACACATTTTTAATTACCCCAATATAATTGCTCCATTGACGGGTCTGATATCAGTCCTCCTGAATAACTTCAAGTAGGATTATGGCTATATGTTAATTATCATTGGCTGCTAACACCGTGTGGGAGATCCTTTGGGTTGTATGTGTGTCTTGTTCCTTTTTTTCCTCATTCATTCAGGTTGGAAATTCTTTAAAAAATTTTGGAAAAAAAAAAATTGAAAAAAATTGTTTGCGATTTCCTCGAAGTTTGGGAAAAATTGCTAAATTACCAAAACCATTTCAGTGTTGGCTGTACAGATATGCTTGTCACTGACAATACAAGAAATACAACAGCAATACAATTGGCTAAGTTTTCCCAAAGTCCGGATTTTTGAAATGTACCAAAATAGTCAAGAATACAAAAAATATGTGTACTGTAGTCTTCCCAACTGCAACAGTAGTAACTGGAGTTCATTCGTCACTTCCATGTGATGACTGGAATCGTATGGAAAGACCACAATACTTTTTAAATTCATTGCTAGGGTAGGCTACGTTGTGTTAATATCATGTCACACTATTTGGGGAGTTGATACAGGGTATCGCCATCACACCTCCATAGCAAGATGTGGAAACTAAAGTCAGATAAATGTTTCCCATTCCAAAACAGTACTACAGTATAATGAATTGAAATAAACATCATTTCTTGTTGGGAACATGGCATAAGGCGTCACATGTCTGGTGAAGGACACTTGCAGGAAAATATCCAGCTTACCAGGGGAGTTCGTCCAATACTGTTGAGGTAGTAGAGGAAGCCTTTGGTATGGTAGATGGTTGGACAGAGAATGGGGTCTGGTTTACACCACTGACGATTCAAATCCTCTCTGTTCAGGTCACAGCGATTCCTGCGGTGGAAGGAAAATATGTCAACATTGGGTGATTGAATTTTGTCTCTCTCGACTGAGGGAATTTCAGATTCTTTGTGCTTGTAGCTCAGCTTTCAGATGAGCACAGTGGTCAAAGAACAACCATGCTGAAAGGTGATGGATGCAGCCTTGCTGACACTAGTTACCTTAATAGTACTGATATGAATTATAACGTTATTGAAATAGGTATACCTATGTGTAGTAAGTACCCTTAAAAAAAGGTGTTTACAAAGTGCTTCAGCAGAATCATTAAGATTAAATAAAACAACATTTCACAATCACAAGCACAAAACTCTAAACATAAATATGAACTGTCATAGGTGACTTGAGCTTGGCCATTGCGATGTTGTGACCTTTTCTCCTCGCTCGGCATCCTTTTTTCTATGACACCCTCAGCACACTTATTAGTTTCAGTTAAGGCCATAGTCACACAGCCACATGGGCTATGCCCCCATTGTGTGTAGAGTAGGAATCCTGGGGGAGGAGGTTAGACCTTCTTCTGCACTCTCGCAGAAAAGGCTCCACTGCCGTGTATCAATCTTTCTGGCATCCGTTAAAGAGTTCAACTGAGAATATGCAGTCCTAATGTAGCTACTATCAGCATAGCGGGCATTAAAGATAAAAGAACTGGGCAAAAATTCCCCCAGAACCTTTCAGGGTTCTCCCATAACCTTTCAGTTTCCTCTTGCTGAGAGTGTGACCTTTGAGGTTTTGGACACTGATCTGTGTTTATTAAGTGAATTGACTGGCATTTTGAGTTCAAAGAAAGAAAAATTAAGATTAGATAAAAGAAAGAAAAATTAAGATTAAGTAAAAGACATTCAAAATACTTCATTTTTCATTATTTTACAAAGAAACCGTAATCGTAAAATCGGGTTTGAGAGAAAATAATCAGGATTTTCTTGTTATGCAAAATTGAACAGCCCTACTTGATCTGATGTGAAATGTTTTTGCTTATGGGTATTTTGTATTACTACTGCATTGTTTTATTACAGTTTGGCAATCCAAGCATGTAGATTTTTTTCATTTGCTCTGGTAGGCATGTTTATCACAATTTCTGGGGTCAAGGTTCATATTTCTTAAGGTTTACAAAACAAACAAAATGTTTTCCACTGTACAGGGACTATGTAACAGTCCTTTATGGTAGTACGGTATCACACCACACGATGACGCCTGCTTAATTTATTATGTTTGTTGTTCACTTCTTCTTTGACCTTCTTCATTTCACTCTTTATGAACTCTGTTGTGAACTATGCTCTCTCGATTAATGCATGGTAAAGCTGAGATATTGTTTTTTACTGCCAATTAAACGTAACTGTTGAAATTATGGCACTCCAAAATACCAGTGAGACATTGAGTGGCATATTGCTTGTGTCAATTGTATTAAAGGGGGCTCCCTGAATCTTTTTTTGTCCATGTAACTCAAAATGATGTAACAACTTGTTTTGCTGACTTCAATACAAAACTACGGAGCTAGGAAGACACAGAAAAGATGAGAGAGACAGCACCTGAGGACAATGTCATGAAGTAACGAGCCCAACCAAGTAAGAAAACAGAAAGTGCAGAGATCCTGTCCTGTAAATGTGGAAGAAAAGGACACAAAGCTAGAGCGTGTCAACGTAAGCAGTAGTGCAGTTTGTGTAAGGACGCCACGCACTGCAATGCAAACAACTGACGTATAATGCAAGGATTACATATTCCACTTAAATGCAAAAGGACAGATATCTAAGCAAGCAAGTAGCAAGTCCTGAAATGGCAACTCAACCCAATTTGAGTCAAGTCACATGCCTCGAGTTCCCCATCTCTGATATCAACAGTACACATATACAGTGGTACCTCTACTTACGAACGTCTCTTCATACAAAAATTTCAAGTTACGATACGCCTCAACAGGAAAATATTGCCTCTAGTTACGAAAGAAATTTCAGGATACGAAAGGTAAAAGTATGGGGTGATACTCGCAGTATGGGCTGCTACTCGCAGCTTCGGAGTTTCCTGAATGCAACATACTCATAGCTGCTCTGCCATTGGCTAGCGTAGCATCTTCCTGGCATCCCATTGGCTAAGAGGGACCTCTTCCATATGTCTCTATGTGTGTGTCGATAGATAGGTAAATAGATAGATAGATAGATGCAGCGTCCTAGTCATTCGCCCCTCGGGCCATGAGGGGTTCCGATAGTTTCACGTGAATTAGAAACGAGGAAAAGAAGAAAAGGAGAAAATTGTTTTTTTGTCCATACAAACAAAGCAAGAGATAATAGAAAAGTATGAAAGGGGGATGCGTTTGTTTGATCTCGCCAAAGAATATGACCGTAATGTATCGACAGTCGCCACGTTATTAAATCAGTTGTTTACAAAACGCCAGGCAAAAACCACTTCTGAGAGAGAACATGAACCAAAGAGGGCAAAAAGCGATGAGGACAGCAATTAAAAGGTAAACGACCATCATTTTTATTCCTTACTCTTCCTTTGTTTTTTTTACATTATGCACAACTCTAATTTATTGTGCAATAATCTAATTGTAACATGTATTTGTTACATGTTTTCATGCATTTTTATGCTTTATAAAACATTTATGTCTGAATATTGGGGGGCTTGGAACGGATTAGGGCATTTACATGGTAAACGCGTCTCTACTTACGAAATTAATTGGTTCTGGAAGAAATTTCTTAAGTAGAAAATTTTGGAAGTAAAGGTACCACTGTATCGTGATTTACAACAATACTGAATCATATTTACAATTGTATATGTACCTGTGGAAGAAACAGGATTATTCTGGTAAAGAAATGTACATGAGCAGCGTGTATCTGGGGGGTCAATTCAAGTGAATAGGTCTGTAGATGTGGTAGGCACAACGGATGGCGTGCGTTGTAGAGGACCTACGGTACTAGCATTAGCCCTAAGCGGCTTGCTAATCACGGTGAGCCTGTTAAGACACAACATAACAGTCCTATTTATTCATTTAATTACATTTACATTTACGTTTATTTCCACAAAGTTGAATCAGAATACAATATTGTTTTACATTGTTAAAAATCGACTCCCTCTGAGGCTTAAAGCTTATAAACCGGGGTCCCACACACCACCAGCTAGCAATGTATTACAGCTCTGCCATATCCAAGTTCATTTATATATGATTAGAAAAAGTGTGCAGTGCCAGGCAAGCACCTTACAGTTTTTAAGGAAAAGGACATACAAATCATAATTTCCTTCTAACTTCCTAACTTCCTATGACAGCTGCAGCACACCATGTTCATGTACTCTTTACATTGTGATAACCTTCGTAACCTCAGTGATCCATGTGCATGAGAAGAGTTAACCCTATAAGAATTAGGCTGCAAAACCATCAGATATGTAGCTCTCCAGTAGCTTGCGCTTCAGATTTCTTTTAAATATGGAGAATGTGGGTGATTGTGATCTCATTCCATATTTGCGGACGTCTATAACATATACTGAAACGAGTACCTTTCAATTTCCTATATTTACCTTTTAGGTGCAACTTATTCCTAGTATTTTGTGGCCAAGTGGAGGAGTTCAGCGGAATAAATTCGACCACGGTATACTCGCTCCCGCACTTTAGTTAAAGGTGACTCCATCACTCATTAAGTAACATCAAGCTTAAAAACCCAGCCAAAGTAATGTATATCTGGGGCTAGAGCACCCAACGTTGAAGCTAGCCTTAAGGGAGGTGGCACACAACAGGCCTAGACACGAACAAAAGGCTAACGACACTAGCTACTGGGATATGTTTTCACGTCAGAGTTCCTCAGGGTTCATTCAAGGTCCCACATGTTCACCAAACAGTTGCCAGATATTCAGCAGACGTTCGACTGTACTTTTATTGTCGCAAAGGAATTTTGAACATGTTCAAAATTTCCTTCCGACTAGAAAAATCACAAAAATGTTGGCGGTTTGTGAAAATTTACGTCATTGAACGAACCCTGACAAATGCTGACGTGAATGCAACATTTGCTGCCTCACAGTTGTTCGCCACTCAGTGGGAAAGGGGCTTAACCTATAAATTATTTTGTACTCCCGCATCGGCACGGGCGACAACTGTCGCAATGCATCACGTAACCAATGCAGTGCTACTCGACATGTTGACAGGTCTGCGACACATGCCGCGGACACGTCAGAAACTGTTGGTGCATGTACGATTCCATACGCATTCTCTCTCATGATTGGTCTGTTATGTCACGTTGCGATGATGAACAGTTTCCCCCGTCCCAGCAATTTATTTGTTGCCACGGAGGAGAGATCCACCACGCAGCTTGTTGTTGCTGCGAAGCAAACTAGTTTGGCAGCGGCGTGGGTGTTATGTCACGTATGTGTGTTTGTGTGTAAAGAAGCCTACACACGCACGTAGCACCTTCACCGCCACCTTCCAGATCGTTTTCGCAATACAATTAAATGCATCGTCTAGTCATCTAGGTCCCTTTGTTGTAGCACGATATCCATTGTTGTCGCTGTCTTTTTGATCGTTGCTCGCCAATGAAAATGCAGACTGGAATTGGCTATAAAAGAAAGAGGAAATTTCGCCCTGCGGTGCCCTTGTCAGTATCAGCCGTAGCGACGCCCCTGACTTGGAGTGAAACTGCAACACATTTACAAACAACGCGTGGGGTTTGCGCACAAGTATAAAGGCAAACTGTGTACAGCACTGCCTCAGTGACGTGCTCGCCATGTGGTCCCAGTCGAGTAAGGAAAAAATGAAAAATAAAACTGTGTGTACTGTGCGGTCCCACAGACGCAATAACGTGCCTCATATTGTTTTTATTTCACTGATCACCATGTGTGTGTCTGTTGTTTTTATTTGATATTTTTTCTTTGTTTGGCGGCGTGTCTACTTTTGCGGCGTTTGCGTGTGACGTGAAGATTACGTTCTCGACGCCGATTGGCTGTCGCCGACGAGGGATGGACCGGCACCATCGGGGTCAATTAAATATGCAGAACGGAACGTAGTGGCGGTTAGGCAATGCCCAGCTCTGCTAATGCACATCAACTTTAAAAAGTGGCAACCTACAAAGTGAATGCCTTTGGTTCACCCATTTAGTAATTAGATTTTGGGTAACAGATTGACACAAGGAGGCGGCACGGTGGTCGACTGGTTAGCACGTCCGCCTCACAGTTCAGAGGTCGTGGGTTCGATCCTGGCTCCGGCCTCCCTGTGTGGAGTTTGCATGTTCTCCCCGTGCCTGCGTGGGTTTTCTCCGGGTACTCCGGTTTCCTCCCACATTCCAAAAAACATGCATGGTAAGTTGATTGGATACTCTAAATTGCCCCTCGGTGTGATTGTGAGTGCGGATGTTTGTCTTTGTGTGCCCTGCGATTGGCTGGCAACCAATTCAGGGTGTCCCCCGCCTACTGCCCAAAGACAGCTGGGATAGGCTCCAGCACGCCCCGCGACCCTTGTGAGGATAAGCGGTACAGATAATGGATGGATGGATTGACACAAGGAACAATGAATGTAGTTTTTAAATCTGATGATTATACATGTTTACGACCATATTCAGCATATTTGAGTATTCATCACCACACTAACAGTTTGCCATTCATATAAACGTTAATATGAAAAAAATAACATGCATTCTTCTAAATAATTTAAGTGTAGACATTCATTTTACACGTTGTTTTTCATTTCATTTTTAGAGATGTAAATGCTCATTAAATTATCAGTAAAAAATATTTTAGCACTCCAACATATGTTGTGACTAAGCAATATTTTATGACTTGACTTATGACTTGCTTGAATCAAGTAATGGCTTGACTTGACTTCCTTGAAATTTGGTGTTACGGTTTGAGACTTACCTGTGACTTCCACATACTGTAAGTGACTTACTCCCATCTCTGCTCTATACTCACATTCCATTAATGACCCCATCTGGGTTTAGCATGGGAATGATCTTGAAGACAAATGTCTCTCTCAGTGCCTGGGCTATTGGATCACGACTGCAGAGAAACTCTAGGGTGCCTTTCATTACCCAGCTAGCATTGGATTCACCGGGATGAACACGACTTGTCAGCACAATGCAGGGGCGGTTACCTAAAGAGAGACATTGACAGTGTCTAGATTTTTTTTTTTTTAATTTACTGTACAAACTCAAAAACGGTTGACAGTAACATTGTTTCTAAAAGCATATGAGTGTATCCAAGTGATTAATATGGGAATACTTATTTATCAATAAATAATAAATATTTGGTTGCCTAACCAGTGATTCCGAAAACTCCTTTATATCAGTGTTGCATCATTTTTCTTGTCTAACCTCGTAGATTGATCATTAAAATTAAATTAGATATTTCTATAAGCTATCTTTATTTTTCAAATAGGAAAATGTTTATGTGTTACCGGGATCAAGCTGAAGAGAATGGATGAATGGACTATTTCTCAAAAAAGATTGAAACCTTAAAAAAAAACTGTTTTCAGGCCAAAACACAGCCTGAAAACATTTTTTTTTAATATCCGAAGGTTTTAACTTTGAGAGTGTTTGAACAGAGAAAGGTGTGTGGTGAGGGTTCTTACAGCCTTAAGACATAAGAAACAGAAAAATGTCATTAATAAATGAAAAAAACATGAACAAAAAAAAACCTTTATAACAAACGAAAAAACGATAAATTAAAACAATTATTTTTCTTTCCATTTTTGTCAATGAAAAAACATCACTAAAGCTGCGAACAGCTATAAACAGCCCCCGCCACTTTGGGATACTGACACATTAGAATTAGAATTTTGTGAAGTACATAGACTTAAAAACTAGTTAAAACAAGATAAAATATGACCTCTATAAAAGGCAAAAAAAAAAATGGTCAACTTCCTGTTGAGTTTAGAGTAGGGCTCCAGATGTCATTATCTGTCTTCGTAGGTTTTGGTTTATAATTTAGTTTCATGGTATCCTTGTGTTCCTTTTGTCTGTTTATCTGTTAGGTCATTGGGTCCACATGTGCTTGTCATCCCAGTCCCTAGTGTTAGCCAATCAGCTCCCTCCCACTCTTTGTGTCTTGTCCAGGTGTTCCTCGTTGTCTGTATTCAGTTCCGTGCTTTCTTTCAGTCCTCATCGGTTCATTGTAAATTTTCAGTTGTCTGTTAATGTTGCCGTCGTTGCCTAAAGCCTGGTTCACAAGGCCTGATTTTAAAATTGTCTTCCAACATGACTGCCAAACCCTGAGAGACCCCACACGTGACTAGAAAAAAATCACACACATTACAGTTTTGAACCTGCCGTGTGCAGCCTCACGGCCAGATCAACACATCACACACGAACCGCATTGATTCACAGATAATTGGCTCGTCAGACGGAAAATATCGCAAAACCCCTCGAGATTAAACGAGATGTCGGAGTGAACAAACATGGCGGATGAAAAGTCAGCAGGGGTCTCAGGTCGTGTCTTGACGGTGGCACTAGTTTGCAAATTATTTTTAGTGGAAAAAAGTGACAGAAAACGAAAAGATGTTGAGCTCTGTTGTGCCATGGCTGTTTTCATTTTGGATTCCCACTGCGCTTCTTTCGCTTCTTCACTTTTGAAGAAGTTTATTATTTGTTTATTATAGTGTGAAGTCGAAGGCCTTCACACATATGTTATTCCTATAGTTTATTATTATGATTATTATAATTCCACTTTTTAACACATTTTTTGGTGTGCTACTCCTTCTACATTTTTCACCCGATTCACTTCATTCAAGTTTCAAAACATTCAGAAAATTCATGCCTTCCGGGGTAGGAATTTTTTTCGTTCCCCAAATTTACCGTTTCCCCCATATTTTCCATTTTTCACCCCCAAAAAAACCCATTCATTTCCAATGGCACTTTCAACATTTCCCATTTCCACCATTCCAAATTAAAATTCACAAGATTCAACTCGGGCGGCACGGTGGTCGACTGGTTAGCACATCCGCCTCACAGTTCAGAGGTCGTGGGTTCGATCCTGGCTCCGGCCTCCCTGTGTGGAGTTTGCCTGTTCTCCCCGTGCCTGCGTGGGTTTCCTCCGGGTACTCCGGTTTCCTCCCACATTCCAAAAACATGCATGGTAAATTGATTGGACTGTCTAAATTGCCCCTAGGTGTGATTGTGAGTGCGGATGTTTGTCTCTGTGTGCCCTGCGATTGGCTGGCAACCAATTCAGGGTGTCCCCCGCCTACTGCCCAAAGACAGCTGGGATAGGCTCCAGCACGCCCGCGACCCTTGTGAGGATAAGAGGTATGGATAATGAATGAAAGATTCAACTCACATTGGTAAAGCTTTTCAACACACGCACAATTCCTACTTCCCAAAAATTCAAGTTATTCACCCGTAAAAAACGACAAAATTCCATCATTCATTCCCATTGCCATATTCAACAATTCACATTTACATCATTCCAATTTGAAATTCACAACATTCATCTCATTCAACTCATATTGGTCATGCTTTTCAACACACCCCAAAATTACTACTTCTCACACATTCAACTTATTCACACTTAAAAAACCCACAAAAATTCAACTATTCACCATTCATTTCCATTTGCATTCAATTTTTCACATTTACACCTTCCCAATTTCCACAAATTCAAGTCATTCAACTCATTCAACTTAAATTTAGCTTTTCAACACCCCCAAAATTCCTACTTCCCACACATTCAACTCATTCACCTTTAAAAAAACCACAACATTTCACCATTCATTTCCAGTGGACCAGTGTTATTGCCCGTTGATCTCCCCAGTGCGGCGACCATCTTGGAAAGGGACATTAGCTAGACTGGGGATACTCACTCCGAGGTCTCCCCAATGCGGCGGCCATCTTGGACAGGGACATTAGCTAGACTGGGGATACTCACCCCGAGGTCTCCACAGTGCGGCGGCCATCTTGGACAGGGACATTAGCTTGACTGGAGATACTCACCCCGAGGTCTCCACAGTGCGGCGGCTATCTTGGACAGGGACATTAGCTAGACTGGGGATACTCACCCCGAGGTCTCCACAATGCGGCGGCCATCTTGGACAGGGACATTAGCTTGACCGGAGATACTCACCCCGAGGTCTCCCCAGTGCACCGGCCATCTTGGACAGGGACATTAGCTAGACTGGGGATACTCTCCCCGAGGTCTCCACAGTGCGGCAGCCATCTTGGGCAGGGACGTTAGCTAGACTGGGGATACTCACCCCGAGGTCTCCCCATTGCGGCGGCCATCTTGGACAGGGACATTAGCTAGACTGGGGATACTCACCCCAAGGTCTCCACAGTGCGGCGGTCATCTTGGGCAGGGACCTTAGCTAGACTGGGGATACTCACCCCGAGGTCTCCCAAATGCAGCGGCCATCTTGGACAGGCGGCCATCTTGGGCAGGGACATTAGCTAGACTGGGGATACTCACCCCGAGGTCTCCCCAGTGCGGTCGGCCATCTTGGACAGGGACATTAGCTCGACTGTGGAAACTCACCCCGAGGTCTCCACAGTGCGGCAGCCATCTTGGGCAGGGACATTAGCTAGACTGGGGATACTCACCCCGAGGTCTCCCCAGTGCGGCGGCCATCCTGGGCAGGGACAGTAGCTAGATTGGGGATACTCACCCCGAGGTCTCCCCAATGCGGCGGCCATCTTGGGAAGGAACATTAGCTAGACTGGGGATACTCACTCCGAGGTCTCCCCAGTGCGGCGGCCATTTTGGACAGGGACATTAGCAAGACTGGGGATAATCACCCCGAGGTTTCCGCAGTGCGGCGGCCATCTTGGACAGGCGGCCATCTTGGGCAGGGACATTAGCTAGACTGGGGATACTCACCCCGAGGTCTCCCTAGTGCGGTGGCCATCTTGGACAGGGACATTAGCTAAACTGGGGATACTCACCCCGAGGTCTCCCCAGTGCGGCGGTCATCTTGGAGGAGGACCCAAAATCAACAGGAAGTGACCCATATTCAACAGGAAGTGACCTCAAATGACCCGGAAATGAACAGGAAGTGACCCAAATGACCCAGAAATGGTCCGGAAGTGACCCAAATGACCCGGAAACGAACCGGAAGTCTTTTCCTCCCTTCTTATTTTTTATGTCCTCCTCATTCCAGGCTACTCGCTATAATTTGAGGTCATTTAACTTCATTCAACTACATTCAGTATCATTTCAACGCATTCTGCAGTTTTTCATAGAGGTCATCCAACTTCATTCAGTATCATTCGACTTCATTCTTTCTCATTCAACTTCATTCCACTTAATTCTACTTCATTTCAATAAATTACTTTTCATTCAATTCCATTCTAGTTAATTCTTTCTCATTCAACTTAATTCAGTATCATTCAACTTCATTCAAATCAACTTCATCCCACTTATTTCTACTTCATTTCAATTCATTCCTTTTCATTCAATTTCATTCAGCTTCATTCCTCTTAATTCCGAATCATTCAACTTAATTCAGTATCATTCAACTTAATTCAGTATCATTCAACTTAATTCAACTTCATTCCAACGCATTCCGCAATTTTCATTCAGCTTCCTTCGCCTTTTTCTCCAGAAATTGCATCCTCTAGTTGGCTATACGTCATTGTCAACCGGCTGCGTGCTTGTTTGTCCTCGGGGCACAGCACACACGGTGCGAAATAGGGCCCCAAAAATCCAACATGTTGAATATCCCCGATTTTAGGTCGGACGTCCTCCCGAGCGTCCGAGATCAGTCCGAGCACACCACACATGGCAGGATTATCGGCTAAGATTATCTATGAATATTTACAAGAGTCGGCCCGACCTACAATTGTCGGGAGAGGAGATTCGGGGCTAGTTTCGGGCCGATTATGCTGCCGTGTGAACTGGGCTTTAGTCCAAGTCCTTTTGTTTAGTTTCATTTGATCCTTGTTGTTTAGCTCTTTAGTATTATCACAGTACCTCTGTTAGCATTTTTGTTAATAAATTATTGCTCAGCACTCCTGGCTCCCTGCATTTGTGACCTCCAACTGAGCAACTCCTAACACCAGAGGCTTTTTCTAAGTTTTTGGCTGTTACATATGCTTCCAGATTTTGGTAGATCTTAGTGAAACGTTCAAACATTACATATACCAACAAATGTCCCTAGAGCGGTGTAAAATGTACAACCGGGTCTGTTTTGTTAAACTTTTGTTGGGGGCGCTAGTGAGACACTTTAACTCATTCACTGCCATTGACGAATTTGTCTTTTCACAGTCCAGCCATTCAACCCCAGGAAGTTATTTATATATATATTTTTTTCTATTTTTTTCAAACGTTAGGGTAAAAGAGGGTCTGAAAATGCCTGGAAGTGAAGAATTAAAAATTGCACAATAAAAAAAAATGATAAATAGTCATCATCTGGCCAGGCCTGATGTGTGTGCAAATTATCATGAGTTTTCATGCATTTTCAGATTCTCAAAATCAGTGTTGTTTTATTGGTGAACTGGGCGTTGCTTTGTTTTAACAACATAACAGGCCTGAGCTGTCATAATTATCGTGGAGGAGGACCCAAACGCAGGAGGCAAAAACAAAGTGGTATGTTAAGTATTTAATTTAAAAAAAAAAAAAAAAAAAGGCAAGCAAGGCACTGGGACAACAAAAATGTTTGCGTTAAAAAACAACAAGGATCGAAGGACTAAACAAATGCTCGGGAAAAAGAACTCGGACTTGACACAGCAGCAACAGAAAATGACCATTGACAAATGACAGCTGAGTGAACTGACAAGGACTGAAAGAAAGCGGGGAACTAAATACAGACAAGTTGACAAAACAATGAGGAACGCCTGGACAAGACACAGAGGATAGGAGGGAGCTGATTAGCTAACACAAGGGACCTGGGTGACAAGCACAGGTGGACTCAATAACGTAACGAGAGACAGACAAAGGAACACAAGGAAAAACATGAAACTAAAGTCAAAAAACAAACTCAAAAGACAGACTATGACATAAACACTTCTTCTCGTGTGTTACATGCTCCTTTTTTGGGAACTTTTTACTGTTAACTTCTCTTTGACACAGAGGATAGGAGGGAGCTGGTTGGCTAACACAAGGGACCTGCATGACAAGCACAGGTGGACTCAATAACTTAACGAGAGACAGACAAAGGAACACAAGGAAAAACATGAAACTAAAGTCAAAAACCAAACTCAAAAGACAGACTATGACATAAACACTTCTTCTCGTGTGTTACATGCTCCTTTTTTGGGAACTTTTTACTGTTAACTCCTCTTTGTTTTTGTGCTACTTTTATTATTAAAAATTGTTCTCAACTGCTATTGAGCTTTTGTCTGCTTTTAGGTTCCACAATTCATTTTTGACAACTTGTGACATTGGGGCAAAAAAGAAAAAGAACATAAAAATAAATAAATAAATAAAAAACTTGTATTTAAGAGCAAAATTTGAGATTATCACTCACGCATCTGATGAATATCTTTATAGCTCTTGCTGGGAGGACATGCAGTGATGGTGACAAACGGGCAGGCGTTTCCAGCAAGAGTCGGACAAAGAATCTGCTCCCGGAAAAACACCTTCCTGGGATCAACTGATCCATGCAGCAGACGCAGATGAGCCTGATGAACATAAACGATTTCTTTTAAGGATTATACTGCAATTCTGGGAAATTGTTTATTATGGTTATTGAACAAACGTGATAGTGATGTGAATCTTATAAGCATATGCCCTTACTGTTTTAAAATAATGGCAAAATACAGCAGTGTGGAGAAAAAATAGTTTTCGATGAAAGAAAACCACAACAATTGCCAAGATGATATATTTGAAAATAATATAATGACACAAATACTTTCACTGACCCTTAGAGCGGAGTATGTGTAAGGGTAATGGTACGCCAGGTAACAGACATCCTCACTGTATTTGAAGGTGATGGTGAATGTCAGTGTATAAAATGTTGTTCTCTGACTGCCACGCACTGGACAGAAGTAGTTTCTGTAGGATAAAATGCAGAAAAACGAATGAGGCCATGCGCTGCAATCAATTGTCTCATTTGTTTTCATGAAGCATTGAGCTAAAATTTTTGAAATATTTGTCATGGCAATTCATAAAGTTGGGGCCTTGACTGACACATCGGTCTCAATGTTCTCATATTCTCAATTTCTCCATCTACTGTTTCTTCTTGTATAGTAATAACATTAGAAGATCATGTGTGCATTTTTTCAAAGTAAAACACATATAACCATATTGTAAATAATCATTTAATCATCTAGGTTGTGTTCCAGCACACTGCATACAATATTGGAGGTAAAGATGAAGGAATCCGAATAGTCCAGTCTTACCTAAAATAACAAATTTCTGTCCCAGACCTGCACCAATGGGGCCTACCATTTATTGCGTCCCGTACTGAGTAAAGCACTGGCTGCATTCCTGTAGTACACAAATGCACACAAATACTTCAGGAAAAGAAACACCTTGTGTGCTTAATGCAACAACAAATAGAGGTTTAAAGCAAGCATTCCAAGTTTTGTCAAAATTTGACTCATTGTGAAGGTATTTTGTAACTATCAACTTCTCAACTGTACAAGGGTACACTACATTTTAATCTTTAATGTTTTACTGCATAAAAAGTAAACCTGCATAAAAAGAACAGTGATAGGACACGTGAACAATGAGTTACTTTAGTCAGAATCTGCAGGAATCATAATAAATCAACATTAAAGAAACATCTCCACATATTAAGTTCCCAAGCACAGTAGTGACATTTCTATTTCAAACAGCAGACAATAGTTATTTGGTTATTAAATCAAATTGATTTGTTAACTTTTAAAATGTTACAGTCATTACCAATTTACCAATCCAAAAAGAATACAATGAAAGAATGTTCTGGCCTTAAATATGTGCCAAATATTCTCTATGTCGTTAATTGGGGCCATTGTAAAAAGATGTGTGTTGGGTTGTAGTGCAGCACATAACATTTTCTGAGGAATATGTTTCAAACGGTGATACAAGCACCAAATTTAGTTCAGCTTCTTCTTGGACATTCCTCTTTTGAAAAAGCTTGCAGTCCACTTACAAATCAAGATGGTCTCCATATTCGATACAGAACTATTATATTTTGCAATAAATATGCACACTTACCCAATATGGATGGTTTTGGTATTATATAAATTTTTGACCATAGAGAATCCAAATTCGGGACTAAATCTGTCAGAATTGTCTTTTTCCATATTCTGGGTCGAGATACAAATAATCCAAAATTATTTGTAGCTAGCAGGTTTATTTATGTATATGGCACTGGATGAATGATTGGAGTAGGTGTAGATTTTAAATCCGAACCTAGTTATATCGCATACTCGCATGTGCATCATCATACTGTGGCAGATTATCGCTCAGCCTTACAGTAGTACTTCATTCTTTACCCATTAAGATGGCAAAAAAATGGTTGGAGCAATGTTGTACTTGCTGATCAACACTAAAATGGGCAGGGCGGTAAGAGAAGGCGTGGGCCTGAAAGTACTCAGAAGAAGGGCAAATCTAACTCGCCGTGGAGGTCTGCAGTCTGAGTGCTTTTTCTGAAGAAGAATCTGAAGTGAGACATACCATGACCATAAATCTTAACAAAATACTCAATGGGCCTCATTTGGTAATAAATGCCAAGAAATGTTCTTGCGCTGAGCACAAGTTCACTTTATATGCAAAAATCAAAATCATGACACGGCCAATTTTCTTCTCACTATGGTGTGTAGGTTAGTGAATTAGAATTCATCCTAAAAGAGGGGCTCGTGCTTGCTAGCTGCAATCTGCACAAACCGCGCTCCTATTTCCCTATAAAAGGGCATCTGTTTGACGCATCTAAGCCAGTACATGGACGTTTAACGTTGCTAGAGATGGCCCTAAAAGTCCAGTCAAAAAGTATGAGTACATACATACAGTACACCGTATTCGGATGAATGCCAAATAACAGTCATGAATATTTTTATTCTGTCCTGGGAAAAAGAAAACAAAACAGCAGATTGGACACATCATCTATTCAAGTGACAAAGTTTATAGGGCTATATATCTATGGCAATTGGGAAATACTGCATGTATTTTTGTTGTTATCCAAGTTGCATACTTTTGCCTACTTTGCCATGACAAATCTGCATGGGTTACTGTGGTAGCAGAGTGCTGATGTTTGAAATTTCCTTACAAATGTGCAGAGAATTGTGCTTCAGAGTCCAATATGAGTAACAGAACAGATTTGCAAAATTTATCTTAATATACAGTAGATGAATGTTAAAAGCAAAAAGTTTCACATTAAAAGGTGATGAATGAATGAATGAACTAAATCGGGTCAATGGTTAGTAACCCGGAGGATACATCACAATTTTTATCCATGGATGTTGTAGCTGCCATTAGAGTCAGCTTTAAAATAAGCACATTTGCTTTAATCTTTAAAATAAGCACATTTGCTTTAATCTTTAAAATAAGCACATTTGCTTTAATCATGGCGGCACGGTGGATGACTGGTTAGCACATCCGCCTCACAATTCAGAGGTTGTGGGTTTGAGCCCGGCTCCGGCCTCCCTGTGTGGATGTTCTCCCTGTGCCTGCGTGGGTTTTCTCCGGATACTCCGTTTTCCTCCCACATTCCAAAAACATGCATGGAAAGTTGATTGGACACTCTAGGTGTGATTGTGAGTGCGGATGTTTGTTTGTCTCTGTGTGTCCTGCAATTGGCTGACAACCAATTCAGGGTGTCCCCCGCCCACTGCCCTAAGACAGCTGGGATAAGCTCCAGCACGCCCGCGACCCTTGTGAGGAGAAGCGGTATGGATAATGGATGGATGGATGGGTGCTTTAATCATATAATAAATGTTAAGATTTGTTATTTGTGTAACTAAGAACTTTGTTATGTTAATTAACTTCGTGAGTTTTTCTAAAATGGAACCAATAATGATTAATGATTACATTGCTACATCACCTCACGTCAGATAATTGAAAGCCACCTCGAAGAAGAGCTGTTGTAACTGTTGGAACAAGCTGTTTTATCCCTCTCTAGTACATGTGGCCAAGGAGATAACACATTTGCAGTAATTTGCAAACTTTGTGTGTTTATGTGTGAAGCTGCGGGAAAGAAGTGTGCTATCGTTAGATTGCAAGCACGCTAGCGCTAGTCCGCTAGCATGAGGCTCAGCTTTGAATGGCATCCCACATTTGAAGTAAAATTCAAACAGATACAGTACATGTTTTGTGTCTATTTTCATTTACTTATTATTAGTTTGAAGTTGTGGGGAAAAGAGTGATCAAGAGCCAAGGTAAATTATTTTGGAGCAAATTTGAAATTGTAATAGATTTTTTGTTCTTTCCAATCTACCAGGTGCAGTTTAACAGATTTGTTTTACTGTTAGTCAGTATTTACATCACAACTGTTCTCACCATAGTTGAACTGGCTGTTGGTCTTCTCACAGTTGATGATATTGAAACGGTAAGGAACATCAGGCAACATGTTACTGACTTCAAAGTAAAACCACTGAGCGTGCTGGGAACAGTTGGCGTCTGCATTCAATATTAGGTCATATTCATATCTACAGAGGGAAAGAGACCAAATCACCATAAATGATACATACATCAGCAATAAAACCATCAATATTTTTATATTTCCAACAATTATGTGACTAAAAGAGAGGGTACCCGCACAACCCAATACATTTTCCAGACAAACAGACGACACATAAGCATTTCTATTTAAATCTCTATATATTATACTAACCCCCCCCACAAAAACAAAAAGTCTTTACAGTATTATGTTCTATGCAGCCCTACTAGTCTAAACTTGACATTCGGATTAATATTGTGTTTGTGGAATATGACATAACCAGCATAATCCACCTGTTTTTGTCCATCTCAGGGGGCGGCCATTTTGTCACTTGCTGTCCACTGAAAATTACATCACAGTTGCTCAGGGCTCAAATTCCAACAAATCACGCCTCATCTTCAGAAAACAGGCGAGCTGTGATTGGTCATGATATTTTATCCATTAAATCTTATTGATACAGTCATTACCTGAGCTGTGAGCCACTGTGATGTCATTTTCAGTCAACAAAAAGTAACAAAATGGTCACCCCGTGAGATGGCTAAAAACGGGTGGATTTTGCTTCTCAACTCATATTGCACAAACACAATTGTAATCAAAATGCCGTATTTATACTAGTGGGGGCGCATACAACGTATTGTCAAGAAGATTTTTGGGCTGACCTCCCCTTTAACCATCATTGGCTCTGTGTGTGACTCATTGCGATAGTTGTGCTGTCTTTTTTACCCTGAATTAGATCTCAAAATGGTTTGATGAAGGTTACGGTTGGCTGTGAACTCCCCAAACCCCAACATAAAACTTGATGTCTCCTCCAAGCTACCGTGTGTGCAGCCGGACGTTCTGCCTCCAAACACGATTCTCCCAATCACAATTCTCACAGCAGCCACCTGCATTTCTGATTAACGAGTGAAAACCTTTGAGTCGTACAATAGTGTACAAATGATATGTACAGTGTTTATTGTATTGGAATGTCTCTTAAATTGAAAAAAAAAAAACAGACACGAAACTTCTCCCTGCAGCAGCAAGTTGTTGTGTGTGCAATGTGCAGCCTATACACCGTTCCGATTGCAATTCTAACAGGGGCTGCCTTAACGTCATTAACGTGGCAAAAAAATTTCCCTGGATTGTTTTTTGTGTAAAAAAAAAAAAAGGAAAGAAAAAGAAAAACATCTGAACAAGATTGTTATGCTATTTTGGAAGAAGACTATTTTTCAATGGAAGAGTTGTTATGACTGGTTGTTTACATGATGTATCAGTTGCTCTGCAATTGCTATGGTCCTTTTATGCTTTGTCCTTTATGATGTCATATAGGCCTGAAGTCTTACAGTTTAAAAGTTTGAGTTAGAAAGTGACACATTGTCACTAGTACGTTAAACCTTCTCCGAGTGAGGATGCAAACTTTCTTTCAGTCATGATCGCTGTTGTTACTTTGTATTTTTGTTGATAAAGACTTTTTACTCTTCAACTTCCGTGCTTATCTGCATATGGGTCCTAATCCTGATCGTCACAGTTGTTGTCCTTCTCTCCTCCTCACTTAAATGATTGATTGATTTTTTTCCATTACATATGTGGGCATACCTGCGAACCTGAATAGCCTTCCTGAGGTTACCACATTCAAAACTGGAAAAGAATCTCAAGGAGTCTCTGTTGTCAGGTGGAAACTGTAAACTAACAGAAAATAACATTGAAAGAAATTCTTTTTTTTACTAAGCATTTAACAACAAATAAATTGTTCTTTTATGTCATTTTAAACATATTATAGTATTGTTAACCTACCAGTCATCTTCCAAATCAAAGACCACTTGGTTGATTATATCACTATTCAAGAAACGCTGTATGTCTTCAAACACTTTTTGCCTGTCAAAACAAGAAATGATAGTTAGTTGAAGATTAAGTAATAACATCAACTACCCCTTAAATAATTGTTTAACAATATGACCAGCCCGATGAGTTATAATATAAGCACATTTAGTATCAGATAGTATACGGTAGGCCTGGTCAAAGTATGACCGTGGGCCACATTCAGCCCGTCCGTCCACAGTCTATGAACAGGCCTGGCAGTGTTTATGAAGTTGAATTTTCTTTGCTTCGCTCTGCGTCCCACCACTGCAATCGTATCATCTGCGCCGCGCCACACGCAACTGCGCCTGCCCGCGTGAACTATATTGACTTCAATTCAATCGCACCACCACAAACGCCCTCAACGGATTTGGTGTGAATGCAGCATTAGGATCTTTAGCAACACAAGAGGGGTCTTGTGTATTAACAACTCGAGGTTGCTTCAATAACTGCAATGTTAAAGTGAACTAAACATTTCAAGGCACCAAACGTTGATAATATTTTAATTTGGTCAATTCAACAAATAATTGTAACTTTTACTGTTGTGAAAATTGGCTTTCCCACATTCAATAACAAAAAACAAGAGTTTACAAAACTAATTGTAAAACAACAAATTGTTTTGGCGCAAACAACTTGCTTGCTTTGTGCTAACTACCATTGCCTTAAATGTGAATAGTTTATATTTTAAAGTTGTTCCATCTTAAATTCCTGGTTTAGAAAAAATAAAAACAATAAAAATACAACTTGTGGCTTTTACTGTGTGGTTTGTTGATCATTGGCTTTTTTTCTTTCTGCCTACAGACCAAGTGATTCACGAAGGTGTCTGTCTTATTCAGTCTGTTGAACTCTTTTGAGAGAGAAACAATTAACTGTTGATCTTATATTAGAAGGAAACTTCTAAAACGATAAAGAAATAGAACAGGGAGGTTCCACCTCCTGAGGGCCCAATAGCTGATGACATGGTGAGGAAATATGGTCAAAAGGGTTGTCCTTACATACTGTACAGAAAGCACAAAGCGGTTCCATATACTGTATAGTCAATGCAGTCCAGTCAAGCAAAGCCGCTGCATTCACCGCCGCGAACAAACACACGGGAGACAGGGGCGTGTTTCCATCAGTCGTCAGCAAAACGGGCGCCCATAAGTGATAGACTTGCCCGTCTTTCAGAGAGTACAAAGACATAGACATTCACAAACTCCAACCAGTCATCTGAGTGATCCACTACAACATCAATGTTCATATTGTGCATCAGAGTACCTCTGGATGTTGGACTTGCGTGGAGCCATGGGTTCATTTCCTGGTGGGGGGACCTGACCCCAAAAATCAGGGAAAGCAAGGGTGCTGAATCCTGGGACGGATTTGGTTTTGATGGCTGCAGCACGATACATACTGGGTTCATGGTAAGGGATGGCAAGACCATGTATGTTGATTAAATTGTCTATCATGGTAGAGTTATGCGATTTCACATTTTCCTCATTTTTATCCTTGCGGTCATCATTTGTCAGACTAGAGTTGGCTTCTCCCCTAGGATGACAGACACGTTTCAAGTAACAGTTGTTACAAAAACAACAACAACAAAAAACAGGTAAGATGGCAGTAATTCATAAATATAGCTCAAACAAAAGTGACAACACAAAAAAACACAAAAGAAAATGTACAAATGTGTTAGAATGCTGCTTTGTGAGTAAATAACAATGGAAGTCGTTAAAGGAGTCTTTTTTCCTCATATTTTTAAAAAGTTCCCAGATGTACTGATACAATATCTGTGACATGCTTTTGTCAAAATACTCCAAGGTAAAGAATCAAAGGGCACTTTCAGCCCTATTTTCACTCCTGCAAAATGAGCGATTTCTCAATCAACCAAGGCAAAGGTACAGATCAACTGTACATTCATTCATCATTCAAAAGCTTCAAGAGTAAATTATAGTTGTAAGATGCATTTAATTAAGTAAGGAATGCTTAAAAATGATTTAATAGATAGAATAAAGGAGATCCCCAAAAAATCAAAGGTGTAGAGTGGGGCAGCATGGCTCAGAGGTAGAGTGGTGGTCTACCATGCCGAAGGTTGCAGGTTCGATCCTCAACCGTTGTGACCCTGTTAAAGCGTCCTTAAGCAATATGCTGAACCCCCAGTTGCTCCTGATGGTTCATCATCAGTAGGTAAAATGAGGAGCCAGTGTTAAAGCACTTTGACTACTGAAGGTAGAATAGTGAAGTGAAAGCCCATTTACCATTTTACAATACAAACTGAAATTTCAATCAAAAGAAAACAAATTGAATTGAATTGAATGAAAGGATAAATGGAATTAATGTGAAGTCACGTACTGTTTGAGTGGAAAAGGGAGAAATTTGTACATCTCAATGTTAAAGGCTTAACCAGAGAAATAATGTTAAAAAGTTTATAATGAGTTTGTATAACGTATATACAATAATGACAAAACAAAACTGACGGAAAATATAAAGATCCAACGTACTTAAAATATTGGCGACCGTTGACCCTGCTCTAATTTGTGACACATGTATTCTTTCTAAAAGCATTGCTTTAAGGATTAGGAAAATAATTGGTAGGATTGTAAATAATGACCCAGTTGGTTTTATTAGGGGGAGATTTATCAACCTTATTCCTGAGGGATCTCATGTAGAAACAATTATGCGTGTGACTTCTGGTAAGAATTTTGCTATCTGTTACAGTAGGTTTTGTTTCACACAATGGTTTATTTGAAGGTTGTTTCACCCCATTATCTAAGCAATCATAAGCCCCCATTGCATTGAATGTTTTGCGTGGCATGGGAATTTGTTGCGCTGTTGGTGGTTGTACTAACAATCTGAAGAAGCTGAATCCATGAGTACAAGAAGAATGCTTTGAACTTGCACCCCGGACAAGGAGGAGAGAATGTTTTTGTGATAAACGCTAGTTTCCAGCACCTTCACAGGGATGAGGATCACAGGCAAAAATAGTCTGAGAGTCTTCGTTTGAAAAGACCATCACCTCTACGTTGTACCTGTGCTCCTTTTCATTTTGTGGGCAAAGAGCACAGTGCCGCAACACAGACATTGACCTTTGTGCTAATGTGATTGCATTGCGGAGAAGACTCGCCGAGCGCCAAGTGCCACAAAAACATCAGATCTTGTTTGTTGTGTGTGACACCACCACACTTTAGTATTAGTCAACCTCTGAAATTATTAGAAGGATTGCCGCAATATTTTGGATTTCATGGGCAGTAAGCATTTTTTTGTCAGTAATCTGTCATGAGCGCCAAACGGCGAGGAAGATGTTGTGCTCATAAAATTAAAAAATATTCAATAATAATATAAAAAAAGATTCTTCAAGTCATTCTTGAAAGACCTACTGGGTTGTTAAAATGTATTCTTAGTGGGGCTGTCAATTTAGCGCGTTATTCTCGGCGTTAATCCAACCCCCTTTTGACGCCGTCAATTTTTTTGATCGCGTGATTAAGGTTTCCATAGCAACCAGCAGCTGGATTGATAAAGGCTGCTGGTCACCATGATCTATACATGTATCTTGAAAAAAAAAAGCTTTGGAGTAGAGGAGGCGTTACATCTGCTTCAAAATATTGACGATGTAGATGAATGAGCGCTGACACATGCACGGCTGTGTCCCCCTTAGGGTTGGACACTGAAAACCAATCGAGTGGAATCGGTTCCATCATTCCAGTTCTCCCGGAACCGTTCAGATTTTAGAATGTCGGTGCTAAGTTTTGATTCCTAGTTAGCTGCTAGGAAGAACTACTAACGAAGTATGACAGATTAAAAAAAAAAAAAAATGTGCCCGTGCATGGCGCGCAGCCTCAGGCTCCTGTTGTCGAAGCTGCGTAGCAATAGCACGGTAGCGTTTGCTCGCCCCCCACTCGCGCTCAGCTCTTTGGCTCGCTTCGTCTCGGCCGGCAAGCGTGGGCAGGGCCGGCGGCGACGACTCTGGCGGGCCCTTCCCCCAGATCTCCACCGTTGCGGCGGTCGCGGGACACCGCGGTGGCAGCAGTCACCCTTCACGGGTTCTGTGATCATTCGGCCGACGGCTAGCCTTAGAATGACGCGATGCGGCTCATGACCCAAAGTTTACCATTTCAAGGGTCGGCCATTTTATTACTTCTGTCGACTGAAAATGACATTCCAGATGCACTGAGGGCTCAAATAACGACCAATCATGGCTCCATTTCAGAAAACAGGTGAGCGGTGATTGGTCATTACGTGAGCCCTGAGCAACTGTGATATCATTTTCAGTTGAAAGACGTGACAAAATGGCCGTCCCCAGTGATGACTAAAACCAGGTGTATTAACTCTTATTCCACAAACGCAATATTTATATTTATTTATTAACTAATGGGCTTGCATGGAGCATAATCTTGAAAAATAATATGTTTGGGTTGACTTCGCTTGAATAAAGTATTTGCATAAGAAAATCAATCCTCTTATTCATGTTAAGGGTATTAAAATTCAAGAACATAATGGGACAGAAAAATCAAGGGTTTTTTTTTACAATAAATAAAATATGCGATGAACTATGCGTTAACTATGAAAAATGCGATTAACCGATTAGAAAAATTAATCGCTTGACAGCACTAATTCTTACAAAAATTGGCTTATGAGTCAACAAGGGTCAACAAACAATAGCAATCTATCTGAG
The DNA here is from genome assembly GCF_054856515.1 of Filicampus tigris. Classification (NCBI taxonomy): domain Eukaryota; kingdom Metazoa; phylum Chordata; class Actinopteri; order Syngnathiformes; family Syngnathidae; genus Filicampus; species Filicampus tigris. The sequence goes on from NC_141220.1 coordinate 2,259,690, forward strand.
CACAGCGGGAAGTTTGGTAACCAAAATAGAGATACAATTTAGGACATTTGTTCATATATGTTACATGTATGTTATATGTTATGTCTTTCACTTGTATTTTGCTTTTCCACCTATCAAGGCACTCAAAGCACTTCACACTGAGTTCACATTCACCTCCTGATGGCGCAGCATCAGGAGCAACTGGGGGTTTAGTATCTTGCTCAAGGATACTTCAACATGGTCACACGGGCCGGGTATCGAACCCAGAACGTGAGGGTTGGGAAACGACCACTCTACCACTGAGCCATGTCGCCCCCGATATTACGTGATATATACGTTCACAATATACGTGATATAACGTACGATATGTATCCATTGTGAGCGCCCAGTTGTCCAGAAAAGCACCATATAAATATTAGGGGTGTAACAGTACGCTAAATCACATTTCGATTTGGTTCATTTTTTTTTAAACTTCGGTTCGATATGTTAAAAAAAAGGATTAAAAAAATATATATATATTTACTTTGAAAGGATGACAAGTAAATGGTACATTTTTTTCGAAAAAATAAATAAAAGCGAACCATTCGGGTGATATTGTAAGAAATTACACCAGAATAAAAAATACACTAACAATAAAGATCTCTTAATTCTGTAAATTATTAAGACACTGAAATCTTTAAACACTCAGCAGCAACAGCCTATGACACATCACAAGTATTCAAGTTAAAGACAAGTTGTCATTACAGTACATATATACACTTTTTGTGATGAAAAAAATACATACAATAACAGTTACAATTAATGCTAACTATATTGAAACTCTTTTTACAATGAAAAAAAATACAGCAACTTTAAAAAGTCTTTATGAAATTATATACACTTTTCAGGTATTGAAATCTTTCACTGTTCCAACAGCATATTGTAACGAATTGGGTTATCTGTGTTGTGGTCGGATTTGTGTGTTGCTGAATTGTTATGTTTCCAAAGTTCATGAATGCATCGTACGGCAAGCGAGTGGAGCAAAGAAGAGCACAAGCAGTTGTACTTGTATTAATAAAAACGTGATATTTAAACTACGTCTGACGGCGTGTTCCTGGAAGACGCTACAATATGATAAATCTCGCTATTTCAGTTTGACGTTTTTGCTCCCTTGTCTAAGAAACATTCCCAGTCAATGATGCCGTGCATGTTAGACGTGCTAGCTGCAACATAGCCGCCAATCTCATGTAGCAATGTCGGCACACAACTTTGGGATTTCTCCATGTACCTTTCCCCATCGGCGATTTTAACAGGAAAGCCAGAATGTTCCCAAACAGGAGACCGCAGTGTATGGCGGGACCTTTGAGCTCGGGCTCTTTTCTGGCTCTCTCTTTTGTGCCGCTACCCTACTCTCCCGCGTGCAACAGTCAGTAGCGCCCGTGCGTAAGATCGCGCTAACAATAAAAACTGATCAGAAACTGTAGGCAAGGTCGACCGAACCGAACATGGCGTACCGAAACGTACTAATACACCCACGTGTACCGTTACACCCCTAATAAATATGATGCATTACTATTATTATTATGTTTTCAAGACTACGGCTCAAGCTGCGCCCTTTTGTATGTTATGTTCTTTTGTTATTATCTTTTAATAATTGTTTCTATTGTCATCGTTTGGATGATGATTGTGACAATGATGTTGACTATAATGATAATGATGACGACTATACCTTTTGTGTCAATGAAAGGTGATTGATGTGTGTGTGCGTGTGTGTGCATGTGTGTTGGGGGGCTGGGTATGAACCCTTTTTTTCTGTTCATGAAAATTTTGTTTTTGGGTATGAATATGTAAAATCAGACAAATTAAATGTCACAGTCATCAGTCAGTGACCTGCGTACCCCATACGTCATTCGTGTGTCCATCATTTTTCGTGACAAACCGAATTCTAATCGTCAGTCAATCTGTCAGTTCAGTCCATCAGTTAGTCCGTCAGAAGTCCATTGGTCCATTAGTCGATCCCTCAAAAAACTTCAGCAAAATGGGCATCCGTCAGTAACAGTGTGACAGTCCGTCAGTGACGGGATGTGGTTGGTGACAATTAGTCTGACGGATGAAAATCCACTTCTACGGTGATTAGTCTGTCATTTTTTAAAAGTGTCCCGTCATTCGTGAGCAGAATCCTTCAGTGACGGACTGACGGACCGGTCCCTCAGTCTGACAGAATGGCCACCTCTACAGTACTGTATGGCCAATGACAAGGGAGAAGTTTAATTAACGTATGTATAAAATAGATGTGCATTTTTTCTTTGAGATAATTAGTCAGAACCCACAAAGACCAAATACTAATGACTTCCATCTTACCTTGTATCTTCAATCTTGCTTCCAACTCCAGATCTGGTGTTCAGGATACCAGTATGACTGTAGAAATCTTTAACCTTAAATGGGCAAGCAGCTATATATTGGACAAACAAAATGTAGGATTTTAGGAACAGGTTAAGGTAATTAATATTAGGTTGTGCACAATCCGGACCCTAATTATTGTGTGCTAATAATTACCCATCACCACTAATGTGTAGGAGACAAAAATGATCATAATTCCAAAAGGCACAAAGCGACTGAAAAGGTACAGAGTTCTATCAAAAGGGAGGTTTACATCATATTCAAAAATTTACGTTTATTCAGGTGTGTCCATGATGAATCAAAGTCCAAAGCATATGTCCACAATCCCCAAATTTCACTGCAGAAGGCAGACCTTCGTGTTTGGACAATCCAAAACACTTGAATTCGTTTCAATCTTTACTGTACGCACTAGTCCATGTTTGTCCGAAATCATATCCAAAACTCTTCCGGTAATACATGAATTACATTGTGCCATCTCATCCACAATCATTACGACATCTCCAGGTACAAAATTTCTTTGAGTACGATTCCATTTCTGACGTTTTTGCAATCCTGGAAGGTATTCCTCCAACCAATGCTTCCAAAACAAGTCAGAAAATTATTGCACTTGCTTCCATCGGCGACAAGCGTAGATGTCATCCTTATCAAACAATCCAGGTGGCAATGATGGCTGCGATTTGAGTAGCAGCAGATGATTAGGAGTTAGTGCCTCTAAATCGTTGGGATCCGTCTATGCTTTTGTGATAGGACGGCTGTTAACAATGGCTTCCACTTCGCAAAGCACAGTCACCAAGTCTTCCTCATCCAAGGATTGAGTTTTCAACACAGTTAAAAACTTTGCAAACTGACCGTATCAACCTTTCCAAAGCACCTCCATGGTGTGATGCAGCTGGGGTATTGAACATCCATTTAATCCTCTTTTGCAACAGCATACAATGTATGAGGTTATGATTAAACTTGGTAATGGCCTGTCTTAATTCACGTTCAGCTTCAACAAAGTTTGTACCATTGTCCGAACAGATTTCCTAGAACTTGTCCTCGCCTGGCAACAAATCTTCTGAGCCTGTTGATAAAGGAATCTGTGTCTAATGAGAACAGAACCTCAAGATGTATCGCCCGTATAGCTAGACATGTGAAAATAAGACCATATCGTTTCACAACAGCACGCCCGCGCTTCACTTCAAATGGCACAAAACAATCCAAGCCAACATGACTAAATGGGGGTTCGTCTGGAGTTATTCTGTTGTGAGGTAGATCAACCATTTTCTGATGTCCAGGCGTAGCAGACAATCTACGACAGGTAATACACTTTGCCAAAACCTTTCTGATAGCAGCACAAGCACCAGGAATCCAATATTTTTGCCACAGGTAAGAAAGCATATGGTTGCGTCCACTGTGACCTGTAACTTGATGTACATGTCTGAGGATTAAGCCAGAGATATGAGGGTCTTTACCGAGAATAACTGGATGTTTTGCTTCAATAGGCATAGCTGCTCTACGCAGCCGCCCCCTTACCCTTACGAGACCATCATCCAGGATTGGGTTTAGCTTGTAGGTATGACTTGTCTTCTTCACACACGGTCCCTTCTTCACACACTGTCCCTTTTTCAACCACTGTGAGAGCATTCTCTGGCACTTGGTCTTTGAATTTCCATCTGGAGCTTTATCTTTCCATTCAACTGTTCAGAACTTAACTCTTGCTTAGCGAGAGTTTCCCTTGCTTGCCTTCTGTGATACACCAGTGACAACAGACAACCTTTGAATTTGAGAAGCCAACCAAGGGCCTTTATCAAACAGTGCCAGGAGGAGAAATAGTTGATGAACGTCTCCACTGGACTTGTCTGCCCAATTTGTGTTACATTCACCACGACAGTTTTGACATCCGGATCGCCAACAAGAGATTCTTCCACGCCCTCTGGATTTATTGGCCAGTTTGTTTCAGGTTCCAGAAGATTATCCGGTCCACTAATTCATGCACCAGCCTTTAAACATGACTCAACTTTAGCTCCTCTGGAGACCAAATCTGCAGGGTTTTTTGAAGAATGCACATATCGCCACTGGGATACACTGGACAACTTGAGAATTTCCGAAACTCTGTTCGGTGCAAAAACCTTGAACCTTGAAGTCTCGTTCTTTAGATATTTCAAGACTGAGGTGCTGTCAATCCAGAATACAGACTCTCTCAGGTCCATTTGCAGCTCCCTTGTCTTGGGCGTGTCCATTTTACTAGCCACCACCGCAGCAGTCAACTCCATATGGGGAATTGTGACTAGTTTGAGAGGAGCTACCTGTGACTTACTCATCACAAATGCACAATGAGTTCTTCCACTGTTATTATGGAGTAACAAGTGGGTCACAGTACCAAATCCATCCTCACTTGCATCTGCATCTGCAAAGTGATGAAGTTGAGCAGATATAGCATCGGCAAAGCCCACGGGTTTCAGATATCTACGGACCTGCCAATGTTTCAGTTGGTGGAGGTTTTCAAGCTAAGTCGTCCACTCTCTGATCACAGGAGGGGGCAAGGAATCATCCGACCCAAGACGTCTCCTGCAAATATCTTGGAGAATTTTCTTAGCGAACAGAACAATGGATGCAAGAAAACCAAGAGGATCGTATACTGAACTGATGACTGACAAGATTCCTCTTCTTGTAAGCAGACGATTCTTAAATATCCTTTTAAACTTGAATGGGTCCAACTGCACACACCACTGCACACCCAAAACCCGCTCCACAGGTAAGACATCACTGTCTAAATCAAAGTCTTTAACTTCCTTGGCCCTTTCCTCTGGGGGAATAGCAGCAAGAACTGAGTGGTAATTACTGATCCACTTCATGAGCTTAAATCCACCTTTGGCACATAACTCACTGAGCTCCTTGCGAAGGGACACAGCTTCCTCTTCAGAGGCAACAGACACCAAACAGTCATCAACATAGAAATGCTGTAGCAGTGTTAATTGCCACAGGACTGTAGTGGTTCTGGTTGTCCTCAGCACACTTGAAAGGGCAAAACACGCACAGCTTGGAGATGATGTAGCATCAAACAAATGTGCCACCATTCTGTACTCAACCAGTTCCTTTTCGCAATTTTCATCAGGCCACCACAAGAATCTTAACAGGTCACAATCTTCAGGCGGCACCCTGACCTGATGAAACATGGCCTCTATATCTGCCATGAGTACCACTGATTCTTTGCGAAATCTGGTTAAAACACCAACCAGCTGGCTCGTGAGATCAGGTACTTGAAGGAGTTTAGAATTCAAAGATGTCTCCTGGAATGTAGCTCCACAGTCAAAAACGACACGCAGTTTTCTTTTCTACATGGTGATACACACCATGTTGTGGTATATACCACAATCTTCCATCGGAAGGGGCCAACTGCTCAGGCGGAACTCTCTCTGCATAGCCATTCTCCAGCATATCAGTCATGAACGTGACGTAGTCTAAGCGAAAAGACGGATCTTTAGAAAAACGTTTTCTGAGACTCAACGCACATTCTGCAACTGTCTTATTATTTTACATATCGAGGTAGCCATGTCTTATCTGCAAACCAATACCGTAGTGCCCATAGACGAACTTGATTGAGTCAGAGACTGACTTCATAAAATGCTCATCCTCTTTTAGCTTCAGGGAATTGATTTCCATGAAACCTTACAAGATGAACATAATGGATAAACTGTTTCTCCCAAAGCTCATCCAATCTTGCTACCGAAATGCGGTTTACTGTAAAGTCAGTTTGCAAACAGTGATTTTCCAGTTGTGAATCTCCTCTGAGCGGACCATTCACCGTCCAACCAAGGATGGTCTTGATGGCATAAGTGCCCCCGTCAACTGCACGAATAACCTCCCACGGCTCCAATGCCTGAGGTAAGTTGGTGCCAATGAGCAGATCCACATCTGCTTCAACCTCTGGTATCTGAGTATGTCTCAGATGTGGCCAGTGTTGAAGGTCCTCCATCCGTGGAATATTACCGTGGTAAACAGGCATGTTTTTTTGTGTGAAAATCTCGGGCAAGTCGCAAAAGTTGTTGCATTTCACACCAGCCACTTCCAAATCAGACAACATTAGCTGTCCAGAACTTTCTCTTGTCCCATCGTCCTGAGAAGAATCCCAAGTTTTCTTCCTGTGAGATTAAGCTGATTCATAAGTCTTTCGGTGCAAAACGAAGCAGTGCTGCCCGGACCCAAGAATGCATAAAGTATCAAAGTTTTGTGCCCCTTTTTGTACTTCACCTGGACAGGCCGTATTGACACTACATCACCTTCTCCAACACCTTCTGAACCACTATTGGCCTGTACTTGCTTAGTTTTGGGGTGAATATGCAACAACGTAGGGTACTCCAAGCTGCATACTCTGCATGTCAAACGTATTTGCATTCTCTACTTCTGTGCACAATGCACAACCAAAGCACATTATTTTTTCCTTCAAAAAAGACATCTTTTCATCTTGCATCCTTTTATCCAATAGAAGGCAAACATCCAAAGAATGTCCAGCTCCACAAAACAAGCATTTCTTTACTGGTACGCTCTTCTCCATTTTGTTTACAGGCTTCATTTTCTTTTCTACAGGTGCCATTGTAGTGGCAAATCTACTCCCTCTAGCCCTTGTACTAGTCTGATACGTCCCAGCTTTAAACTCTTTTTCCAGTTCCTGGTAAATCTTGTATACCTCCAAAAAGAGGTTCACTTGCAATCTTAACTTGCTTCTCAATGAATTCCACAATGTCATGAAATGTAGTTCTGCGATGGTATGTTTCTTGCAGATGGCAGATCACATTACTCCATGTATCTCTCAGCTTATAAGGCAGTTTTTTTCACAATGGTTTGCATATTGGTGGGTACATTTAGGTCACCTACAGAATCTCCCATTGAGTTGCAGCACTCACGTAGCAATAGACTGTAGACCTGCAATGCTTTGAGATTTTCTCCTTTTATCAAAGGCCACAAAAGCACCTTGTCCATGTATGCAGAGGCTGCCTTAATTGGATCTCCAAAATGCTCTTGGAGCAAAGTTTTTTCTTTAATGAACCCACGAGAAGGTGGTAGATGTTGACAGCTTCGAACCAAATCCTGTGACTGACCTCTGGTGTATTGCTCGAGGTAATACAAACAGTCTTTGTGATTTGGAGTTCTTTCCTCTATATTGTGTTCAAAAGCTCTTATGAAAGTTTGATATTGTAATGGATCTCCATCAAAAACTTGTGTTTAGGTAAAAGAAAAAGTGATTCCTGTTTGACCAGTGAAGATGTGATTTCATTTTGCTTCTCCAGCACTGTAATCAAATCTCGATCAGATGTATTCTCAGTTGTAGGTGCAACTTTGTCATACTGTGTAGTAGGGGTGTAACTGTACGCTAAATCACGTTACGGTTCGGTTCGTTTTTTTGGGAAACTTCGATTCGGTATATTTTCGGTACAAACATTTTTTTTTTAGATATGTTTATTTTGATATGTTTATTTTGAAAAGATGACAAGTAAACTGTACTTTTTTTCGAAAAAATAATTAAAAGCGAACCATTCGGGTGATATTCTAAGAAATTACACCAGAATAAAAAATACACTAACAAAAAAGGTCTCTTAATTTTATAAATTATTAAGACACTGAAATCCTTAAACACTCAGCGGCAACAGCCTATGACACATCTAAGTATTTCAAGTTAAAGCCAAGTTGTCATTACAGTGCATACATACACTTTTTGTGATGAAAAAATACATACAATAACAGTTACAATTATTGCTAACTATCTTAAAACTATTTTTATAATTGAAAAAATACAGTAACTTTAAAAAGTCTTTATGAAATTGTATACACTTTTTAGGTATTCAACTCTTTGAATGTTCAACAGCATGTGGTAACGAATCGGGTTATCTGTGTTGTGGTCGGATTTGCGTGTTGCTGAGTTGCGATGTTTCCGAGGTTCATGAATGCATCGTACGGCAAGCGAGTGGAGCAGCGGAGAAAGAAGAGTGCGAGCAATTGTACTAATAAAAACGTGATAATTAAACTACGTCTGACGGCGTGTTCCTGGAAGGCGCTACAATATGATAAATCTCGCTATTTCAATTTGACGTTTACTGTAGGATTGCCCACGGTGAGAGATACAGAGCAGGTGTGGGCATACTTATTGTCCTTACGGCTTATCGCCTGTACATTGGAGTTCATTCCGGTGGACGAGAGGGTAGTTTCACCTTGCCTTTAGATGGGGGACGGGTCCTGACTGTTGTTTGTGCTTATGCACCAAACGGCAGTTCAGGGTGCCCGCCCTTTTTGGAGTTTTAGGAACGTGTGCTGGAGAGCACTCCTTTTGGAGACTCCATTGTTATGCTGGGGGACTTCAATGCTAACGTGGGCAATGAGAGTGAGACCTGCAGGGGCGTGATTGGGAGGAATGCCACCCTGATCAGAACACGAGCTGTGTTCGTTTCCTAGACTTCTGTGCTAGCCACGTGTTGTCCATCACGAACACCATGTTCAAACATAAGGGTGTCCATATGTGCACTTGGCAACAGGACACCTTAAGCCGCAGTTCGATGATCAACTTTGTAGTCATGTCATCGGATTTGCGGCTGCATGTTATGGACACTCAGGTGAAGAGAGGGGCTGTTGACTGATCACCATCTCGTGGTGTACTGGCTCCGATGGTGGGGGAAAAATGCCGGTCCGACCTGGCAAACCCAATGTATTGTGAAAGTTTGCTGGGATCATCTGGCAGAATCCCCTGTTAGAAAGAGTTTCAACTCCCACCTCCGACAGAACTTTCCCCACGGGGAGGCAGGTTACATTGAGTCCAAATGGACCATGTTTCGTGCCTCCATGGTTGAGGTTGACCAATCAGAGCTGTGGCCGTAAGGTGGTCTGTACCTGCCGTGTTTTCAATCCCCAAACCCACTGGTGTCTACCATAAGGGATGCTGTCAAGCTAAAGAAAGAGTCCTATCGAGCCTTTTGACCTGTGGGACTCCAGAGGCAGCTGCCAAATACCGGCTGGCCAAGCTGAATGCAGTTATAATTTTGCTGATTTTAGATTTTTGTCAAGGTCCCGTTTCAGTATCGGTACCGAGGTACTTTATGCTGGTATAGTATCGAAGTCAAAATGTTGGTATCGTGACAACACTAATTGACACTGTGTAAAATCTAGATGGAGTCCTGGTGACCTTGACTCGGGGTTGTGAGTTGGTGGGGAGAGTACTGCCTCAATTCCACCTTCCATTGAGGAAGCAGAGCCTGGAGACTCTGAGGCAGGCTCTCCTATCGCTGGGGTTGAAGTAACTGATATGGTTAAAATACTCCTCGGTGGCAAAGCCCCGGTGATGGATGAGATTTGCAGAGAGTTCCAAAGGCTCTGGATGCTGTTGGGCTGTCCTTGTTGACAAGCCTCTACAACATCGCGTGGATAATAAGGACAGTGTGTCTGGATTGGCAGACAGGGGTGGTTGTCCTCCTTTTTAAGAAGGGTGTGTGTTCCTACGACAGAAGAATCACATACCTCAGCCTCCCTGGTAAGGTCTATTCAGGGGTGCTGGAGAGGAGGATCCATCAGGAGGTTGAATCTCGGATTCAGGAAGAACAATGTGGTTTTTGTCCCGGCCGTGGAACATTGTACCAGCACTACACCCTCGGCAGTGTCCTCTAAGGGGAATGTTAGATCGGCAATGAATCTACATGTGTTTTGTGGACTTGGAGAAGGTGTTCTACCATGTCCCTCTGGGAGTTCTATGGGGGGTCCTTCAGGAGTACGGGGTACAGAACCCCCTAAAACAGGCTGTTCGGTCCTTGTATCACCGATGTCTGAGTTTGGTCTGAATTGTCGGCAGTAAGTCAAATTTGTTTCCAATTTTTTATTTTTTTCCAATTTTAAAAACCCAAATAAGGGCACATTCGGTTGTTGCGCGCGTTTACATGGCTTTTTAAAAAAATTGGATTTTAAAGTGTTTATTGGCTACATTTAAACGCAGCCACTAATTCTGTAATTATCTGCCATTTTTGGTTGGACGTTGTATGCCACAAATTGTAATCACAACCTAACCTGATTTGGTTTGATCCGATGTGCCTTTTTCTGACTGGGAGAGAACCTCTGTAGTTTTCCCCCCGCCCCTAAAGGAGTGGAGAAGTAAACGGTTGCAATGTCCATTTTCGTCATCAGATGAAGATGATGATGAACTCTCTTGTGAACTCAAATCCAGCTCCTCCTGTGTGACACAGATGTTTGCTGTTAGTGCCATACGTCACTTGAAGCAAAATAAAAAAAACTAAATAAAAAAAAAAAGGTTTTGTTGGTAACAATTACTCAACTTACTGAAATTACTAAAACAACAGTGTTTTATGAATAACTTGTATTCATACTGTGCGCGAAACATGGGAAAAAAATGGGATTCCGACTATGGTTAGTCCGACTAAATTTTTAATTATAGCCGGTCCGTCACATTGGTGATATGCCCAGCTCTGTGTACATATAAGTATCTCTCTGGCTCTCTCTCTGTCTCTCTCTCTCTGTCTCTGTCTCTGTCTCTCTCTGTCTCTCTTTCTCTTCTCTCTCTCTCTCTCTCTCTCTCTCTCTCTCTCTCTCTCTCTCTCTCTCTCTCTCTCTCTCTCTCTCTCTCTCTCTCTCTCTCTCTCTCTCTCTCTCTCTCTCTCTCTCTCTATATATATATATATATATATATATGGGGCGGCACGGTGGCCGACTGGTTAGCACGTCCGCCTCACAGTTCAGAGGTCGTAGGTTCGATCCCGGCTCCGGCCTCCCTGTGTGGAGTTTGCATGTTCTCCCCGTGCCTGCGTGGGTTTCCTCCGGGTACTCCGGTTTCCTCCCACATTCCAAAAACATGCATGGTAAGTTGATTGGACTCTCTAAATTGCCCCTAGGTGTGATTGTGAGTGCGGATGTTTGTCTCTGTGTGCCCTGCGATTGGCTGGCAACCAATTCAGGGTGTCCCCCGCCTACTGCCCAAAGACAGCTGGGATAGGCTCCAGCACGCCCGCGACCCTTGTGAGGAGAAGCGGTATGGATAATGAATGAATGAATGAATATATATATATATATATATATATATATATATATATATATATATATATATATATATATATATATATATATATATATATATATATTCCAGATGAAAGAGAGGTATTAATGTCTAAATGAGGGGTCACAAATCTTTTCGAGACTGAGAGCTACTTCTTGGGAACTGATTAATGCAAAGGGCTACCGTTTTTATACACACTTCAGAAATAACATATTTTCTCAAATTACCTTTATTAATGTTGTTATTGTATGTCAACTATTCAAAATTTGTGATATTCATTTATGTGGAGACACTAATCGTGTTTATTTCTCAAAATAATTAGGAAGCGAATAAATATGCAAGACTTTATTTCTAAAGCACTCTGCCAGAGTTTGCATTTTCAAATGATGACTTCTACAACAGTCCTAAAAAAATCCTCATGTCCCAACACTGGTGACCTATTTTAGAACAGGCCTGTGGGCTGCTCTTGTGCTACTTGGGGGCTACCTGGTAGCTCTGGCCTAAATCCAGCTGGACCTAACTGTACAACGCCAGATGTCACATTCTTGCAAACAGTACCAGAAAGTCATGTGAGAGTTCAGGACAGAGACGGCTGTATTGTGGCAGGAGCTCTTTAGGTCTGTCTGAGGCAGGGCGAAGAAAAAGTTTGTTCAAGTCGGTCTCCAAGTCATCGTCCTGCAAAAAGAAACACTCTTTGTCAAATATTCCTCTACTTCTGCACTTCTTCATATTTACTTAAACCTTTGTAAATAGTGTAGATGTTATCATTTACATTTATGTATGTGTTATTGAGGCATGAGAACAAATTAATTTTACTATAGGTTATTATTACTATTATTATTTTATGGATTAAGTATGATTAAGCATTGCTGATTTTCATCAAATGTTGTTGACTTTTAATATCCAAAATAGTTTTCCGCTTGGTTGAAATTAAGATTCACAAGCTGCATTATTGAAAAAAAATGTAGTAATTAGATGGTATTGAGTAACTTTTGTACAATAAGAAATTCAGTTCAGAGGCTATTAGTATTCCTGGTTATCTTTTTAAATATATTATTAAAGTTTCATAGTGTCATATATTAATTACAAATGAACATCAACAATTTGCGTTAATGGAAACCCCAAAATTGGCTAGAGAAAGAGAATTTCTGTGAATAAACAAATTCTGTGAATGAATTTCATTTGTGAGGCTTTTGATGTTTTTGGGATACTGTGTGCCTACAATTACAATTATATTATTTACAACACTGCCAATTGAGAGACAGATGAAGGAAATTCAGTCAAATTTTTGACAACGCAGGTGTTCCAGAAGAATTCAATTGTCTTAATATCTTTTAAATGCAAATTTGGTGTAAAAGAGATTCATACTTGGTTGGTAACTCGGGATGTGGAAATTGTCCCTGTCTCCAGGAATGGACTGACAAACCACACCCACCCTGCCATCGCTTAAGGTGCTCAACCAGATGTCTTTAGTTTAGCCTAAGTCCATAGAATCATTTTTGTGCATGCGTTCTGGACTATATCTGCACGTTCAATTAGGTAGGTTAAGTAGGAAAAAGGACATCCCTTTGAAACAATACTAATTGTATCGTTTATTATTTATCTTTCCTTAAAAACTAACTTTTATTTTGCTTGTCTGCAAAAAAAGGAAACCTTTTTTTTTTTCAGAATCAAGTACTTTCTTTTTTTTTCAATAAAAGAAGTTAAAACATCCAGATCAATTATCATAAAGTCCCTAAACGTACATAGTCTTTACTCTGAGCCTCTTGGTAATCTTCCTCCACCTTATCATCATCACCAATCTCACCATTGCTCTCATCTTTAAAAAACAAAAAAATCAAAAGAAAAGTTTGAGTTAGGTTGTACTACATAGCAAACTTCATGACATAAACAGAACAATAATGAAATAATAGTCTGTGCAAATAAATAGTTGTTGTGAACATTTCCATCCAAATCCTTCCAATTTCATAAGAAAGTGGATAAAATTGTTGGCACCTCTCTGTTAATTAAATAATAATAATAATAATAATAATCATAATAAATACTATTTAATGAAAATCAACCAGTGAAAATCAGACATTGCTTTTGAATTGATGGTTGTGGTACTCTTAACTAGAGTCTGTATCATGCAAAATCGCATTTTGTTGTTTTTTGTTGTTGTTTTTTTTCGCTTTTAGCCATGTTAAAATGCTAATTCCTCACCAAAAACACCCCCAAAGGTGATGTTTTCCTCCTTTTGCTCATCTCTGAGCAATCCTGTTCTCTAAGCACCAGCTCCGCCCAATTCAGGAAAAAAAGTTTTTCTATTGAGGAATATAGGTAAGGGTAGTTGTTGAGGCTGTTATTTCTTCTGGGCGAGAATATTCTTATTAATAGATATAGACATGCCATATTTGAATATATTTGAGAGCGGTGATTAGCGAATCAGAACACAATGACCGCTGTTTAACACTGTTAAAAAAAATCGAATAAATTACTGACGAAAGCAAGGTTAAAATAACATGACAGATTGACCGACTGACGATTACAGTTTGGTTCAACTTGGAAAAAACGACGGACTGCCAGGCCGCTGACGAATGACAAATGACCGGGAAAAATGTATTAAATTGCCCACCTCGTCCAGGTGTAGGAAATCAGCCTCAGAATACAACAGAGCCTTCTCCATGTTTCAAAGTAGGGACAATGTTCTGCCTTCTCCACCATCCACAGTTGGGACAGGTTTCTTTTCTTGGTATGCATCATTTTTGCATCTGTGAACAAAGAGCTGCTATGCCTTGCCAAAAAGTTCCCGTTTTGTCTCACTGGTCCATAGGACATTCTCCCAGAAGCGTTGTGACTTGTCAACATGCAGTTTGGCAAGCTCCATTTTTTTTTTAATGACTTATGTCCGTTCAACAGTGGTGTCCTTCTTGGTCAAACCAAAGGGTTAATTTTCATTACATTTCGTTTATCACCATCTTAATTTTCTTTCTTGTACTTTTTTACTTGTACTTTATTATTATTATTGTTATTATTATTTTTATTTATTTATTTATTTTTTTTCTTTCACTGACAGAGGGGTACAGACAATTTTGTCCATGCCTGTACATCATCTCAGTAATACAGAGAAAAAACATACTTGACCTTTATTTGTAAAGTACCAGTACAATAGAGTGGTTCGAGCTTTTATGCATTTCCTAAAATGCATTGCCGGCAGAAAATTGAAGGGAAAGCCCTGCTAACCAAGCGTCATTTCTCTTCGTATGGCTTGTACATGTGTAATTGTTGACTGTAATAGTAATAGTGTAATAGGGAAAACTGCGAAAAGGTTTCTTTAGACTTCCGAAAATCATTACAAACCAGGGACTTGACACCCACTCAGAAGAAAAGCAAACCACTTAGACGACTTTGGCTGTCAACCCCTCCTTTTCACCGCGAGCTGTTGCTATGGCTGCAAGGCACAAACGTTGCTGTCGCTTAGCATTCTGGAGAAACCTTCACATTTAAACACAAACATGCTGCTGTTTCCTGTGTCCTCATTAATATTTATCATACAAGACGATAGGTATACCGGGGTTTTCCTGGCTCAAATTCAGGCAGAGGTGCTACTATCCCGACCATGCTCCATGACGTGCATGTATTCTGTAAATTCAACTGACTCACTTTTTTTTCCCGGGAACCTTTAAGTTAAGAGTTCCAATAAGCATAACTATTATCACCTTAATTAGCAACTTGTGCTTGCGAAGTTCAGTCCACTTTGGAAAATTCCTGGTTGATATTCGCATGGGCGGAACTGAAGTATCTGTGAAGATCGGTGAAGCCTTGCTCAAATGATGCCAGACAAATGAGGCAGAATGACCCTGTAGAAAACCTTTCCAGCATAGACTAGCATATGAGCTCACAAGATATGCTAGTTTTGCTGTGTATTTGTGCTCGTGTAGCTGTTTGGTTTTGTTGTTGTTTCTTTAGTAGTGCTGCTATTACTTTCAACAAAAAAATGTGTTAAATGTCCTGCGAACTTAATATTTTTGATATTATTTGATATTCATTTTGATTTTCAGATTTTTTCTCTCTCATTTTGAGAGTGAACCTGGTAGGCAACACTACTCAACGTTTTTCCCTCGATCACATTTGTGTCAAAGTGCATGCGTGAGATGCGCGTACGTGGTACCTCGCTTGCCGAATGTAATCTGTTCTATCCCCGCGCTCGGACAAACCCTTTATCATACGCGCAACAGTGTGCCCATATTTGGAAGTGCTGACATAGCAGCCGACCAGGAAATAAAAAGTCAGGCTTTTCCCACTGGTTTACAAAATGTATCTTTCATCCATCCATTATCTAATCTAATCTTCTTATCCTCACAAGGGTTGCGGGCGTGCTGGAGCCTATCCCAGCTGTCTTCAGGCAGCAGGTGGGGTACACCCTGAGCTGGTTGCCAGCCAATCGCAGGGCACACAGAGACAAACAAACATTCACACTCACAATTACACCTAGGGGCAATTTAGAGTGACCAATTAAACTACCATGCATGTTTTTGGAATGTGGGAGAAAACCCATGCAGGCACGGGGAGAACATGCAAACTCCACACAGGTAAGCCAGGACCGGATTCGATCCTAGGACCTCTGCACTGTGAATCGGACGTGCCACCATGTATCTTTCGTTGTTACAAAAAAAAGCCCAGTCTTTAAAAAGGAAAAATAAGAGGTTCAAGGGTCAGTGTTAATACAGTAGAGGCACTTTATTTATCAAGGCTTCCTCCATTGTCCTCATGCCACAAAAAAAGCAGCAAATTGCATGCCAGCCCCTCTCCTATTGAAAATGTTCTGACGTCACGACAGCGCCACCGTAAAGTAGAATGTTTCAATCCGAGGGGATTTGCTGTCATGGCAGACGTCCGATTACTCACAGCGCCTCCCAGCAACGGTCCATTCTGTGGTGCCCCCTCTCACAACATACGCAATGAATGGCGTTGACAACGGCGCGCTGCAAGTTCAGAGTGAAAAGGGCTTAAAGCCGCATGAAACCGGGCAAAGAGCCACACGCGGCCCGTGAGACGCGAGTTGGCCAGGCCTAATATAGCGCCTCCATGGTGTCGAACGCTGCAGTTAAAATACGTTGCTGCCGCAGAGGGACATCAATCGCGCTGTGTTGAGCAATATCAATCACTCTGACTAGAAGCGGGCCCAAAATTAGCTGGAGGCGGCCGCATCGCAATTTTGAACGCAGGAAAAACCCTGGTATACAATACCGTGGACTGCTCCCTGTGCGTTGTTTGAAGGTCTATCATTCACGGTAGCATCTGTGCTAATTTTGATGAGCTTGTCTACCTTATTGTATGATAGCATTTAGCTAGTGGCGGTTCATTGTTTAATCAATTGTTTTAAATGCTAGTTTTGCATGGAACAACAGCTTGGAGTGACAAATAACTTTCAGAACATTTTGCCTCTTAATTGTAGAAGTGATTGTGAAGTTCTCTATCCTAACAGATACTCTTGAATGTACAGTAAATGAGAACACGTTAAGTTCCTTTGCCTCCTGCGCCGCAGCACTGTAAAACTGACTTCCGAAAACTACTATCAATGACTATTGTGCACAGACTTGTGTATATATACTGTATCCAAGAACGATATGTCATACTTGGCAGTACTTTCAGGTCAACAATCCAGTCTTCCTGTTGAAGTTTATAAGGATCAAAATCTCCAATTTACTGCGCACTCACCTTCCTGTTTAAAGTCTCTCTGGACTTTTCCATTGCCACTGATTGTCAAAGTCCACTAAGAACATCTAGTCACATAAACGTATGTAAATATTTACACTTAGTAGTGTACAGTACTGGTGTTCTCAATAAAAAGGCGAAATTGCCCACCACTATGGTCGATCGCATGGGATTGTGGGATATGTTAGTATTTGTAGCACAAAGGTCGAATCCCTCTATATTAACCAATTTTAATACATAAATACAAGTTTCTTGAGTTGTTAGAATACTCTTAAATGATTGGACAACAGTAACCATTTAAGCGTTACAATAATAATCTTGTCTTTACCTGAAGTTGCAACCATATCAAGAACATCATGTTGTTGTCCAGGCAAGGGGAAGCAATATGCGGATTGGTCTGATGTCAGTGGTAGAGGGGTTTTAGGCAGGCACAATCTCATCAGCTGAACAGAGGACTCTACCAGCGACTCCTGACATTTATTCAACAAGCATGTCTGCAAAAATACAAACACGCAAATCTATAATAATATGATAGACCAACATCAAATTTCATTAGAAAATTAGCTCGTTCACTAGTTTACTCTTCAAATCTAGCCCCCAAGACACTCTTTTACTCAACTCATTTTAATTTATGGAGCACTTTAAAAATAACAATCACTGCATTCAAATTGCTGTACAAGGAGTCAAAATTAGACATTTCCATTGAACCCTTTTAAGTTGCACGAGTGGTCATATTGTGGAGTGTCTTCTTCGAAGAAGTCATATAAACCAATAAATCCAGGTACGGAGCTATAGGGTGGCCAGGGGTGTCACTCTATGGCCACCCCCACACCAAAGGGAAATTTTTGATCTCTGTGATTTTTCTGCTATTTTCACATGGACGCAGTATTCTTACACTCCTTGATAAACTGCCACACAGGCGCCCAGCAACCTTGAACAGAAGAAAATAACAAGTGGAAAGAGTAAAGGATTTTTTTTTTGTACTATAAGAGGCCACTGGCCACAATTTCCTTTTTGCAATTGGATTTCAACTCTTTCACACAGTGAGACGATTTTGTCTTTTTCTTGGCTGCATGCATTTGATAGTTAAATAAAAGCCAGTACTCCCGAGATGTGGCATTAAGATTTGATTGGCTGCCTCACTCCTGTGATGGCTCAACGACTCTGATCACGACTGTTTGTACAATTGAATGATTTCCTGAAAGTGCGCAGTTGCGTGTGGTCGCTTACGACTCCAAATCGTCGGATGTGAAGCAGGATTGAATGCAAATCATCTTGGCAAACCAAGTGGGAGTCCGTCAGGTGCTAGTCGGCAGTCCTTGATTTTGTCCAGAAATGCAGAAAAAATATTCAGTGATACGAGTTCAACAACGTGGACAATCTTTTGAAGGTATCCAAGAATCGGGTCTTGACTGACTTTGCTTGGAAGGGATGAATAATGCTCGGGCCGATTATCGGCGCCGATATTTGGCAATTTGACGAATATTGGCATCTGCCTTTTTTAAAAATCTGCCAGCCGATAGCAGATCATAAAATTCGGTAAACCTCAGGGATTTTTTATTATTATTGTTATATATATTTTTTCTCTTAATGTTCTAAGCTGTGCCTGGGAACTCCATGCACTTTTTGTTTTAAATAAAGCTAAGTGATACATTAACATTTCAGTATACTGCATTTTTGAAAAACTCCACTTTCGAAAACTTTAAGGAGCTATTTATGTCTTGAAATTTTCATTTAATTTTGTAAGACAGGCTGCTGCACTTTTTGTTAGAATTTGAAAACAAGGATTTCTATTTCCCAAGATAAAAGGCCAAAAAAGACTTGAACCTGCTGCAAAAGCTGTTTAATAAATAAGGCATTTCAACAAAATGTTGCAGTTTCTATTATTAAACGTGTACAGAAATAGTTTCCTTTTTGCTGCAAATGAACACCGACTTCAAATATCGGTTAGCTGCCTCCTTGACTACTAATAATCGGCATCGGTATCGGCCTTGAAAAAGCACTATGACTATCTCTAGTTTGGAGTGCATTTATTGTGCCGGAACCTTTCCCTAATGAAGACTTAGTCTCCCGGGATTCTAGTTTATAACGCTTCCTCTTAAAAAGGATGCAGTTGAGGTTAAAGTATTGTACGCGGTGCAGTAGTGGTCTGGAGGCAAATCTTTTGTGGCATCGCTGGTCATTAGTAGGGCCAAATTGAATAAAAGGCTCTGAGGCGAGTGCGCGCGTGTGACAGGCTGGCCGATGGCGGCTGGCGGAACTCGGTGGCCCACTCTACCTTGGCCCAGTTTTTTTTTTTTTTTTTACAGTAACTGCATATTTATTGATAACGATCGATAGTGATCATTTGTATCAAGTGTGTTCAGGCAGGGAGAGATGGAAAACATTGTGGATAGGGGCTCTCTAGGACTGGACTTGAGCACCCCTGAAGTAGACGATAATACACAAAAGCAAAGCAACGGCAAATTAAACGTCATTATCTATTAAATTGAGCTCAGCAAAATGTTGCTTTCTACTTTGATTTGTTCCTGCTTGATTTTGAGTGTGATGGCTATTGTTCTGTATATGTGTAAATTATATTTCATGAAACCCTGACTATGATAAAGAATGAGGGAGGCACGTGCAGCCACCCCTGGTCACCCTTCAGTAAGGCGTTGTCTCACCCTGGCCACTCCACTGAAAAAAATCTGGCAAAGCCCCTGAATAAATCAACTCAAAGTCAAACAACAGTACCAAACAATACAGTAGTTCTGATGCATTGGGGTCTATGTCCATCCATTTCCAGTTCACACAAAAGTCTGTGTATTCCATATGATTGTACTTGTGTAATGTTATGTCTTGGTAGTCTGTTGCATGGTCGTTCTTGTGAAAAAGAGTAACTTAAGGTAATGAGTAAAACAAGACTTGCTGATAGAAGTAGTGGTAATAATACTAGTAGCAGAAGTAGTAGTTGTTGTAGTAGTAGCAGCATTCGTACCTGAGTAGTATGATAAAGTAGACGTATGCCTCCATGGGACACTAAAGTGTCTCTGCCTAGAGCACTGCGTGCAATTTTATAAAAGCATCGCAGCAGTGCTTGGAGGATGTCAATGGCAGAGTGTTTAGTGTCCTTACTGTACCATTCCTCGTACAGCAGTAGGAGACCAGACACATAACCCTTGGACACTGCTGAGCAGATGTTATCCTCTGTTGAAAACAGAGACAGACAAACAGGACAAACAGAAAATTTCAATAAGGTTTCCAGCAATGCATCAGTTTGCAACTGGTCAATGTTCCCCTCAAAAAGAAGACAATCTCAACATCTTCATTTCCGCCACCTCCAGATCTGCCTCCTGTTGTCCTTTCAGTGCCATACAAAGTCTCAGAGCCATACATCATGCCTGGTATTGGCACAGGCTTATAAACATTTCCTCTCATCCTAGCAGAGATTCTACTTTTACATAATTTACATAACTCTTTCCTGCACCCATTCCAACCTGCTTGGTTTGGCTTCGTCACCTCCTTAATGCTTAACCATTGTTCTGGATTCTTAACTCTAAGACCTTAGTCATCCACCCTTGTTACTTCTTTTCCCTGTAGCTCACTCTTCCCCCTCCACCCTTCTCATTCATAAACACATTCTGTTTTACTACTCATTCCTCTCCTGTCTAGCACATGCCCCCATTTAATGTTCCTCCACATTTAATGTTCTGCTGTTCTCATACACGTCTTGTAATATTCTAAAATACTTCCCTGCCACCCCAGTGTTCCTCATTTAGTACCACAGTTCCTCTCTGGGTACCCTGTCTGCCGACTGACAAAGGTCACAATTCAGCACTATCTGACCTTCTCTGTACTTTTCTATGAACATCCTCAAGACAAATAATGCATCTGTGATACTGTTCCAGTAGGCATGAAACCATAGTTTTGCTCACGCGTCAATCAAGATGGCAGCACCCTGCGGTTCAGCAGCTTCTCGAGCTCCTAGGATTAAGCCACTTTACAATGGCTTTGAAGCCAAATTTAGTGCAATCACTATGCTAAAAATGTGTGTGAAGTATAGCTTGGATGAACTATACAAATTGTGATAGATTTAAATGGCAACTATTCCATTTACTTTTTAAAATTACCAGTCTTTCACACTACTACATGAAAGCACAGATAAATCAATTGCTGACATTTAATTAAAAGTCATTTCATGCAATTTATAATTTGGATCATGAATGTGATGTCAGCTAATACTGTGATACCTTGTGTCACTGAAACTGGGCACCTATAATAATATAATGTATACTAATAAATAATAAACATAAGAAATAAGATGATTTGCGAATCCTGTATTATTTAACCATGCTATGAATTGCAAACATGTTTGATTTAATACACACAACAAAGTGGCTAAAGCTGATTGCTGTGGAGACTATGACCAGCCTTATTGTCAGCTGGTAAATGGCTAGTCAAACTTACTTGAGGATAGCAGAGCAGCAAATGCATTAATGGATGCCCTGTAAAACAGAAAGAATTAAGTCCCATTCTCACACCCTTAAAAAGACAATATACAGTATTTTGAAACCGTACAAATAAAAAGATGCTGGAAATTAAATTGCATAAAGCTAACAAAGTGTATTTTTGCTGTGGTTCTTGATTTCTTTTTACTGTACTGTATTTGGAAGTATAATATGGCTGCAGTTAGAATTTCTATGAATTCATATAACATAATCGTAATAATAGCAATGCTTTGAAGGTAGGCTACTCAAAGACCTTTCACAGCGTAGAAATCCAAGATCAGGGGGGCTACTAGAAAATAATTTGTTGAAACTGAATTTTCAAAAATGAGCAATGCATGACTGAAAAAAACAGCACAATGTCTATGGGCTCATTACTGGGCATGCCATTTAACACGCTTTGTCTCTTGCTTCAAACAAAAATTGTCACAAACACAACTGATCTAGTCCGCTGATAGTGTAGTGGTACACACGCCTGAGTTGTGTGCGGGCAGCGTGGGATCGATTCCCACTCAGTGACAGTGTCTATGTGTGCCCTGCGACTGACTGGCGACCAGTTCGGGGTGTAGTCTGCCTTCGCCCATTGACGGCTGGGATAGGCTCCAGCAACTCCCCGCGACCCTGTATAGGATAAGCGGTTTGGAAGATGACATGACATGACATGACAACTGATCTAATTGTTGTGTGAAACCTCATTGACTGCGTTTACACGGACACATTTATTCGGATTAAATGCCTTATCGGAATAAAAATGTACACACCCCATTCAGAATATTCAGACCCAATCAAGCCCAGTCCAATCAAGATTTTATTCCGAACAAGAGAGCTAGTTTATGTCAATTGTTAATCCGATCGGTACGCATGAAAACACTTATTCCGAAATTTCGGAACGAAACTTGTTTACCACGCATGTCTGTGACGTCAATATACCCGTTTCTGTTATTCCCGGAAACTCGTAGAAGCAGAGCGAACGAAAGACATGGCGGGCGCAAGACTGAACTGCTACATTTGCAGCTCCATTAGGAACTGTGTTAATTTCACGTAATATCGCCAATTGGGAAAATATGCAAAATAACGCTACCGTTTAAAATAGAAATGGACGGAGAAATGTTTTGTTGACGCGGAAGTCACTACGGCTCTTTCTTTTTGTACAATACAATACAATTTTATTTATATAGTGCATTTCATAACAGCTAGAGCTGTAACAAAGCACTTTATAAACAGTAGACAATAAATAAAGACAATAAAAGGCCGTAATACACAAGTATTACAAGTAGTAAGTAATAAATATAAATATATTTTTAGTGTTCATGAAAACAGTGCATCTGATCATAATTTTCATTCGTACTCTGGTCGAATTAAAGAGATGTTGTCCATCTAAACATAGCCATTGTCTAATGAATGAAACATGGACCTCTAAGCTTTTTCAAGTCCTGAGTACGGTATATAGTGTACATTGTTTTCAAAAATTGACTAACTGATATATTTCTGCAGTCACTGTACATAAACACTCTAAATAACTGTAAACAGAAATCTAAACACACACAGGTATTTTTATTGCACTTTTCAAAATAAATTTAAAAGTGCTAAACAATCCACAATAAAACATCAACACCAATTTGACAGTGATAAAAGTGGCAAAACAATACAAAAATAAAATAACTATGTGTAGTGCCAAAGGAAAGTAGAAGCAGGAGGTGTATCACAAAAGACTTAACTGAGCATTACTTGGCAAGAAAAAACAGGAAGTAAACAGGAAGTCTGCCACGCTAAAACAACCTCGTCCCGGACACACCCTTAGTTCCATCGGGGAATTATATCAACAAACACCACATATGCATATACTGTATCAACAAAGCAGTAGAATCAACAGCTAACTAAAGGCTAGGCAAGAGAAGTGAGCTTTTAGAAGAGATTTAAAAGAAAAAGTGATATAGTTTGTCTGAGAGCATGACGCAGCTAGATTCCCCTTGGAGACCAGATGGGGTTTAGGGACCGCAGAGTAAAGCTCCATCACTCTCATGCAGCAGTCAGGCTAATTTGGAGTTAACAGATCAGAAATACACAGGCATGACTTGACTTGTGTATTACAGCCTTTCAGCATTTTTAGCATCTCCTTTTGGACACGCTCTTTTCTTGAACTGATTCCATGTTTACGAGAATTTATTTATGAACGAAGCCAGCAACGTTTCCGTGTGTTTGTGGTTTTACAGTAGACCGAGGAAGACGACACGGAGGTGAAGAAGAAAGAGGAAGAGGAGGAGGAGGACAAGAACGTGAAGGGGGAAGTAGGGTAAGAAATAGACTTACTAATGACATCAGAGCTACAATAGTGGACCTTGTAATCAACCATGGAATGACTCAACACGATGTAGACTGATTTGAATAAATAAAGACATTTGTCTTTATCTCTTAGTGATTTTATTTTTATTTTTTTTTGGGGGGGGGGGTTATGTGTGCTTTGACATGGAAAAAACACTATATGGTTTATCAAGACAAACCGACCAACTCCGGTCTTCGAGGGCACTTGTCCTGCTGGTTTTCCATCTCTCCCTGCTGTAACACACCTGATTCAAATGATCGGCTCATCAACAAGCTCTTGAGAAGCCTGATAACCATGCTGATCATTTTAACAGGTGTGTTACAGCAGGGAGAGATGGAAAACTTGCAGGACAAGTGCCCTCAAGGACCGGAGTTGGTGACCCCTGGTCTAGTGTATTTCTCTCCCTTTGAATAATTCACATGTTGATGAAAGGTTGAAAATATTGTGTTTTGACATGCTTTGTTTTAAGTAACCTGCTATGATGTATTCGCGATGGTGGTGCGCTCTCATGCTATTTGAAAACAATAATTGTCATATGTCTGAGGGAAATGCTTATAGCATTGAGAAGGATATAGAAAGCAGTAAAGTTGACTGGATAATTAGGAAAGTGTTGTTGACTCTCAGGCTCCAGAATCATTTGTAGATGTCTCACAGGTCAATGAAAAGGAATTTGTCAGGCTTTCTGAGATGATCAAAGGAGACAATTACCACAGCTTCAAAACCTTGTGGTCCCCTTTCACTACTGTGCTACATCTGCAATCTATTCCACACAGCGTGGCGTAAAACTAATGGCCCACATAAAGTACACAACACTCCAGTGTTGGGATGATGGTGGTGGTGATGGTGTCATTTGGATAAACAACTGGTTTAAAGCCAACAATGCTGTCAATGTGCAAAGCCAATGTTGTGGTGTTTCTATGAGTTTGGTTAGCTGACCTACAGGAGCCAATGAATTTGTTATGGAATGTCGCACCAGAATGACTTTGTATCATTAATTGAACATGAGTAGAGATTCACCGTGGATGTTTCACAAGCAGAGCCCAAAGGAGTTCAGAGTGTGTTAGTGTCCAGTTTGTTATAATTAGAGTGTATGACTTTAATCCAGTTAGTACAGAGTGCATGCATGTGTTCATGCGGTACATACTTAATTGTTTTCAGATTCTTGATGGTATAATGAGGGATAAGGTTGTAGATGATATCCATCCCTTGGTTTGACCCAATAAGTTTTGATGTGGAAACTGTAACACAATACAGCATACAAATGAAAAAAAAAATACTGACAAAAATGTGTCTCCTGATTCCTGTAATGCTGCTTTTGCTGTTGCCGATGGCTCTCTGTCCAAGGTCTCATCATAATCGATCCCTACTTTACCTTCTTAATACAATACATACAATTGAGCAAAACCTTTGATTTGTCAAATGTTTCTGTGGGGCCAAATGATTGTGGTTAAAAAAAACAACTCAGTAATTCTTTTGTTCTAAATTGCTGCACCTACAAGTATATAATTATTGTCGCTGTCATGTGAAAAACACTTATTTCCATTTTTTTCATTTTCTTATTTGTACATGAATCATGTTTCCGCGTTACAAACATCGCATTAATGTGAAAAATAAAAAAAGTTTCCAAAATTGGAGATAAGTGTTTTTCACAGGACAGCGACGTTATGTTATTTCAGTTGCTGATGTCTTTCCATCATGTAGACCAGGCGTTCGTAATCTGTTTTCCAGTCTGGTTCATGGTAGGTAGGGTTAGCGTTAGGTAGTTGACTTTTTTTTCTCCCATCAGATGTATTCGTCGTATGACTGCGTGCACCGAACCGTGAAGCCCGTACCGAGACGGTACAGGACAAGTACAAAAACCGTACAAATATAAAGGTAGAGAGCGGTATTTCAACCCATGACACAGGGGGAAAAAAAAAAAAAAGCAGCAACACACCGGAGCCAAGGTGTCAAACAAATTTTTGTCAAGGGCCACATCATAGTTACGGTTGCCGTCGGAGGGCCGTTATGACTCTGAATCCATATAAATGTATGATCGCCTTATATTATCACAAGCCAGTAAATTGTTTTTCAACAATTTTTCAAATGTATTTTATGTGGGGATTGGTGACAAAAATCTTGCAATATCTCATATCTCAATAATGTTAACTGTGAAGACACTTTGAAAGGATCATGAAGTCGACACATGATTTGCTTTCGCGGGCCACATAAAAGGATGTCGCGATCTGGGCCTTGAGTTTGACAACTGTGCTCTAGGTCATGAGCGGGCATGACTTTTGATGAATGAACACGCCACGTGCTCTTGGAAAAATGCCAATCGTCAATCTTACGATAGATTCACTTGCATTTTATAATTAACGTTTTCATCATCCTGACAATCTGGCTTGTACATGAACGGTCCAACATGCATCATGCCAACAACCTCCTCTTCGTGAAGCTCAAACAAAAACTGGATCCCCCCAGTTAAAGGGACGGTGGGTGCCGGATGGCCATGTTTTCACTAACAGGTTCATTTTATATATTTTCTGATCAGGAAACTGAAGAGTTGTCATTTTCTATTTTATCAATACGTTTGGGAGAAATTAGGAAATAGCCGCGCCCCCTACCGTTCTATCCTTGTTCGGTTTTAGTCACTTTAGGAACCGATTACAAACTCTCCATTGGAAATCATTGTGCTTTCATTGCTTATAACGTCCAAAAACGGTGATCAATTGGCACCAAAATGTATGTGGACATCCTTGCTAATGACCACTTCAACATATCAAAAGGATTAACCTCTCCGTGGCCGAATAATATGAGAATGAGGAAATGTGGAAGTGAGCAGAGCTACATAGATTTATGCTGGGACGAGCACACAAAAAAAAAAACCCAAAAAACACTGCTTCTTTGCTGGGCATGTTAGCACGTCCGCCTCACAGTTCAGAGGTCATGGGTTCGATCCCAGCTCCGGCCTCCCTGTGTGGAGTTTGCATGTTCTCCCCGTGCCTGGATGCGCAACTTTATTTGAATGAGGAATGCCCCCAGTTTTTCGACTGAAAACATGCCGTCCAATGGAATGTAACAGCCGAAATTGTGCGTCCCAATGCGGCCACACTCGGTTGTGGAGTCGGATGCGCATGTTCAAGACACCTGGTGTTCGATGAGGTTTTACCTCACTCTGACGCCGCTTCACTCTCGCGGATGCAAGTGGAATCGCACTCTCGCGGCTGCAAGCGGAGTCGGACAACGCATGCGACTGCTTGGGAGGCAACCCCGCGACATGAAGGCAGACACGCAGGCTCATGATCACCTCCACACGCTGCGCGGACAGTAAGGAGCTAATGTTGTTGTGCGAACACCTTTTGTTTTAGCGGCCTGAAGCTAGTTGTTCTTATTAGCTGTGCCGTTCTTCTGCTGTTAGCCGGGGAGGGAAGGGGGGTTGGGGAAATAAAGGATGTTGTGGATTTTTCTTCCACTGCTCGGGGCGCTCTAACCGGAATGACGGTTCAATTCAATACAATACATTTCCCAGTAACTGGATGTGACTGCAGGTGGAGGAGTTCAACAGGTGAGGGCGCCATCGACTAGGTTATTGCATTAGGTGCTGTAATGCTTTGATTTTATGTTTTCCTAGAGGTCCCTGAAGTTCACATGAATGCGATTGGCTGATGTTACATCTGTTCTGTTGTTTCGACGTGAAATTGTGGCTATTGTTGATTTAGCACGTCGTCTGTTAGATTGGCTGACTTTATTAACATATAACAAGACAGGTGCATATGTAGAATGTAGTAGAACAATAGATGGTGGAGTCTGGTGGACAATTATAGCTGACAAACTGGTGTGGCAGTCGGCAGTGAAATGAAGATAAGTACTGTTTATTTTCTCTTGGTTCTCTTCTGTTTTAATTAGCAACGTTGCTGCAGTGTTAAAAGGCACTGTTAGCAAAGAATCTGCTCAGGTACACACATGTACATTTACAGTTCATAATCGTTCTGTAAATGCAGTATATATAAAAGTTTTCAACATAGATAGGTGCGGCTTGCATAAAGGTGCGGCTTATTTAAGTTTTTTTCCAAAATGTTCTAGAAAAAAAAATAGAGTGGTTGCGGCTTATATAACGGTGCAGTTTATAGTCCGGAAAATACGGTAGTATAAAGCTGCATAAATGAATTGAATAAATCTGACAACTATTTCTTACTACTTTATTTAAAACGCACACATTTTGCTGTTATGCCTTACTGAACATATATAAATAGATATATAAATATATAATATATATATATTATATAAATGGACTAATCATTACGGTAGAACAATGCCGGGACAAAACCTTTCTGTAGTCTGTCTTTTTTTCCCTCCCTCCCTTGAGGGTTTTCATGTGAATATAATCTACCTCAGGGTGAAGTGCAGGCTGCAGATTTTGTTGTATGTTGTGACAGTTGACTTATCATGATGAATGCTAGCCACCGCTTAAAACACTGTTGAATTTGGATAACAACTTACGCACCGAAACACAACAATGCACATGACATCCACACTGTTCTCAGAAAAAAAAAATCCTCTTTAAAGACGGAAATCAACCCAAACATATTTTTTTCAAGAATATGTTCCCAGCAGGGCGACCAGTTGAAACACGGCATTCTGATTAATATTGCGTTTGTGGAATATTAGTTAAGCAACAAAATCCACCCCAATCATGGCTGACCTGTTTTCTGAAGCTGAGCCATGATTGGTCGTTACCTGAGCCCTAAGTAGTTGTGATGTCATTTTCAGTTGACAGAATTGACAAAATGGCTGCCCCCAGAGACTCTTATTCCACTAACGCAATATTTATCAGAATGCCTTGTTTCAACTAGTGGGCTTGCATAGAACACATTCTTGAAAAAAAAAAAACTTGTTTGGGTTGACTTCCGCTTTAAGGCACATACTCAACTATTTATGCGAACTGCACTGTGAAACATTCCAGTATACTAAAAAGATATACTGTACTGTATGCAAACCTCTTTATTTGTTTTCTTCATAAAATTTCCAAGAACCTAAGTCAGTAGTTTTACCTGATGCAGCAAAAACTTGGATGACAAAGAGGTATGCTTCAGCCCTCCTGGCATGTTGGATGTTGTTTTTGAGTAGGTTTAGAATCAGCAGAACAGCTCCAGCCTCCTCAGCTTTTTTACCTATATCACGGTCTGAAAAAACACATGCCATATAATAGAGATAAAAGTTGGCAGTTTTTGTGGTGCAAAAGCTGGGCTGAATCATTACATGATCAATGCAAAGACATTTGGGGGACATTCTTGTGTAGCGTATGATTAGTATTAAATATGAATATAATAAATGGGCGGCGATTGGGTTAATGCCTGCACAAACTCTCGATCGCCACTAGGGGGCACCACACCCGTTTTGGGTTGATTCTTTGGACAAAACGGATGAAAAAGTCCTCGTAATTCAGTCTTAATATATGAAGGTGCTACATTAAAAATCTGTAAATCCGATTTACCAGATCAGTGATTGAAACTTTGACTCAAACACACACAATTCACACTAGATTTCTGTAAATGACAATTATTTTTTTTCTACAGCTATTAGGATTGCCAACCGTCCATTGAAAAACGGAATCGTCCCGTATTTAGAAATATAAATACGCGTCCCGTATTGAGTTGTAAAGGGACGCACTTCGTCCCGTAATATCGAATCTGCTTATCTTATTGGTCGGGGTAATGTCAAACTCGATAGCGGAAGACAAACAAAGCAGCGTGAATGACACGGTGACACACCTTCGAGCAGCAATGTGCCCGGCAGAAGCACTACTCCTCCGCAGAAATGATTGCAAAAATATAAAGGACTCAAAAGCCGAACATACATGGGTCAAAAAAGTGAGAGAAAATATCTATCAAGTGCATTGCACTGTTTGCCGGCGCACTTTTTCCATAGTCCATGGTGGATTGACTGACCTCAAACAAACATGCTTTCAGTGGTGGAGTCATATGGAAGGCACAACAAAACTAGGGGAACTCTAGACAAATTTGTTGTCCACCAGGCAACGCCAGAGCTACATACGGTATGTAAAGAATTATTTTTTTTAACCCTCTTATCAAGGTTAATATGGGAATGTGCAATGAATGTCAGCATTGTGTAAGCAGACAATACTTTTGGGGTGGAATAAACAAGTACAAATGTTTGACAAGTACATTAAACAGACAGGTAATTGATTGACATTGATGAATAATCAATCAATCAATCAATCAATCACATTTTATTTATATATCATTTATATAGCACTTTTCATACATAAAAATGCAACTCAAAGTGCTGTAAAACATTCAAAGCAAAACATTTAAAAAATATATATAATAAAAAATAAATAGATAATTAGAAAAAAAAAAAAAAAAAAATCCGTTCATGCCCTCCCTCCCAACAAACCCAAGACAGATATCCATTAGTACATCAGCAATCATTCACACACAACCACACAAAGTGCACAACCTGATAAAATGTGTTAAAAAGACATGACAAGGCACAGAGAAACCATATGAGGAAAGGGTACCCAAGGGGAGCTCTCCGCGCCGAGGGGAATGACAGCCCACGGCCACAGGGGCGCCACCACCATAGAGGCCCGGATTAGACAGGCAGACCCCACACAAAGAGTAGAGGTCGCCGGCCACCCAGACCCAAGGAGTCCCTGCGATGACAGTCCCCGCGGGAAGGGCAGCCACCCCTCCCTCAAAGCGGAGGCCCCCCCATGAGGAAACACTGGAGCTAAAAGCTGACAATGGCAGAGAGCAACAAAACTAAAAGACAGAACAGTAGTATAGTCTAAGAACTAAAATCAGTAAGATAAGATAAAAAATAATTTTCAATCAAAAGAAAAGATAAATTATATAAGAGTTGTTGAAAGCCAAACTAAAAAGGTGTGTCTTGAGCTTCCTCTTAAAAATATCAACAGTCTCTGCAGACCTGACGTCCTCTGGCAGGCTATTCCAAAGGTGAGGACCAAAATGGCTGAATGCAGCCTCGCCATGCATTTTGGTCCTCACCCTTGGAATAAATAAAAGGCCGGCGCTAGAGGACCTCAGGATCCGCGCGGGTTGGTATGATAAAAGCAAATCAGATAAATAAGATGGCCCAAGACCATTAACACATTAATAAAGTTAAGCAGGAAAGGTTTCTGTTTGAGAGATTTTTATTTTGATAAGTTAATTTTGTTGGTTTGTATTCAAGTAAACTTCTGGATACTAACTTTCTAATGTGTTCATATCATTCAAAAATACGCATCTTATTCAACTCGGGTTTGAATAGTTAAAAATTGTTTAACAGACAAAAAAGAGCAAAAAAAAATCACGCTACGAAAGTTAAAGTGATTTTGGATTTGATCTGATACCAAGTCTGGACCAAGTATCACGATACCTATCTGATATTGATACCGGAAGTGACTTTCAATTTTTTTATACAAAGCTGCAAACAAAGCCACGTGACGCTGCGCTCACACCAGTGGGAGGGTACACATTATCAGTTGAACCAAACTACTCCGAACTATTTTGTTATCACTTCCATGTCATCTTGTCAACAGTGGCGTGGACTCCATGCAGTGCCTACGAGTCATGGGCCTTCACCCTGATCGTTCTTCATCCAATCAAATGCGTTTACAAAGTTCTGGTGGGCGGTACCAGAGCCAGCAGTCTGTTTCTGCCAAGGCAGAAAGCTCTTTGGAAACACATAGCAAAAATGCTGATTGGATGACAATACAAACATCTAAATGATGGATTAATAAATAAATTATACAGTATATATTAATTAATTGCAGATCGCAATACATTAGCTTGAGGATCCATACTTAAAATTGAGCACTCTGGATCGGAATATCAATATTTTGATATCGATCTGCCCATCCCTAGTTGAAGGCTGTCAGGTCGGCCGTCGCTGCCGATGAGCTGTCCCTTATTTATTTTTCCGGGAGTTGTCAACGCTAACAGCTTTGGAAATCTAAATGAAACACACTACAATGGTCAGAAGCAGAAAAAGAAACACAATAAAGAAATCCTATACTAAGGAAAGTCTAACTAAATGAAGAAAACAAATATCAAAAGGTTTGTGAGGACAAGGGGGACCGGGCGATGTGGGTGCGTGTGTGTGTGTGGGTGTGTGTGTATGTGTGTTGTGCCTGCGGGTGTGCGTGCGTGCGCTTGTAATGAGCACTGAGCTAAGGTACCAGGCTAAAGTTAGCTGACTTATGCCAAGCTCTACTTGATTCTCAAAATTAATTATGCACGAATCGTATGGCCCATAGGGGATTGCAAACTGCACTTACGGGTTTTGGTTGGCGTCGCTGGATAGGAGAAGGGGAGGAAGCGTTGCCGCGGCGAGTGACATCACAAGGGAGCCAGAAGGAGAAGAAAAGTCAAGTCCAAAAATGAAAAACAAAAAAAAGGGTTCAACCAAGGAATATTGATCGCAGCGGTTATGGGGTTCTGCGGCTCAGCACACGTTTTTTCCGGACCAGGTGGCGCTACCCGTTTCAGGCGTCCAGACACTGGTCATGTGGGCACATCGGCTTTTTGCCGGACGCACACTGTGATCCCTGTTTGAGGTAAGGGGCGCAACTTTTGAGGATGCGGCCGCGCTGTGCTAGCTCGGCAAGGCTGGAACCGTGATGGGACCAACAAGGAGATTTGAAGGTCCCCACGTGAGCTGTGGTTGGTCGACGAGCGACTCAAAAGTAACAAACAAAAAGAGGAGCAGATGTTCTGACCCGCATCGGATCAGAGGGTGGCGGATGACAGAGAAGAGTTAGTAAAGCCACTCTAACGAAAAGAAGGTGTAGAAAGTTCACGAGATGTTCTCAAGAGAGTGAGTTTGGAAGCGTCTTGAGTTTTTTTTCCAGGAGCGATAGTTTTTTTTTTTTCAGGAGCAAGAGAGAGTCTTGTTTTTTTCCAGGCGAGAGAGCGAAGGAAATGCTGCACGGCCTTTTATAAGGGAGGTGCGCATGTTAATGAGAGCGAGCTGTGCCCCCTCCCCTTTCACGTCTGGGCCGCGTTGAGCGCTTTCTCAAATTCGTGAAATACATTTTTTTTAGAGCTTGGCACACGTGAGCAGAACAGTTAAAATGCCTGTTGTTGTGGGGTTTTTTTTCTGAACAACAGGTCGGTCACATGATGGAATGCATAATAGTTGCATGAGTGATCGGAAATCAAACACAACTACAACTGCAGTACAATTCAAACATCATGCATTGGGTGTTGTTTTCATTTCATGTCCTGTGGAGGTAGATCAACACGAACACATTGGACGCAAATTAAAACATCACTTTAATTAGTTTTCAGTTGAAGACGCGGGTATGTCCATCACACTCGCCACTAGAGGTGGCACGTGCTCTACCAATGTGCAGTTTGGTCGCTGAGATGCGTATTCCAGGTGGGTGGTGACGCCTGGGGAGGCGCGTCCTGGGGGTGTGATGTATCAGCCGGCTCTGCCAGAGATGTCTGGATTGAATCAAGATCCAGGGGGTACGGTGTCCTGATGCTGGTTTTGGCTCCAGCTACGGCCCCCCTGTTGAGCTCGCATGTCCATGCCATTGGAGGGGGTTGGAAAGACCAGGCGCTGGTACTTCTCTGTCTCTCCAAAGGCTGGGTGCAGGCACTTCAAAAGGGCCCCCCGCCCCGATGTGTATTCCAGGTCTGGCGGGGAGGCTTGGGGGTCAAGCTTCTGTGCTCATCTGACCTGCCATCCATTGTTGTTACACTTGTTTTAATCGTATCACTTTGTCTTATCCAATCTTACAAGTGCTTGCTAAACGTATTAAAATTCCTTGTTTGGAATGTCAAACATACCTTGGTACATTTGGATTTGAGTTTGCTTACTCATAGATATTCCTTCGAAAGATGACCGATTTGAGCAGGCAAGTCTCAAGTTTTAGCTACTGGCGTCTGTGTCTGTTCGCCGCCCTGGCGAACAAGTCCCCTGCTCCCATCGCTGCACTCTAGCAGTCGGAGACACCGGCTGCTGCGTCCGACGCTGGGACTGTGGTCCTGCCGGATATTCATCGTCTATCAGAGGAGCTCAAGGAGAAGGAATCAGTCATCTCTTGCTTCACGACCCGTTTCCCAGAACTCTCTGCCGTGGTTATGAAGAGGCACGCTTGTGAGATCCTGTCAGCGACAATGATGGCTGAGGAGACTGGCCTCTCGGACACGGCGAGGTGGGATCCGATTGCCTGCCCGGGGGCATCCTGCTCGACACCGCTGCAGAGTGACGCCTGGGTTGAGGTGGTTTCCTGCAGCCGGTGGGCCGGGGAGCCAGCCCACCACCCCCAACTGGTCCTGGGGAATCTGTTCGCCGCCCTGGCGAACGAGTCCCCTGCTCCCATTGCTACACTCTGGCAGTCGGAGACACCGGCTGCTGCGTCCGACACTGGGGCTGTGGTCGCAGGGGCTCCCTCAGATTCCCTGCCGCCCATGGCGACGATCTCGGCCGGGAACCCCACGATGGGCAGGTCTGCCGGTGGCCCGGCCACCCACTCGCGCGTCGGGCTACTCCGGGACGCGGTGTCCTGGTGCACGAGTGGCCGACATCACCGGCATTATCGGCGACACTCACCGGTGTCATCCTCCGTCATCACTCGGCCTCAGCAGCGCCATCCTGTACAGCAGGGTCGTGAATCTCCCGCCGGCGGTGAGTTCCTTGGCGTTCCCTCCTCACGTCACCCACCAACCACCGTTATAATTGGCGACAACACCATTAGACGCACTCACTATCCACTGGCTGCTTTCCCGGAGCAAAAGTCATGGACATAGTTAACATCCTGCTCGGTGTTCTTGACTCTCTGCCATCATCCATAACCGAGCTCATCGTTCACGTGACGAGACAATACGCCGACAGTCTGAGCAGACGAAGAGAGACTTTCACGCCCTCTTTGCCTTGCTAAGAACCTGCGGTCTGTCGGTCTGGGTGAGTGGCATTTTGCCCGGATTGTCTCGCGGAGTCGAGCGCTTCAGCCACCTTTTAAGCTTGAACACGTGGCTCCTACGCACTTGTGGCCACTTTGACTTTGCTTTTATTGACAATTTTAACCTATTCTGGAATCGTCAGTCTTTTTACCAGCCGGATGGTGTTCATTGGAATTCTCTTGATAGCAAGATTTTAGCCGCTAACATCCACCATGTCGTTACCAATTCCACTCCCAGCTGACTCTTGTTTACCAATCACATTTCTTATTCTACTCATAAACACTGCAATGACAATGTCACTACACTCACCTGCAGGCCAATACCAGCTGCTCACAGTACCACCACCCTCACCAGCGCCCCCCCCCCCCCCCCCCCCCCCGCAGGCCCCCATCATCATTACCACCATCGGACAGCTTTTCCATTGAAACCATCACCGGCAGACTCTTCCCTCGCACACACAAACAACATGGTTTTAACAGTGCTAATCTGGTATATGTTAGTACTGCTCATCCATACCACCATGAGCGCACGTCCAGCACAATAATTAACCTGGCCGTGCTGAACGTGCGCTCACTTTAAAAAAAAAACCTTTATCATAAACGAGACCTGATTTTAGACAATAATTTACATGGTATTCTTTTATCTGAGACATGGCTTGTTACATATGCTCCAGTTGCTCTCGCCGAGGCTTGCCCACCAAATTTTAACTTTTTATTTTCTACCAGGGATGGGAAAAGAGGAGGCGGGGCTGCATCAATTATTATTAATATTCTTTCCTCAAAGGAGATCATTTTTAGCAGCTATTTATCGTTCGAACATAACACCTTTGTTTGTGCATTACCATTTATAGACCTCCCCATTATTCCACTTCGTTTATTACAGAATTTTCAGAATTCTTATCCATTCCAGTTATAACAGGATTTTAATAACTGGCGATTTTAATATACACGTGGACAACATTTCGGACCCACTATCCAGAGAATTTTTAAACTGCTTGGATTTTAAACAGCACGTCTTGCAGCCAACTCACAACAGAGGACACACCCTGGATTTGGTCATAACGTATGGCTTGTCTGCTGGTGTGTCCTCTGTTGTTGACTTGGCAGTGTCAGACCACTACTGTGTCTATTTTAACATCGCCAGTTTTAACCATCTAGCAGCCCCGATGAGAACAGTGAAGAAACGCTACCTATCTTCTGAGGTGGCTGCAAATTGTATCGAGATCTTAAAAACATTTTACCTGCACCCTGTGATCTTATTGTTGACAATTTTAACCTAAATCTGAAATCATCATTAGATTAAGTAGCTCCACTTTTAATTAAAACAACAAAAACAAAGACTGTAGCCCCGTGGAGGAACAATGCAATCAAAACATCAAAGAGAAAATGCAGGAGTGCCGAGAGGAGGTGGAGAAAAAGTAAACTTACAGTACACTACGGAATATTATGTGAACAACTGAAATCTTACAATAAAACAGTCAAACTGGCAAGACCTTCCTATTTCTCAAACCTAATTGCAGTTAATAGAAACAACCCCAGAGTTCTCTTCTCCACCTTTGAACTTTTAACTAGCTCTGATTTTAATAAGTCCCCACAGAGACCAACAGACGCTCTCTGCAGACCACTTCAGAAGTAAAATTGCTGACATAAGATCCAGTCTTTTAGCCCGTCAAAACACAAGTTTTAGTAAACCTGGACAATCATATTTACATGAGAAAACACTGGAAAGTTTTGCCCTGGTTGATGCAAGGACACTTGGTCGAGTTTTCTCCCAGGTAAATCCAACAACCTGCCTTTAGGATCCAATTCCCACATTTATTTTTAAGACATTTTATGGATTCTTTGAGGAACAGATTTTAAATATAGTAAATTTCTCTCTTCAATGCCTTTAAAACGGCGGTGTTGAAGCCCCTTCTCAAGAAGAGCAATTTTGACCCCAGCGTTTTTAATAATTACAAACCTGTATCCAACTTAGCGTTTTTAAGTAAGATTTTAGAAAAACTGGTTTTCCTCCAGTCAAATCAGTTTTTAAATACAAATAATATTTGGGAGGAATATCAATCTGGTTTTAGGATGAACCACAGTATGGAGATTGCTCTTTTAAGGATTTTAAATGATTATGGTGCACAGCGACGTGAGAAAACTGACACTCTTGGTGCTACTGGATCTAAGCGCTGCTTTTGATTCAATAGATCACCAATATTATTTATACTTAAAAATCTAGTGGGCATCTCTGGTACCGTTTTTAACTGGTTTTGTTCCTATTTTACAGACCGATGTTTCTTTGAAAGTATGGATACTTGTTCCTCCAAAACCCATGAAATTAAATGTGGGGTTCCCCAAGGTTCGATTTTAGGACCCCTACTTTTCAATCTTTATATGCTTCCCCTTGGGGATGTCATCAGGGGACACGGCATCAGCTTTCACAGCTATGCTGATGACACACAGCTTTATATTGCCGTGTCTCCTGATGACACAGGACCCATTGATACCCTTTTAAATTGCATTTTAGATATTAAGTCATGGATGGCAGACAATTTCCTACTGCTCAATCAGGACAAAACTGAGGTTTTAGTTATCGGTCCTGAAGGCCAGAGAAACGTTTACCAAAATTACAAGTTTTTAATCCCTCACATTTTGTGAAGAACCTGGGCGTCATTTTTTACTCTGAGCTCAGTATTATTCCTCATATTAAAAATGTAACCAAGATTGTTTTTTATCACCTTAAGAAGAAAGAAAAGAGTCCGCCCGTTTCTCTCTCAGGCAAACACGGAAGTGCTGATGCATGCTTTTATTTCCTGTCATTTAGATTACTGTAATGCCCTGCTCTCTGGCCTCCCGAAAAAGAGTATTTCACCATTTCAACTACTGCAGAATTCAGCCGCTCGGGTGCTGACGAGATCCAGAGGGTGGGAGCACATTAGACTGGTTTTGAAATTGCTGCATTGGCTCCCCGTGTGTTTCAGGATTGATTTATAGGTACTTTTATTAGTTTAGAAATGTGTTAATGGTCTTGGGCCATCTTATTTATCTGATTTGCTTTTATCATACCAACCCTCGCGGATCCTGAGGTCCTCTGGCGCCGGCCTTTTAATCATTCCAAGGGTGAGGACCAAAACGCATGGCGAGGCTACATTCAGCCATTTTGGTCCTCACCTTTGGAATAGCCTGCCAGAGGACGTCAGGTCCGCAGAGACTGTTGATATTTTTAAGAGGAAGCTCAAGACACACCTTTTTAGTTTGGCTTTTAACAACTTTTAAATAATGTATCTTTTCTTTTGATTAAAGATTATTTTTATCTTGTCTTACTGATTTTAGTTCTTAGACTATACTACTGTTTTGTCTTTTAGTTTTGCTGTTCTCTGCTGTTGTTAGCTTTTAGCTCCAGTGTTTCCTCATGGGGGGCCTCTTAAATCTATTCCTCCTATTCTT
Source organism: Filicampus tigris (assembly GCF_054856515.1). NCBI lineage: Eukaryota > Metazoa > Chordata > Actinopteri > Syngnathiformes > Syngnathidae > Filicampus > Filicampus tigris. The sequence continues at coordinate 2,297,927 of NC_141220.1, forward strand.
TTAAATAGACCTCTGAGGAGACAAAACCAAATGCTGCTATTGTTTTAAAAGGAAATATTTAAGCCATTTTATTTTCAACACTGTGTTTAAATCAAAATCAATGGCTTGTAAACCCCCATCCTTAAAATCTTTAACAATGTCAGCTTCCTTAATGTAATGAGCTCGGTTTTTCCAAATGAAATTAAAATTCAGTTGGTTAATAGCTTTAATGAGGTTGTCAGGTATTGCCAGTGAGCATGAAGAATAAATACATTGAGCCAAGGACTCTATTTTAGTTAAGTATGTTCTACCAAAAACTGTTAGGTCTCTTTGCGACCACATATTTAGTTTTGATTTGCATTCCTGGATTATATTTTGAATGTTTAGGCTTTCACTCATATGTGTATTTTTGGTAATATGTGTTCCAAGGTATTTTACAACAGTTTTAATAGGAATGTTAAAGGCCTGCGTAAGATTACAGTCATGTATAGCCATTAACTCACATTTATTATGATTAAGATTCAGTCCTGACGCTTTCGAAAAGGCATTCATAAGTTCTAGGGTTTCAGGAATTGAGTCTTTATCTTTCAAGAAGAGCGTCGTGTCATCGGCTGATTGGCTAATGACAATCTCTTCATCAAAACTATTCAATTTGTTCAAATTCAAGTTCTTAATGTATATTGCCAATGTTTCTACTGTGAGGATAAATAAAAAGGGAGAGATATTGCATCCTTGCTTGACTCCCCTGTTAATGGTGAAACGGGGGGAGGTACCTTGAAATAGTATTATTGAGCTGGTAGTTTTATTATAAAAGCATTTGATAACATTACAGAATTATGAACCAAATCCAAATAAATGCAAGACTTTCATCAGATATTGGTAATTGGATAATTTGAGTGGTGAGATCTTTCATTTGATCTCGAAAGCTATCAACAGCTTCTTCAGAAAATGCTAAGTTACATAAATTTTCATAGAACGTACTTATTTCTTTGGCTATTAAAATTGGATTGGTGCATTCTTGCTCATTTGATGGCGTTATGTTCTTGACACTTCTTTTCTAACCTACAGAAATATGATGAATTTTTTTCTCCTTCTTCAATCCATTTGGACCTCGACTGAATATATGCTCCTCGAGCTTTATGTTCATAAAGGCGATCCAATTGAGATTGTAATGATACAAGTTTTATTTGATCATTTTCTGTTAGATTCGTTAAACTAGTAATCAAGAGTATTTCCGTCACCACTTTTTCCTCTATTAAGTTATTTTGTTTCTTCATATTTTTACAAAAGGATATTGAGTGTTGACAAATTGTATACTGTATTTCAAAAATTCCCATTTTGTAGTGTATGAGGTTAAAGTGCTATCCTGTAAAGTATTTTGAATAAGGTCTTCGATGTTTTTACAATAGTCTTCATGTTTTAAAAGGCTGGAATTAAATTTCCAGCAGTCTTTTTTTCTGTTGGGCTGTAATTGCTGTGAAATTAGTAAATCTATACAACAGTGGTCAGTAAGTGGTGCAGGAAATATTTCACTAATTTTTCGTGTGCCCTGGTCGCCATCTTGCCGAGCCTCTTTTCATGCGAGTCAACATGGATTCTCGCAGCGCTGCGTTGGTTATAGCCATTCTCGATGCGCTTTTTGCGTTATTTGTCTGCAACCAACCACTGCTTCTCGTTGAAGGTTTAAAAGCAATTCTGTTAGTTCTCCCGAACGAGTTTGGTGCCGTGTTTTTGGTTTTGTAGAAGTGACGTCAAAGGACGGAGGTTCCTTCTGAATGGACAGTATTTGGCTAACTACTGTCGCCTAGAGGCTTGGCATGCGTTTGAAAGCGCACTTCCACGGTTTCGTGTGGATTTTAATGTGAATTCCAACGCAGGCGGGGTGGATATACAGTTGTTAATAAACCCCGGCTACGTGTAGACAAGGCTATAGTTGTGTGTGTGCAAGGAGACGAAGTGAGCGAGTCAAGAGCTGTAATGTAACTGCTTGCTTTATTTAACAGAGGTCATTATTTGTATGTCAATGCAGCGGATGTGAAATAGGTCAGTGTTAAGACTTCTGAATTAATGGACACATTTTTGTAGCTATTGGCCAATTCGATGTATCCTAAATGTGATCAATGGTTTCATTAAGTCTCACACGTTTACACTTCATTTATTTGCTCTTCTTTTTTATGGCTCTGTGAATGTCTGAGGTGTCCGTGCAAAGGTTACAAATTAATTGTCATCAGTGATTTTACCTGAACCGTCAATCAGGAGGAAAATACAGCTCGTTGAATGTAGCGATCTTTTAAGCAGCGCATTGTTACAGGTAGATTGTGCGCATGAGCCAATAGCAATATGCATTATGGGTGCAACACAGCAACGTCACATAAGTGCCCCTGAGTGTCTCATTAATAAATGCCCCCTTGCTACAACAGACAATGCAGAACCCATCCATCCATCCATTATCTATACCGCTTGTCCTCACAAGGGTCACCGGTATGCTGGAGCATATCCCAGCTGTCTTTGGGCAGTAGATGGGGGACACCCTGAATTGGTTGCCAGCCAATCGCAGGGCACACAGAGACAAACAAACATCCGCACTCACAATCACACCTAGGGGCAATGTAGGGTGTCCAATCAACTTACCATGAATGTTTTTGGAATGTGGGAGGAAACCGGAGTTCCCGGAGAAAACCCACACAGGCACGGGGAGAACATTCAAACTCCACACAGGGAGGCTGGAGCCAGGATCGAACCCACGACCTCTGAACAGTGAGGTGGACGTGCTAACCAGCCGCCCCACAATACAGAACCAACAAGCATATTTACAAAATGGTCACTGTAGATTAATAATGCACAGAAATAACCCTTGAATTGTTTAAACAGAATCTGTCGAGTTTTGAGAATGTTCACAAATATAAAATAGAAAAATATAAAACAAAATATTTAATGGGCAACATATGGCACGGCCAACTACAAGTATCGGGACAAGAAAAAAAAAAAAAAGTCTAAAAAAAAAATATATATATAGGGACAAGAAAAAAAGAGACCAGGCTTGGAGAACCGTGAGCGAGGATCTTCCTATGCCTGCACTGTAAAAAAAAGTTTGGGAAATTAACATTAATATGCTGTAAAATCATGACATCAAAAATCTGTAATATGAATCGGTGTGTATTTTAAGGCAACATATTGTAAAAAAACAGAACAATTATTAATTGTTAATTTTACAGTTAATAAATGTGGAAATGATCATATTTCCTTGTATAATTGATATATTAACAGGGGTGCACATAATTCTTTTCATGCAGTCCTCGCATGAGTACCAGGAGATTGTTAGTGGACCAACAGATCACTCACATAAGTCACGGTTCGGATCGGTCATGGATTTTGAATCACGGATCAGACCGTTTTTTGTATGAGAAAAGAAAAAAAAAATACTAAATGGAACTTTGTCTTCATTTATTTTATAAAATGCTTTTGCGCATAAAAACAAAAAAAATCAACTCCTAAAGTTTAATGCCGTTTAGGATTTAAGAACACGACTTTTTAAGTGGTACAGTGTATACAGTTCAAGGTATCCTGCCAGACATTTGAGCTGAATGTTTTCTTACAATTATTAGGCAAACGTGTTGTTAAGAAATTGAATTAAGACAATGTTTTATTTATTTATTTTTTCATAATGAAAAAGACTTGAAGTGCAATTTAAGGCAACTTTCTTAAAACATGGACAGCACATTACAAAGTAATCTTTGGTCCACAATATAGAAAAAGAAGTTAAAAAAAAAAAAAAAGTAATCAAGCCAAGGAGCAGCTGTTGAACTACCAGCTAATGATAACAGCTGCTAGCCACTGACGCCGGAGACTTGTGCCATTTCATACAATGACAGCATATTTGTTCGTGTCCTAAATTAGCAACTGAATATGATTTCGAGACTGAGTTGCGTTGATGCTGGTAGCGAGCGTTAAAACTGCCAATACGTCGAAAATGGAAGTCAAGTCAGGCGTTACGCCACCACGTGGGCCAACTTCAAAGTAAAGTTCACTAAGGCTATTGCATTGGCATTTATGACTCAATTTATTATTTGGTAAGCTTTATTTTGAAGTTAGCCTTTTTTCGTTTTTTTCACCAACCATTCTGCGGATCGTGCCCAACTGATGCTTGATCCTTACCAGTCAAAGATGATACGTTCCACTGCACCACTAGTCTGTACAGGTACACAAATGCGCGTCGTGACGCAAATGACGGTACGCATTAGTGATTTCTGTTGCGTATGCGTACCTGCGTACCAGTTATGCACACCCCTATTTTAAACATTGAAATTTTTTTTTTTACTTGAACCAATTCAATACAGTTAACATTGCTTGGTTTAAAGAACTGAAATAAACTGTATACCATTTTACAAATCTCATCTCATGCACTGATTTGCATTTCCTGGCTGACAGCCAATCAGAGTGATTGTCACTTACACGACTTTGCAGACTGACGTTGGTGGCTTATTCATTCAATTCATATCTAAAAAGCACCATGACACAAAAATATATGAATTTGCCACAATTCTAAACACTACTTTTTGATTTAGATTTGATCCCTTTTCCACCATGAATGTGCTGAGCAGAATTCTGGACACATATGCACCCTATGAAACCGTGACTGAGGACCGCAACAAACAATGACCTCCCTGCCATGTTAACATACGCATTACGGTGTAAAGCCGTTTTCATGTTGTGAAAAAGGTTGATTGTATTCTTCAAGTGTAGTGTAACTGACACTATGACTCTATGTCCTTAAAGTCTGCTGCGCAGTTGGATAACTAGTGGTGTGTTTGAAATGTTCAGATGCAATTTTTGTCGTTTGCCCATAATGCTGAGTAGGTTGACATGAACTTTGGTCGCCTCGCGACCACATCACACGCAGGTGGGCCGATTAGTGGGTCGGACTTAAATCCACCTCCACCCTTGCTTAGTCCACACCTTTTTAAAAACATGTCACCCCCCTCCCTCTGCCCCAAAAATGGGCGTCCGGCCGGGCTGGAGGGTCAGACCACTCCGCCCCTGGGACGGACTGCGCAGCTCTGCTTGATTGTATATGAATAGTTTAAACTATTATTATAGGCAACTGATTACTGTTAGGGGTGTATCAATAACTCCATGATTCTGTCAAGCTCCATCTCTATCATCTATTAATAGTGGGGATGGCGGTCCACGGTTTTTTATTTATTTATTTATTTATTTTTATTTTTTTTATGAATGTTGTTACCTTTATGTCCAACTTTGGCCACCAGGTATAGTATGGGCAATAGAATGGTGTAGTCGGGACTGGACCTACTGCCATTTTTGACCAGTGCATTCAGCAAGGCTTCGCTTCCACCTTCACTGACCATGCAGTGAATACGACGATCAGTACCTGAAACAAAGGGTGAAGGTTAATTGGATACTACTTCTTTACTTGCAGGAAATGACAATAAGAAAATAAAACAACAATGAAGCTTACCTACAATAAATGGTAAATGGACTGTCACTTGTCCATAGAGTGCATATTTTTACCTTGCACACAACAAGTTATCTTTTTTTTACCTGGCTTATGCTGCTGCACACACTTCTGAGCAATTTATAATGGTAACCTGTCTTAAATAACACACCCTAAAGCTCCATCCATCTATTTTTGATACTGCTTTTCCCCATGGGTGAGCTCAAGCGTAGACCAGCTGTCTTTGGGCAAGAGGCAGGGTACACCCTGCACTGGTGCAAGACAATCACAGGAGTCATGCGAGACTTGGGAGGAAGCTGGAGTACACAGAGAAATCACACCAAGGGACAATTTGGAGCGTTCATTTAACCTACCATGCATGTTTCTGGGAATGTGGGAGGAAACCGGAGTTACCCAGAGTGAACTCATGCAGGGACGGGGAATACATGCAAACGCCACACAGGAAGGCCGGAGCCCGCAATAGAACCCCCAACCCTTGCAATGTGAGGTGGACGTGCTAACCAGTTGTCCACCGTGCCGCCCAAGTTAATTAACAAATATATAGATAATAGATAATAAATAAATACAAACTTTATTTATTTATTTGTTTAATTAATACCTTATTTGGTAGTTTGACCAGCAGTCTGGCCATTCTTGTTCTGGACAGTTATTGTTGACGCTGGCTACTCTTGATTTGCAAGATTATACAATACAATACAATACAATTTTATATGTATGGCGCATTTCACAACAGCTAGAGCTGTAACAAAGCACTTTACATACAAACAACAAAATAGCCATAATACAACAAGTGGAATCAATAAATAAAACACTATCAGAGCTGGGCACTTGACCATATTTTGCCTGTCCGACCGCAACCCCCCACCCTTGACCTGGGTACACTTCCGGCCACGACCCCCCGGCCGTATTCATAAACATTCGGCCCCTGCCCCGTTCCGCCCCCCCCAAAAAAAGCGTCCGTGATTGACGTCGCTGCGGGAGAGACGCTAACGGCAGAGGCTTTTTAAGGATCATTAGCTGGCTAATTTACTATTCAAACCCGCTGTGTAAACGCTTCAAACATGCTTCAAAATGCGCCACATAGTACTGTAGTGTCTGTCAATGATACGCCATCAGTCGTAGTTCAATGAACGCGTTTTTAATAATTCAACCGGCTACTGTGGACCGTAGCCGACGTACAACAACCATTCAATCCACCCAGTCACAAACTCTCTCTTCGTATTGTATAATTATTTGGCAGTTCAACAGGTTACTTATTTATTTTCCACTTCCTCTCCTTCCCGGCCTTCAAAATAAAAGCATACCAGCAAACCCCTGTACACAGCAAGTTTGCTATGTCGTATTTTCGGAAGTAGTGAACGCCAGAAGAAATGCATGAACTCCACATTGATGTGCCAACGTCAGTTGAGTTGAGTCAGCAATATACTCGTGGACACAAGTTGTTTTGCATTTAATGCATTTAATATTATTGCGAAAACGATCTGGAAGGTGGCGGCTAATGGGTAACGTGGGTGAGTAGCTTGCTTATGCTTACTTTGCAGCAACGAGCTGCGTGGTGCACCCGTCTCCGTGTGGGAAACTGTCATCGCAACATGTGAGACAACAACGTGCGCTCAAGCGTGTATGTATTTCCTCATTGTCATGTCACGTAACCCGCGCCTCCCACCTGCAACTGGGGCATACCATTACAAGAGGGGGCGGAGGGGCAATACCATAATCCCTATAACAGCAGTTGTCGCTCGGCCCTAGCGGGAGTAGAAAGAAGCCTAAAAAGAAGCCTTTCACCGAGTAGCCTGAGATGAATTTTGGCCACCTCGCGAGCACGTCACACGCACGAGGGCCGATAGTGGACTAAAATACACCTCCGGCCATGCTTAGTTAAGCCATTTTAGAAAATTTGTCGCCCTCTCCCCCCGCCCACGAAATGGGCATCTGGCCGGGCCGGAGGGTCTGACCGGTCCGGCCCAGGGACGGACTGCCTAGCCCTGAACACTATATACAATAGACACTGGAGAAGAGACAAAATTTTCAGGTCAGGAAGAGCAGGTCCAACTCGAAGTGCAGATTTCGGTGCGTTTGATTGAAGCGCAGGCAGACGAATTTGCCGCTCCGCGGACGTGTATGGTGGAAGTCACCGGATTTCATTCATAAATATTCAGACGCGTGATCGAGGGTGCAAGGCAGTCTCAAATCTCCCCTAGTTTCCCAATTTCACATGCGCGGCCGACTACAATAAGGGGAGCGCTTGCAGTTTACCTGCCAATGTCATGCACAGACCACAGCAAGTCTATTTCTGTTTCCCCAATGTCAAGCACGGCATATTTGTGTGTACTGTGCTGGATTTTGATGCACAGAGGCAGATGAGAAAAGTGCGTGATTGCACATATGCGCAGCTAAGAGGCAACATTGATTCATTTGATTTATTTTCATGCTCACCGACAGACAGAAGTTCATCCAGGATGTTGAGAACATTCAAGGTGCTCTCGGCATCCCCAGCACTCTGGAGAAATAAAGAACAGCACCCTTCTGATTACAAAACATGCTGTATAAAGTGACTAAATCCAGTGGCAAGACAAGCTGCTTATTTTGGAAAAAATGTGCATGAGTTGAATAAGTCTCTGTAAGGCTTTTGCTAAAACCTTGAGCAACAGCACATCAAGTTCTCTAAAGAAGAGCTAGTTAAAAGATTTGAATAGAATTTATTATTATATTTGGTGCACAGTGGCGGTCTTATAACCTCTTTACACTTGAACTTGAATGCTTGAATCACAAATGTACAAATAAACAGAAGTAATAAATGCTCTAAGCTCCTAAGTTATAGGGATGGACATTTTATTTTCCCTATCATGAATTACTTTAGGGCCTTTCCTACAGACTATCAATCATTGACTTGGAGACAAGGTGCAGTACACACATGCTTATCAACCAAAACACACAGTGAAGTATATATATTGCAAAAAAGTGGAGACTGTAAAGACTAATAGAATTTGCTGACTATACTGCTCTGCAATGACCTTTAGAGCAGGGCTGCCCAAGTCTGGTCCTCAAGAGCCCTGTTCCAGCCTGTTTTTACATGTTTCTCTCCTCCAATACACCGGAATCAAATAATCAGGATCAAATTATCAGACCTCTGCAAAGCTTGCTGATGAGCTGAAAGCAGCAAAGAAACTGGTCCCCTGAGCCCCCAGAAAAAGAAAAGAGGTAACAGCAACTTGCTCCAATGCTAACTTTTAGTAACTTCAAGATTGCTACTTTTATCCTCCATCAGCCCATGTCCCATGCATAAACTATGCTGCCTATACTATATATCTGTTGTCAGTATTCATGTGCATACTGTACATATGAATGATGTAAATGTGGAGTTATAAATAGCAGTGCAAACCAGTGACTAAACAAAGTTAGCAGACAGGTAGGATGCCATGCAAAAAGGAACACATGGTGGGTGTAAACTAGTATAAATACAAGTCTCAAGTGCCGAAAATATCGTGTGTGTGACTGCAGCAACAAAAATTTGTATTATTTTTGGGGTATTGTACATATTAACATACATTAGTTTGTCTCACCATGTATTGGGGTGTTGAACAATATTAATGTGTATTGTCTCATGTGCGTCCATCCTACCACCAACCTACCTTAATTTAAAAGATGTTACAAATAACATGCATACGTAGAGGGGGTTCGCCTATGTTTTGAAAGTGAGAGCTATTTTTTGGGCAATGATCAATGTAAAGGGCTATAAGCAGAGCTGGACATTCCGCCTATGTGACGGACCGGTCTGTCTATCCGCCTTTGACGGACGGCCATAAACGGGAAAATAGTCGGACTAAGCATAGTCGGAAACCCTTTTTTTCCGTCTATGTCATCGTCTATCGTATATTTTCGCGATGAGGCTTCAATGGCCCTGACGGGGCTTCCATTTCCCGTTGGCCCAGGTCCTCAAATGTCCATAAAGGTCTCCTTTCAGGACTGTTTTAGGCCTTTATGGACCTTTGAGGACCTCGGACACAGGAAACGGAAGCCTCGCCCCGAGGTCCTCAAAGGTCCATTCAGGTCCAAAAAGGTCGTAAAAGGAGACACATTTAGTCCAGCCACGGTAAGGCTTCCATGCCACAGTAATTTGTTTCAAATATCGTCCAGCGGTGGGGTGGGAGGGTGCTGGTGGTAGTATGTCGAAGTTGGTAGTCGGAAATGCTCACGGGAACACGTTTAAAATAGGCGATAAATGGACTGCGAATTTTAGTAAAATGCCCAGCTCTGGCTATGTTTGATTCAGTATGACTTCTGAAATAAATTTGCACAAATTACCTTGAATAATGTAATTATGAAATACTATCAATTAATTATATTAATTTATTCATGTGAAGTCACTGATCATGTTTATGATTTCTAGCAATGATTAGGAAAAATACATATCCATTTGCAACACTTTATTTCTATAACTCTCTGCCTGAATTTGCATTTTCAAATGATCACTTCTGAAACATGGCTAGAAAATCATTCACTTAATGTCCCATCTATTTGTGAACTAATTTTAGAACAGACACGTATTTTTCGGCTGCTCATGTGGTTCTTGGGGGCTACCTGGTGCCAGCGGGCACCATGTTGGTAACGCCTGCTGTAGCATTTTCAGATAAAAATACAATACAATACAATATAACTTTATTTGTGTTGAGCATTTCATAACAGCTACAGCTGTAACAAAGTACTTTACATTAACAAAATAGAAATAATACAACAACAAAGACAGTGAAAGCAATAAATTAAAACACAAATTGATTATACTAAACTTTATTTAATCATATGTGCAGTAGACACCGAAAAACAGAAGAAAAGTGTCAGTCTCACATCAGGTCAAAAGCCAAAGAATAAAAAATGTGTTTTCAAACGAGTTTTAAAAATGGACTGAGAGGGGGCTTTAATGGAAGGTCATTCCAGAGGGACGGAGGGCAACAGAAAAGGCCATATCCTCTCTGAGGGTCCGCTTTGTCCTCGGCACCTCCAGTAGCGCCTGGTCTGCAGACCTGAGGCACCAGGCAGGCGTGTAGGGGTGGAGAAGCTCAGAGAGGTACGATGGGGCGAGGCCATTCACAGATTTGACAAGACAAACTCTAAAATGCACTGGGAGCCAGTGAAGGGAGGCCAGAAATATGTTATGTGCTCCCTCTTCCAAGCTGCAGTTAGGAGGCGAGCAGCAGCATTTTGGACCAACTGGAGATGCTGCAGGGAGGACTGGCTGACTCCAAAATAAAGTGCATTACAGTAATCTAGCCGAAATGTAACAAAGGCATGGATGACTTTTTCTAAGTGCTGATGAGAAAGGAGGGGCTTTACCCCTAGCCAGCTGCCTGAGATTAAAGAAGCTGGACCTTACAACAACGCTGTTTGTTGGTCCAATTTAAGATCCTGTCCAATTTAAAGCCCAAGTTCGAGACTTTTAGCTTTACATAAGAAGCCAGGGGGCCCATGTCAACAGGGTGGAATGTAAAAGAGGCACTGGACTGAACGCCATAACTTCTGTTTTATTTTCGTTGAAATTTAGAAAGTTCCGTGACATCCAGGCTTTGACTTCCTCTAGACAGGAGGTCTTGGTTTTAAGGAGAAAGCGTCTTTTTTGCTCAGCGGGACATAGACAGTCATCCGCATAGCAGTGGAAGGAAATGGGGGCAGCTAATACAATGAAAACAGCAAGGGCCCCAAAATAGAACGTTGTGGAACACCATACGACAGAGGGGCAGCACAAAAAAGTCCTGCCAGCCAAATAGGATCCAAACCACTCGAGAGCGCTACCACTACTGCCCACCTGGTGCTGTAAATGAGCCAGAAGAATACTGTGGTCCACCGTATCGAACGTTGCAGTCAGATCCAACAAAACAAGACATGCAGCACATAGTGTCCATTGTCATTTGCCGGGAGGATTTAGTTAAAAACATGTAACAGGGCTGACTCTGTGCTATGCATCATTTTGAATCCTAATCCTTCTGCCGCAGAGAGATACAGCTATTTTTCATAATACAGCAATACTTTATGCACGTTGTCAAAGAGGGTTACACAGCAGGTAGATCCATCCACTGGTCCATGCCAAGTTTGCTTGTACTGAAAATAGAACGTAAATGAGGTAATATTGCTACGGAAATTTGGTCAAACCAAATCAGCAATCAAAAATACAAATGAAATAAAATGAGCAAATTGTTTGTCAACAGAGACGTTCGTAAGTCGAGTTCCCACTATACATCGATACATCTGCCTTAGACAGCAGATCGAAAGTTTTTTTTGACAAATGTTTTCCTGCACAGTTGGTAAAGTAATACATTGCTCCCTTTCTCATGTTTATGATCATTTTTATTTTCATTTGAGTCAATATGGTGGAAGGTTTGTGAGCATGTCAACTGACATGCTCACAAACCTTTACTGTAAAAGGATCACTAAAATTAGATGGGCAAGAGTGAAGAAATTGTAAAAATCAATAGCACCACATGTCCATGCATTTAACTATCCATTCTCTGCACTGTTTATCTCCACATGGGTTGCGGGTGCACTGGAGCCTCTCCTTGATCATTTGGGACCAGAGGAGGGGTACACACTGAACTGGTTGCCAGCCAATAAGCAGTGCACAAATAGACAACTATTCACACTCACATTCACACCTATGGACAATTTAGTGTCTCCAATTAACATACCATGCATGTTTTTGAAATGTGGAAGAAACCCGAGTACCCGCAGAAAACACACACGCATGGGGAGAACGTGAAACAGCACAGATTTGAACCGTGAGGCAGATGTGCCTTCAATGTAAACTATGGTGACCAAATGTCCTCTTTTGGACATGGACACTTATTTACACACTATCCAGGCTGGATTTTATAAATTAATTAAAATGTACGGCTTTAATCGGTTATCATGGGACCATGTGTTTAACTTGACTGACTGACAAATGAGAGTTTATTTTATTTTTTGTCTTTTATGAGAGTGCGTACAACGGTGTAACGGTGTACAACGTTAGTAGTGTGTGTGTCGTGGACACTGGCGAGAAGCCCGGGAAGAAAACTGCCAACTAGCAGGAGTTAGGACAGTTAGGTAAGTGTGTGGATCAGATGCGCCATAGTGCGGGTGTGGGTGCCATAGAAAAGTGTTTGCTGCTGAAATGGGATGGAATAAAGCCCCTGTTGAATAAGCAAGCAATACGACATGCCCTTCATTTTTCTATGTTTCACCGCTGTCGGTCATTGGACCGAGAAATGCGTTACGTTTACCGGTTGGACAAGCCAAATATAACTGCAGTCGTTTAGCCCCTAACTACTTCGTAGTTGAGGACAATAACAACACACGAACAAGGTAGCAGTGTGCAAAGCTCGCACAGACACGTTTCAATGTCTATTAAAGGCTCTGGTCGGAGATCTCAAAGCTTAAATGTGGACTTGATCATTAAAACACAAAAAAACTGAATGAGGAAAGAGTTCAAGTGCAAAGTTGACTGAGTTGCTTAATTGTTACACCCAGGAACACAGGATGGAGAAGAAAACAATTACGAGGAAGAAATCTAAAAACTAAAGTGACTTTTTTTTGTTTAATAAATGTAATTTACATTATTACTCTGAAAAGCTGAATTTTCTACAGAAGAGGTATGATTTGGAACCTTGTCATATTTAAGTAAGCCTTCATAAGAGGGATACTATTATGTTTTTTATTTTATTTTATACCCATGCAGAGGAGGCATAATTTAAATTAGGGCTGCACAATACATTGAAAAAATATTCATATTGTGATGTCACAATGTAGTGCACAATGCAGAATGCATAAGACGTGCAATGAATTCATGTGGAATTATATGCTTTAACTTAACTTTGAGCAATCAGACCCAACCTTAAGTGCGCATTGCCATCCAATGGGTGTCAAACCCAAGGCCTGACGGCCAGATCTGGCCCGCCACATAATTTTATGTGGCCCGCGCAAGCAAATCAAGTATGTCAATTTCCATGAGGCTTGCTAAAATCTGGACCAAAATTTGAAATTGTCATATGTAATCAATAATAGAAATATTGCAAGCATTTTCTTATATTATTAGAATAACTTGAATAATAGACTATAGACAGACTATTATTTTTTCACTTCTGATTTCAAAACTAGTTATCCATCAATTTGTTGTTACTGTATATGTAATAATATGAGGAGGTGATTAAACATTTATATGGTTTTGCAGTCATAACGGCCCTCCGAGGGAAACTGGAACTACAATGTGGCCTGCCACAAAAATGAGTTTGATACCATCTAGGGACATTACTAACACAAAATAACTTAATGACCGTACTTTCCGGACTATAAAACGCTACTAATTTCCTAGATTTTGAACCATGCGGCTTATAGTCCAGTGCAGCTATTCTGTGGATTTTTCTTCCACTGCAGGGAATTACAAATACAATACAGGGAGTCCTCATGTTATGAACGAGTTCCGTTCCTACACTGGCGACACTCTGCACATGATCATTGCTCAACCGCAAGAAATGCTGGTCTTTGTTGTACAGGAAGTGCTTGTATGCGGAAGTGCGTTATTTGGCGCGAAACCAATCGCAAATACAGAGGTAAACAAGCTCAGAGACGCAGCACAAAAGCACACTTTTGGAGCGAGGAGGAAACCGGCAGCTTCATTCATGTGGTGAGTGACATGAATATCAAGTGTTTTATTGACAGTTGAAAGTAACATGCAGAAATAATGTCCATTTCAGTCATGACGCCGTGTGTCGCCATGGGTCGTTCAAATGCCGCAGCAACTCTGTCCGCTCGGGAAATGGTTTATTCAGAATGTTTCAGAAATCTGAATTTTGACCTTAACTCGAATATTGACTGCATGTAAACGTAGTAACTATGGTGCTGGGGACAAAATGGAGGAGGAGGCACGGGCGTCGTAAAGCCGAAACGCCGTAATACGAGGACTGCCTGTACAATACAATAGCCATTAACAGGATGTGACTGCAGGTGGAGGAGTTCAACAGGCGAGGGCGCTATGGACTAGGTTATTGCATTAGGTGGTGTGTAGTATGTAGTAGAACAATAAAAGGTGGCCATTACCTGACAAACCTGAGTAGCACCGGGCAGTGAAATGAAGATAAGTACTGTTTATTTTCTCTTTCTGTTTTAATCAGCAAAGTTGCTGCCGTGTTAAAAGGCAATGTTAGGAAAGAATCTGTACAGGTATATACATGTACATTTACAGTTCAAAATTGTTCTGTAAATGTAGTAAATATCTAATTTTTCAACATAGAAGACGACTTCATGGGTTTCAATGAAGATGATCAAAGTTACTATTTCAAACAGGAGAAATGAAGATAAAGACTGTTCTCTTTGTTCTGTTCTATTTTAATCAGCAAAGTTGTTCCCATGTTAAAAGGCACTGTTAGGAAAGAATCTATTCAGTTCATTTACAGTTCAAAATCGTTCTGTAAATGCAGTAAATATCTAATTTTTAACATGGATTGGTGCAGCTTATATAAAGATGTGGCTTATATATGCTTTTGTCATAAATTTTTTAAAAAAATAGAGCGGGCACTGCTTATATAAGGGTGCAGCTTATAGCCCGGAAAATACGGTAGTTACGAATACATTCATATTTTTCTGATTGAAAAGGGTGTTTTATTAGATAATAAAGATATCATTAATATGTTAAATAATATTGATACTGAAATATGCAACACCCATATCACATCTTGCATTTTTTTTCAATAAAGTGCAGCCATACTTTAAAATATTAGCGTTATAATGTATGGCATCTTTGAGTATCATTTCAGTATCTCGACGCTGAGCTGGCCAACTGTCCTCTTTTTTGGAAATCAAAATATGGTCACCCTAATGTAAACAGCAATGGAACACTTTTTAAAAAGTAAATTTAGTTGAATAGATATTTTAAAATGTGATATTACCTTTATAAATCTCACCCACTACTTGATAACACCTTCTATCATATAACGAATACTTGTTTGAAGCTCTACAGCACAGGTGTCAAACTCAAGGCCCGGGGGCCACATCTGGCCCGCCTCATCACTTTATGTGGCCCGCGAAAGCAAGTCAAGCATGTCAACTGCCATAATGCTTGATGAAATCTGTAGCAAAATTTAAAATTGTCATTTGAAATAAATAATAACAAATACTGTGAACATTTTCTCATTACTTTGTTACAATAACTTGAACAAACTATTATTCTTGACTTCTGATTTGAAATGTAGTTATCTATCAGTTTGTTTTGTACGGTATATGTCATAAAATGAGGAGATGATTAAACGAGTTTGACACCCCTGCTCTACAGAATCATAATGCACAGTTGTACTGTGGCTCCTTACCTGTAGAGTAGAAAAAATAGCTTCAAAGCCACTGGGTGAGTTTTGCGAGACTGACATTCTTGACCCTGCTCTCTGTGCCGGTTGTCAAACAGCCAGACAAAAATGGCAACAAGTAAGTGTGGAAAATGTAAAAACAAAAAACGGCAGATATACCAAAACCATCAAGAAACGTGGGCTTTCCAAAGCACGGATGGAAATCAAACGTGTGCCCCACTGTTACACACAACTGTCAAACATAAAGTATTTGACTCCCTGGTTTTTGAGAGAGAGAGAGAGAGAGAGAGAGAGAGAGAGAGAGAGAGAGAGAGAGAGAGAGAGAGAGAGAGAGAGAGAGAGAGAGAGAGCGAGAGAGAGAGAGAGAGCGAGAGCGAGAGATGCAGACAAACAGAGCACCTCCTCAAAAGTTCCCTGGGAATAATCAGGGAGGCAATATGTATGAGTGTATAGCAGCAGTGTCATCCTGTAAGTGTGAATCTATTTATTTTGAACAAAGAACTAGACTCACTAGCTGACTAGACTCATGACTATGTCGGTTGAATGTGCATCGTGTGTCGAGGTCCTCGCACATGCTTGTGCATATGTAACTCTATCCCTCCAGGATAAAGAGCTCTAGAAAACATTTGTGCTGTGGTGTTGAGAGGTCTGTCACTAAAAAAAGGCTTTGACAAGACCAGATGGGCAGCTGCACAGCAAACTATATCCAGTGGTAGGATTCATTCACACAGGATTAATGGCTAAGTACTTATGTTTGGCACTGGTGACACACACACACACATACTGTACATATACACGCACACACAAACATTAGGGCTGTGATCACTACAAAGCCACCGCCACTTTTCTTCAGTACGCTTTGCCCAGTACCTTGGATGATTTGCGGTGCTTCTTTCGGCATTATGAAGTCCTGGAACAAATTAAAACTTAAAGTAACCGTTTTATCCCGAGTGGAGCTCGGTGGGGCTGTTTCTTGCTAGGTTTTTTTTACTCCGCTTTGAGATCCACGCTGATTGGGCTGGCAGAAGCTCTCCGACAGCCACTTTGTCGACATACACAGCTACTAAAATAAGTTTACTACTCACTGAACTTGTGTTGATTAAACTTTTATTGACATTGTTTCACACTATTCAGATTGCATTTTTTTTTCTGACCATAATGCATGCCATGAAAACAGGCCAGCAGTGAAAAATGTGAGAAGTATAGAACCTCTTGAGAGGTGGCTAGGACCAAGGAAATTTGGAATATTTTGAATAATATTTATATACATTTAAAAGCATCAGTCTGGTGCATTTTGAGAGAAAAATCAAGCAGAATTAAAAGACAGTATCAATGTTTATAAGGAGTCAATCTATACATGGCCACATTATGTTATATAAGAAATGACACGGGCAACTTCTCTCATGAAATTTGCAACTGTACAACATTAATACTAGAGTTAATAAATAATAAATGGTAGAGTAATTAAACCATTCTCAATAGTAATCAAACTATGACCATTCATTTTTAGTGGCTGGCACAAACCATAATAACATTTGACACAGCATGTGTCATTTGCTTACATTGCACTATGGTACTTATTTTCTACATCAGCCAAAATCCATCCCGGGGGCCAATTGTGGCCCTCACATTTCCAATGGCCCGCAGCCTCCGGAATAAAATGAATGTGTGGCCCGTCAGTACTGTTGACCAAAGTAGAAAATACGTATGTAAAAAAAGCAATTTTATATTTCACCAGAAGATAACATCAGTCCTGTGTCCGCACTCTCGGGTGCTTTCGGAAATGCGTTCCAAACGCGCTCTGCCCCTCCAAACACACCACTTTCCAAGTCGTGTTGGGCGTCAGAGTGAACCCCTCGCTGCATGACCTTTGTGTGGCCATTTCCAGCGCATTTCTATAATAGAGACTGTAACAAAGAACAACAACATTGACAGAGAGGGCCGTTGCTTCCAGGACAAATGGAAAATGGTATGTATTTTTTCCACTGTTATACAAAACAATTGTGTCTGCCTACTTCGCTAAGAGACTGTGGCTGTTTTCAAGAAATTCATTGTCAAGAGTCACCACCAGACGAAACTACTCCTGTCGTACAAATTAATTTGTACGACAAGGTGAATGGTAACTAACGCCTTAAATAAAATTAAAGCAAATGGAAGCTATATGGTCGGCCCCCACATGTTTTCACCTCACCAAGTCTGGCCCTCTTTGTTTGTTTGGATAGTTTGGATACCTCTGTTCTACACTGACTGGTAAAGCAGGAGAAGGGAAGAAGTTCATTCTGATCACTCACTTCCTTATTTCCAACCAAATATTCATCATCAACTCAACTCCGTTGAATATCCATCCGCCCATTGATCCATTATCTGAACCGCTTATCCTACACTCAAAAACAGTTGGGTTAAAAATAATACAATTTTGGGTAAAAAAATTGACTCATCCACTACTTGGGTCAATATGACCTAACTTTTTGCATTGCTTTTGCAGAAAACATCCCCAAAAATAGCTAGTTTTGTACATAACAACCAAAAAATTGGGCTGACCCCGCACCTGTTGTGAATGTCTAATCAAGTATTTTAAAGGCCTAGATAGACCAAAATGACGTTGGCCAACAGTGACAAAAAATTACCCCCTTTGGCGTCCGGCCGGCTATCGGCACGTCACGCTTGAGAAATACACCGCAACGACAGACAGCGACGCTGACCATTAAAGTACCTTCTGCCCATGCATAAGATGTAATACCCTTCCATACCATCGGCGGCGGTAGTCACTATTTCTCATTGTTAGAAAAATCCAACCGGAAAGCTGTTGGTCGGGGGCGGATTATAAAAACGTAAACTTTACATTCAGCTATATTCTTCACTCACGATGAACTCCAACGTGAAGTAAACCATCACGTTCTTGACACGGTATTGTGAAATACTTAAATTGTCAACCCTCACTTTTGTACTTGAAAGAAGATTAAGGCAGCGAAGGCGTGCTCACTGTTTATCCGTATTTGTCACTTCCCGTTGGTGCTCTGAGTGCTGATTTGCTAGTTAACAGGCCAATCAGAGTGATCAAATGTCACGACTGGCGACACCGATTCAACATGCGTAAAAGCCCCCAAGACGCTTACTGACGAGTTATGACACTGCGACGGTGGTCACTACACCAATCACGAATTTGGTCTATCTAGGCCTTAAAAGGACTGCTTCCACAATTGCCCGATGTCAGATTATTCATCTTGCTTACCTCCATTGTTCCAAGATACTGAATTTTCCTAGACACCATAGATACTGTTTCTAGTCCGTTCTGAACGTGTGAGTTTTTCCGTGTGTTGAGTGTTTGTTTGATTATTCTGACGTGTTTTGTACGTTTGAAATTGCTGAATCCAAACGCACGGACTGAGGGGAGAAGAAGAATGAAAGAAGAATAAGGTGCGCTGGTGTTTGACCGAGGGAAATTTGAAAACAGAATGCTGCTTCATTGTCACACATCGGAGTGGGGGAGCTTTTGCTTGGTAGAAGACAAGCCTGGCTAAACAAAAATGGTTTCTACTTTGCAATCAAGTGGCCGCCACTCTGCCGGGTGAAGACGAAGTGTACGGTCGCAATGGACGTAAGTACACGCAGTTGGATAACAACGAGTGGCGCGTTCAAAGCGTGTTTGAAGCATGTTTTGAAGCATGTCCACAGCTGGTTTGAATAGTAAATTAGCCAGCTAATGATCTTTAAATAAACCTCCGCCGTTAGCATCTCTCCCGCGGTGGCATAATGACGTTTTTGTTTTTTTTTTAGGGGTGGGGGGGTCATTGGGTGATAATTTTTATGAATAAGGGCGGGGGTTAAGGCCAGAAGGGTACCCAGGTCAAGGTCGGGGGGTCGAGGCCGCATCGGCAAAAAAAAGGTTAAGTGCCCAGCTCTGGTATTACCAATTAATATTGATACTAATCAATCACCATTGTCAGCCATCTCACCATTTTCTGATAAAATAGCAAAAGATCAAGGCTGAGCATATTGGAAGAGGAGCAAGGTCCATTTTAGGCCATACAATATGTCAGGGCATTTTAGATGTTTAGGTTTAAAGGTGTATTGAAAGATAAGTTATGTTGCAATGAAAAATGTTTCAAAAATTAATTAAAATACTGTACACTCAAATAAGAGCATTAAAAAAGACTAAAGTGAGTGTCGAACAAGTATAAGAGTAGGCCATCGTTATGAAACAGAATCAAATCGAAGAACCAGAATCTGAATCTTAATCGTCCAAATTCAAACGATGCCAAACCCAACTCTTGACCCGAAGTACAGTCCTCCACCCTTGCTATTTTCTTCTCGCTGACTCTTCCCCCTCCACCCCTCTCATCCATGCACATATCTTCTGTCTTACTCAGGCTAATCTTCATTCCTTTCCTTTCCAGCATTTGGCTCCACCTTTCTAAATGTTGTTTTTTTTCAATGTTGAATTTTCAGCAATTAGGCGAGTCCAATACAACAGTCTGGAAAACAAATTACCTTTTTGTTTTTTGATATTTGAAGGTCCAAATAAGACACAAGTCTAACAGTACAGTCTTGTAGTCAGTAAAAGAGTGTGAAGGAAAATAGATATGGGAAGATTCTTATGCAGACAGGTGCAGTAGGTGACTATAGAAGGAAAAAGTTTAATGACAAAAATTAAACAGGTGCAGTTAAAGTCGCCTTGTTCTAACTTCACAGAGAATCTACAAGTTAGAGGTTCTTTATTCAAAAGCAGGTGGCCTCAATAAACAAAAATGTTACGCTGTTGTTTGCTAAATAATGATTTTCCATAACAATATTCTTCCAGCTGCTCCGTGCTTCCAATGCAAACATCATGCTCCATGGGGATTCCAGTCTAACCTCATCTGTCAGCCTATCCATCACGATTGCAAAGAGGAAGGGCCTCAGATCAGAGCCCTTATGCAGTCCCGCCTCCACCTTAAACTCCTCCCTCACAGCGGGTGAGTGACTGCAGGAGGAGATGGCACAAGTAGCTGAAAAAGTGCTGGAGCAGTGTTGCAGTGATGACCAGATGATGAAGTGAATCTGACTGGAGGGTGTCGTCCTATTTATGTCGCTAGATTTTCTTGGTCAGTATTTAATATGTTCAGTCATGATCTTACAATGTGGAATTAGAATCCAATCAATCGTGCAGATTAACTTCTCGTGATTAATTGAGACTATTTTTTAGGTTTGACAAGTTACTGAAATGACTTCACACATTCAGTTTCAGTGTTCTCCATGTTTCCTCTCATTTATAGAGGTCATTGCCAGCAAGATACAGTTGCTCTTGCTTTAAATAGACTTTGGTGTAACTCAGTCTTGACTGAAAATACTTTTACTTCATCACTTAAATTGGATACTATTCAGATGGATTAGATAAAATGGCATGCGACGTTGGACACAGCCAGGAAGCATAGTACAAAGCTAAGTAAATATGTTTATTTATTGTTAAAAACATGCAAGTTATAATGTAGGTAGTGAAAAACATTGGTTAACTTGGATGTGTACATAGGGCGGGCGTAGATGTAATAGTAGTGTTGGGGAGTTCGTTTATGGTGTCCAAAAGGGGACCCCTCTGATTTCCCTGTGGTCGATTTGTAACTGATAGCGTTCATTCGGTCAAGAAAGAACTGGAAAAGTATTTGAAATTGAACATTTTCAGGTCCTTGAGAAGTTAATGAAAACTTAACATTTTCTATAAAGTTTTAGTAAAGTCATGGATATACTGCGGGTGAATAACTAGCAGCAAGAGTACATGTGCACAAAAGTGTGCCTTAAAGTGTACATGTGGTGGTAAGAAGGAAAATGGTTCATCAGAAAAATTGCATCCAAATATGTTTTGGTTACCCTGGTAAGCTTATAATAGCTCGCGGGACTTTTCTGTCCAAGACGGCATGGCAACTAAGAGCGCAGACATACTCCTTTTTGGCCTGGTGCAAGCGGAGCCTTGACGTAGTGTCGCTGAAAGGTGACTGCCATAGGTAGTACCTGCTCACACTGGATTCTGGTCTACAAAAAAGCTATCATGGCGGAATGCAAAGCGTATGAATGTCTCAGTAACAAGCAAAAAAAAACCAATCATAAACAGTAATTGGCTGTTAAAAACGAATGACAATTTCCAGATTGGAGTCACATCACACACACGTCTTTGTGTGATGTATGAATGTGACACCCCACTGCATTCAAAAAAGAAAACACAGAAGATTTGCATGTGAATGGTGTGGCAAAATAGAGCCACACACCCTAACACAAGGGGCAGTGTGGCTGTGATCATTAAGTGGGTGCCTATAATCTGGGCCTCTTTGTGCCTCTTTCTTCCTCTTCCTCCTTCACAGAGCCGGCACACAGGTGAAGTGCGCGGATAGGCGTATGTCAGAGTGATAGCAAAATTGTTGTGGCCCAGTGATGGGCCACACAACCCACCTGCACTTGTCCCACATACCTCAATGAATGAGGGTCCTTTAGTGGTCTACATCATGTATCCACATGTGGGCCACAGAAAGCCCGTATCTCAGCAAAATCATATAACCATAGCTGGCCCTATGATGGACCAAAACTGGTTCCTGATGATGGTCAAACAGATGAGATAGCGGATCGTATGCTTTGGCGAGTGTGGGTTTGATCTTTTGTGCTGGTGTTAAAGCTGAAAGCATCATCTTCAATTGACCCCTGTATACCAAGCACATATCCTTGTGATGTTGTGTTTGGGTTAAGATCAAGAGGCTTGGTGGTCTCAACTCTTTCTGTGGGCTCGAGATGAGAGAGAGTACAACTGCGGTTTGAGTTGAACTTGCATAAGCGTAGACCTGCAAGTTTTCACGAATCTTGAGCTTCGGTAATGAGCTCTTGAGCTTCTTGGACTGAGGGAGCACTGGTCAGCCCATCATCAACATAAAAGTCCCTTTCCACAAAAGCTGCAGCTCTGGGTTAATCAGATCTATATTGTTGTGTTAAATACTTAAAACCAAAATTTGTACAACCGGGAGAAGATCTGGCACCGAACAAGTGGACAGCCATCCTGTATTCTTTAGGTTCTGTACTTAATTGGCCATTCTCCCACCATAGGAACCTCAAGTAGTTGCGCATCTCTGAACTGACAAAGAATTGATGGAACATTCTTTGGATGTCACAGGTTATGGCCACAGCTTCCTTTCTAAAGCAACAAAGTACTCCCACCAACGAGTTAGTCATATCAGGGCCGGTGAGGAATGTATCATTCAATGAGATGCCGAGGGATTTTGCTGAGCAATCAAACACTACTCTCAACCTAGTAGGCTTCTTCGGGTGGTACACCCCATGGTGCGGAATGTACCACACGGTCTCACTCTCAGATGCAAAAGGGGCCAGCTCTGCATCACCTTTACGAATAATATCTGTCATAAAGGCAGTATAACGTTCATGGTATTGCTTGTCATTAATCTTTTCTTAAGGTGCTGCAGTCGGACAGTAGCTAGCCTCTTATTATTTGGAAGTTTTGGAGGCAGAGTGTCCTTGAAAGGGAGTGGCATCTCATAGTGTCCATCTGGTCTTTGAAATATTGTGTCACTCAGAAGTTGTATGAAGTGAACGTCATCTTGAGACACATACTTGTCCTCATAGTTTCTTTCATTAAAATCTGACTCCAAGACTTTAAGCACATCAGCTGCTGACTGTATGGGAACTCTCTTTGCTGTGACACGAACATAGCTCTGATTGCCTAGTCTGTCCAAGTGTGGATTTACTGACCCAATTATACGCCATCCCAGAATAGTTCTTTTGGCAAAGGGCTCATTAACGTTTCCAGTAATCACTTCTAGGGGTGCTAGAGATGGACAGTTATAACCAATTAACAACCCCACATCACAATCTTGAAGTGGCTTCGTTTTGTTTGCTCGAGATTTCAGGTGAGGCCACTGAAGTGCAGTTTCTGTAGTGGGGATATGAAACTTGTCAACGGGGATAAATTCTCGAGAGTAAACTTAATCAATTTGGAC
This sequence comes from Filicampus tigris, assembly GCF_054856515.1. Taxonomy (NCBI): domain Eukaryota; kingdom Metazoa; phylum Chordata; class Actinopteri; order Syngnathiformes; family Syngnathidae; genus Filicampus; species Filicampus tigris. The sequence continues at coordinate 2,321,671 of NC_141220.1, forward strand.
TTGGGTGTTAGAGTCATAGCCACGTACTTTCAAGTTGCAAGTAAGTTTACTAGCCACAGCAGTGTCGAGAGAAGTCATGGTACTTAATTTCAACTGCACTGGTTTAGAGTCAACATTCAGTTCAGAAGCCAAATCTCCTCAAATAAAAGAGGAGTCACTTTGGGTCTCAAGTAAGACATAGGTAAGTATTTCCTTCTGAGGATGTGAAACAGCTGAGACAAAAACTGGCACTATGCTGGATGTGGCAGAAGATTTCCTTGTTTGTACATGAGACATGGCTTTATGTACCTCCACATTTATGCTATCCACGTTGCGTGCACTTTGAGAGATATTCTCAGTTTTGCTTTGTCTTGGTTCTTTTACCTTTTCTATATGCAGACAAGTAGGGTGACGTTGGTTGCACTTACTACACGAGTGGCGCATCTTGCAATCTTTGCTTACGTGACCCTTTCTTAGACGTCCGAAACACAGGTAATTTTCACGAATTAATGTTGTCTTTTCGTCCATAGTCTTTGCTGCAAACATGGAACATTTCACTATGACATGCGCATCATTTCTGCAAAACAAACAAGGTGGCTTTGGTTTAAAGGTGGCTACAGAGGTGTTTGACTTGGGTTTGACAGTTGTTGAGAAAGTCCTTGCTCTCTTAACATATCTTTCCTCTGAAACTCTTTCATTCATTGAGAATGGTGAGGCAATGGGATTGCAGGCTACTTTGGCTTCCCTTTGCATGAACTCTGTAAAGTGAGCAAAGCTGGGATATTCCTGTCTTATGTCCATCTCATCCACAACAATGCGACTCCACCTTTGGACAATCCAATCTGGCAGTTTCTTTAATAACTTACGATTCTCCTCACAATCGTTTAAAATCTCTTGGCCCTTAATTTGAGGAATAGCCTCACGGCAACTTTGGAGGAAATCTACAAACTCTCAAGGCTAGAGGGTCATTATCATTTATTTTGGGCCACTTCGTAAGTTTATTTCTAAATGCTCTTTGAACCACGAATGGACTGCCATACCTTTGTTGTAGCACACTCCAAATGCTGTGATATACCTGCTCGGTATTCCGGTAAAAGTATCCTTCCACAGCTTTTTTTGCATCACCTGCAAGGTAACTTTTTAAGTACAACATTTTCTCACATGCAGGTAGAGGTTTATTGCCTACCAGGGCCATAAAGGATACCTTCCAATCCATAAACTTTAGGGGATCACCACTGAAGGTGGCAGGCTCAAGGCGGTTCAATGTTAGAGAACTTGCAAGGGCTTGAGCCAAACGAAGCTCTTGTTCCACTGGTGAAGTTTGAGGCAAAAATTAAGGCGCATGAGGGTTTAGGGAGGGCTCAACAGCAGGGTGACCATTCCCAACATTGTCTGAATGTTGGGATGACAGTTCGATATTTTCTAACTCGTCTTGAATATTGTAAACTCTTACATGAGCAGCTGTAACCTTTACCTCGCTGTCTACTTTCAGTTGCTGTAGTTTAGTCTTCATCACCTCAATCTTGGCTTTCATTTCAAGCTCCTCTCTTTTTATCGTTGCAAAAGCCAGTGATTCCTTTATCTTCCAATCGCTCTCCAATTTGCTCAATTTGGCTTCCTGTGCAAGTATTAATCTCGAAACGCTGGCTTGCCCTACTTTGGCGGCAAGTTCAGCCTCTGCCTCTACTCGACTGCTTGAGCCAGATGATCCTGATTGTTGGGCAGAAATTGCTGTTTCTGTCTCAGTATTTCCAGGGTTCCAGACAGGTGCATTTGTCCTTTTTTTATTGAAACTTGATTGTTCAATGTGAGTTGGCAGCACCGTGAGAACGCGCTCCGCTTTCCAAGGGGTGCAAGTTCCTCCAGTCAAAGCTTGAGTCCAACGTGGCCATCGCCACTGCCACTCAGCCGTCCTTTCAGCTTGCTTGCTTGTCATAGAGTTCAACCAAACATTTCCTGGCAGCGAGAGCGGTTTAAATAGGCACAGGCGTGAGAAAATGTTGTACTTAACAGTGGACAATTAATGTACAGTTATATCTAGATGCCATGGGTTGCGTTCTTGGACACCGGAGCAATGGATTCTGTGGCGCTACTGACGAAGGTAAACACACGAAATACTCAGGAATACTTGGAATATTGTCATTTAGTTATCTGTTGTAGTAATTTCCAGCAGAAACGCAAATTGTGTGAGTGCATGTGCACTGAAAATGGTTAGCTGTTCAAAGTCTCACCACTGAAGTATTCATAAAACAGGATAGTGGATTTACTGTATTTACAGAAAGTAGTTTTTGTTTTTGTAAGACACTGTACTATTCAGTTTAAAAATAAAACATTGCGTTTACATACAGGGAAAAAATGTGCCTGAATAGTGAAGCATTTCATTTTGAATCACTCCCACGTCAAATAAATGTTAAAAAGACAACTGTTGAAAATAAAATGCAAATGTAAGTCTTATATTACAGGCCAATATATTCTAATAGTGAACTCTGACCTTTTTGGGCATGTATTTTTGATTTACAGCTGTTCTGGATGGATATTTCGAGACAGTTTCAAGTGAAGAAATAAAGAGCCATCATCATCCGCTACACAGAAGTGCAGTGTCTCCTGAGACTCAAGCATCGCCAGTCCTGGTAAATTTCATTTTACAATAACTTGTAGGGCACTTAAATTATTTACCGTTACTCATTTTGTAACTTTTGTATGTCAAAATGTCAGCGGAAAAGGAGCCCAATCAACTCTTCCTGGATCCTGCATGTGCTGCGCTGCTGTTTCTGAGGCATGAAGGTAAAACAGAAATACTTTGTTATGGTTTGATTCAGTTTGTCACCTGTTACAGCCATTATCAGTAGCACTTTTGAGTTACTTATAGCAATAACAGGCTGATGCCAAAGGTAAGGCTCTGCCTCCCCAACATAACTTCCACCTTTATAAACTCAAGTACAGTACTCATGAAAAAAATAAAATATTGCACGTTAAATAAAAAACTGCACCTGAATAAATATATGTAAATAAAACCAACTGTTGAACATAAAATGCAAATGTATGCATAAATCACTGACTTATATCCACTAATACTAAACTATGACATTTTTCTGCACGTTTTTTTGATTTGCAGCTGTTTCACATACTGTAGAAGTTTCCAATGCAGGGACAAGTGTGATCTCTCCATCAGGCTACCCAGAAGCAACCCTCATCCAGTGTTTGCCCGTGTCAGTAAGATGTTTCACCTACAATAACTTGTAGGACAATTCCGTTATTAAATATGCATTTCGATTATCAATGGGAAGCCGCGTAGGGGATGGGACCTTGGATGCAATCACAGAAATGGAAATCGCAAGCCAGGAGTTCACTGTGGCAGAAAATGACGTATGGCAAGCCAGACACTTTTCCAAGTTGCGAGCGATCCCGAGTCGGTCCGGGTGCAAGACTATAGTAAATTCAGCCCGGCTTCTGGCTGTGTGTATTTTGTCTTTTAGTGTGCACAAATAAAAAGTCGCAATGTATAATTTTTTTTTCTTCTCCAAAACACACTTCACGCTTGCTCTAATTAAAAACTCCATAAGAGCTGTCAATTAAGCCAAGTATTTATTTCAACTTATCCATGTATGGTATTTGCTAGGGATTTGCGCGACTAGTCGTTTAACCGTTTAACCGTCTACGATTTATCAAACGTTTAGAATTTTACTAGTCGGTTAAACGCTGCATTGAGAATCATGCATCTTGTTCCTCACGCCTCGGACTCTATGAACAAGCTGAGCACCAAGCGAGAGAATTGCTCCCCTCCCCCGCGCCCACACGCACACATAGTAGGGGGCGGGGACACTAAGTGTGGGGAATAAATGTAAATTCTGTCGAAGCTAGCACGAAAAACAACGGCACAGTTTGGCAGTATTTTGATGTAGCAAATGACAACAAGGTCGTCTGTAGGCTTTGTAAGCATAAACTCGCTTACAACCACTCTCTCGGAACGATGAGAAACCACATCCAAAGTAAATCTCGATGTGAACCTGCAGGTCAATGGCGGCGGGGCCAGGCAGACGTGCATGAGAGCGTTTGTTCCAGCCAGGCGCTGCGATGTTCACCGCACAGCAAAGATTACCCAACTAATTTGTAAAATGACTTTCTTTTGTTGAGGGCAAACGGTTCGAAAAATTAATGCTGTATATCGAGTCTGAGTACGTGGTGCCAAGTCGCAAAACAGTAAACGCCCCAACTTGAGAGTAGCCATAAGAAAGAGTGGATGCTACGACCGTTTGAACGGGTCAGCTATGTGGCCAATGCCTTAACTACAGACGGATGGACGTCCATAGCCACCAAATTTTACATGACTATGACGTGTATAACGTATGTGGACGAAGGACATCTCCGCAGCTGTGTGCATCATGCGACTTGGAGGAAAGACACACAGGTGAAAACTTGGCTGCTCTCCTGCGGAGTGTAATGGGTACATGACACTAGAAAATAAAGTCGTCGCCCGTGTGCATGATAATGCCGCTAACATGGTGCTGGCGAATGAGACCCTGCTGGACTGGGATTCGGGACCATTACTCATGACATTATTCATAATAAATGCCATGCATTGCATTGGCAAATGTATCAGAAATGTATTTCTCTTTCAATTGTTCACTTTTATTCAATCAGTTGTTGTTACATCAATAGAATTTAAATTAACAAACTGTCCTGAATGTTCGGGCTAAAATAGCCCCTAAATACACACATTTGCATTATAAACTTTGAATTCAATTTGTATTAAATTTCAAGTTTTCTTGCTTATAGACTAGTCGACTAGTCGCAAATAAAATTTGAGACAAGTCGGCGGGCAAATTAGTCGAAATTCCCATCCCTAGTATTTGCAATGCTGACCAGGCTACAGACAGCAGATTAAAACATGGCAAAATAAAAGCAAATACATATACTGATACTCATATACTACAAATAGGTTAAGCTATTATGTGTCTTAGGGAAAAACTTTTTCATTAAAAAAAATATATATAAATCACTTCCTTATTGAGATAAAGGGTAAATAAAAAGATACGCTTACATAAGCATTAAGCAACAATACTTTCACTCTGATTTTCATGCTGACACATTTGAATATTGATTGTATATTTTAAAGTTAACCAATATAAATTTAGATTAATTAATATGATCGCTTTAAAGATCACTTAATTATTCTCTACCTGCAATTTGATGTTGATATAGGGTGTCAGTAATGAGTAGGTGTCACGGGTTCGTCTGTGAAGGTTTAAATGAAAAATGATGGCGCAGTCGAAAAATTGGAGTTCAGTGTTTTAATTACTCAAAAAGTGCCCCAACACGTGAAAAAGATATTTACAGTAAGCAAAAACTAAAACTAAACTGTGGGTACAGATTAGCAAAAAAATATATATTTTTAGCAAAATATATTTTTTTGCTAATCTGTAATCTGTACCAAATTTACTTATCTGTGCCCACAGTTTAGTAATCTGTTCCCACAGTTTAAAAAACAGTACCCACAGTTTAGTAATCTGTACCCACAGTTTAGTAATCTGTACCCACAGTTTAGTAAACTGTACCCACAATTTAGTAATCTGTACCCACAGTTTAGTAATCTGTACCCACAGTTTACTAATATGTGCCCACAGTTTACTAATCTGTACCCACAGTTTAATAAACTGTACCCACAGTTTACTAATCATACCCACAGTTTAGCAAACCGCTAGCGTTCCGTCGTAAAACACGGTCGTATATCTGTCAAGGTAAATTAAATTAGGAGGTGTATTGTTACTAGAGCGTAGTGCAATGCTTTGTGAAACACTTTTAGAACAGTCATGGTGGCGTGGTTTATTTTAACTTTCATCCCCTTATATCAAATGGAAATAGAATTGATCTAGTTCGATTGTGTTGCTTGAGCAGATTTAGCAGCGAACGGCTACAATTAGTCAACGTGTTTATGTTTATTTTTCGTGCGTCAAATTCATTCGCAACCTTTTTCGCTCGCCACAAGCAATCACCCAATCGTGACAACTGTTATCCTCGCCCTGGTTTGACTTTAGTGTGGTCTTTCCGGCATATCGGACGGAACCAATGTGGTTTTAGTCGAGTCCTCACCGGAGAATTAAGTGGACGTTTACTCACGAATCACAAGCAACTACGACTGCCGGAGAAGTGATCATTTACTCACTAATCACAAGAGCAGACAACTACGACTGTGAAAGCTCTCTAAGTACTTTGTCTGAAGTTACTTGTTTAACGACAACAATTCTTTTGTGTTTATCTGACATTTTTGTCTGAAATGGCTTGCTTATGTTAAAATTTTGTGCGTCAAGTTTTAAACATTCGCAGTATTTTCAGAAATCGTTTGATTCAGAAATCAAAACAAAATTCTATTTTGCCTCCCCTGCAGAACGCATGTGACGTCATGGATCAACTTCAGCTCATAGAACTCTATTTTCATTTGGGTCTGAACTACAAACACATTGTGCATGTGCTGAGCTCCAAACACAGGATCTGAGTTTGAGATCCCTCAAACGAATTCTTAAGAAGCATGGGTTGTACCGCCGACTCCACTATGACCACCCAAAAACCTTTGTGAACTTAATCAGAGAGGAGCTACAAGGCTCCGGAGCTTTGCATGGCTAGAGGTGGATGTACACTAAATGTAAAGACAGAGGACTGCGTGTACGTAAGGAAGATGTACGACTGCTCCTTTCCGCAATTGATCCAGAAGGCACTAAATTTAGAATAAGACTGCATATTTTATTAAGGGGCCAAATTTTGTTTGGCATGTCGACTCATACGACAAATTAAAGCCATTTGGCATTTGTATCAATGGAGCCATCGATGGATTTTCAAGACAAATTTTGTGGCTGAATGCATACCACACAAGCAGTGATCCAAAAGTCATCAGTGGCTACTTTCTAGAAACTGTGAATGAATTAGGTGGATGTGCGCGTATCGTTAGAACAGACATGGGGACAGAAAACAGCTCCATTCGAGATATCCAGCGTTTACTTAGTCTGACCCACAATGATGCGCATGCTGGTGACAAAAGCTTTCTTGTTGGAAGAAGTACATCAAATCAAAGAATAGAGAGTTGGTGGGCCTTTCTCCGTCGAGAGTGTAGAATTATGTCTGGATCTCTTCCACAGACTTAAGGATGAAGGACATTTTGATGGAGACTTCTTGGACAAGAACCTCATGTTATTTTGCTTTCTTGGTGTAATACAGGCACTTTGTTAACTCCTTTTTGGCCATACCGTCTTTGACAAAGCATGGCAAAATTATAAATGTGCTTTTATATTTTCTTCTGAGGAACAAAACTTTGCATTTAAAGTTTTCAGGATAAAAAAAGACAACTTTTGAACAAGTACCAGAATTTTTCTTTGACATTGTAGAAGAAATATACAACATTAACAGTGCTGACTCACTGGATTGTATTCTTTTGGCCTTCCTTGGTAAAAAGTTGAAGACCCAGTGGTCAGTGGTGACTGCAAACATGTCAAACATTGGTGCATTTCTCCAACAGTGTGAACTTTATGGCTAGTCTCAATTTATTGGAAAGTAAATAATGCATTAAAAAATAACTTTTGATTTCAGGATTATATCTGGCCCCAAATGTGTTCACAAAGTCAATTGCTCAAATTCGTTTGATTTCATTTGTGGTTACAGTACTTATTTTTTTAAGTTTACCTCAATATGTACACAGGCACAGAAGGACGCTGAAGATAAGTTTGACCTCAGTGCAATTTTGTAATATAAGATCAGGCAATGTTTAAACATAATGCCAGTATTTTACTTCACTTTCAATATTTCAGATGGCATCCACATGAGTACATCTGTGTTTGCACAATGAACTGAGATTTGACCGTGAAAAAGGTTTCAATTTTAAATTAGTTGTTTAACCGATATATGCCAATTGCTTTGGTAATACCTATAGGATGAGCTAGATGCAGTCAAGGAGGTGTGGAACAGCCATCTGATTCGTCCATCCAAGAACGAGCGTGTCCCTCATGGTCGGCCTGATGTCATGTTCATGGTCCCTGAACTGTACGGATCCATGGACTTTTTGTGTCAAGTGACTGAGGAGGATTTTATGAGGTGTGAAGGTGACTGGATCCACCGCAATGATGTTGCTTGTGATGCTGATGTGGTCACTCTGTGTACACGCATAATGTCACAGAACAACCTCCAAGTCCCAGTGGATGGATATATTGCCATGGACAATTACCTCAACTTGAGAGAGGAGCTCATTATACTTTTAGACCTTTAGTAGATACAGTACAAGTGTAAAATATTTATAAGTCCTTTTACAAATTATAACATATCACACTATTCAATCAATGTGCCTCGTCTTAACTCATAGTGAAGTGTGTGCCTCCTCTCCACACCTCATTGAATGGTGGAACACCTGGTTTGCATCTTTCATTCAACAGCAGGAAAGTAAAACCTGCCATATTTTGGATTCACCTGAGTGTTAAACCAAACAGCAGGTGAACATCCCTGATCCAAAAAGTAAAAATATAACTAAGAATAATAATGCATTTTATTATTTATGTGTTTGATTTTTATCATTAGGCCAGCTTGCTTGGTGTGCTTTGCTTTCACATATGTATGTTAATTGCACACACACACGCACGCACGCACGCACGCGCACACGCGCAGACACACACACACACACACACACACATAGACAAAAAAAGTTCATAGTGTTCCAGCTGCTTTCGCTCCCCTTTCCCTCAGAGCTGGAACACCTTTGTTATCAGGGACACCGAAGAATAATAAAAAGAAAGGGGGCGCAGGAGCCGGGCAGAGGGTTTTAGGAACTGTAATCGTACACTTCCCTGCGCTCTCCTTGCAAGTAAAAAGACAATATTGTTGTAGAATGTCTTCTCTCCTCATTGTGTGCATTGTTTATGAATGTCTCACTTGGTGTGAACCTGACAATAACTAATGTATATATTAAACCAGGTAATAGTAATTGACACAACTCCTATTCAAGATAGATTAGGCTTTCGGTGAAATATCGAAATGCTCTGGTGGATCCAAAATATGCTTGGGTTTTACTTCCTCAAGATGGATTCTAGAACTCTGACTTGACCACTGAGCCTCTTCTTTATTCATCAAGCAACGTCTTCAATTAACCATTAATGAGCATCCTCATCTACTGTATGAACAAGCTCCTCACTCTTTCACGAAAGCGCCCTCTTCACTCAACTGACAGCAGTGATTCCATTTTGGTGTCATGCAAGTTTCAATGGTTTTCGGGTATTATGATTATGACTGACTCAAGTTTTTGAGATACTATATTCCATATTTGTAACATTTACATGTATATGCCATGAATGTGGTGTATCTAAAAAAAAAATAGAGCCAATCGAATAAAAAGACATTTTTCAACTCAGCAGCCCAAAATTACACAGAAACCATTAAATAATTTTGGCAATCGGGAAAAAAAATGTTGGCCAGTGTTAATCCCCTTGGAGGGGTCGAATTTAGACATTTTTCAATTGTTCAGACAAAAGCCTCTTGACAGGCAGCTCCTATAACTCATGATAATTGTTTTGTTAAGTCCGCAGCATATTGCTCTTTATCTATTATAACACGTATGTTTTACAGCATGTGTAATTCTAATTAGAATTTTCTGTACACTTGCTGTGTGTGGGCATACATGCTTGTACAAACATAAAATGTACAGAAAATTATTAAAATAAATTAGGATGGATGGATATACTGTACATATTGTGTATTTGTCTTGATGGTTCTACCCCAATTGGCTGTTGCTCAATTATGGTTTTATAAAATAAAAAGACTCAAACCCCATCAGGTATTATTGGTATGCAGTGAGCCAACACGATCTTTAATTGGTATTTAAAGAAAAAAATTAAGCTTGCTAAAATAAATGTGCGTAACTAGCTTGAGTTAAAACTGCTATTTTAATCCTTAGGTGATCCTCAAATGTGTTTGTGGACAGACCAATGACTATGCGAAGCTAAGTGGTCAAATTTACACAAAGGCAAACTGCCAAAACAGACAGCAACAAGGTGACATCCTTACGACTGGCGATTTCGGTATTCAAACAGCAAACAATGTCTGAACACGGTCTGTCTGTGAACTGAGTGAATTTTGCAGTCTTGACTGAAAAAAAATTCATACAGGAACATTTGCACACTTTATTTTTTATAAAGTTAGTGTAAACAAGATACCGTAATCGACCCAAGCCAACACAAGACAAGCTGCTTGCAATACAAGCAGTAGAGCTTTTTTATAAAAAATAAAACATGAGTTAAAGCTGTTGCATAACGACAGTGGTCAACAAAATTGTGTATTACCACAACAATAGCGCACTCTAAATTTGCAAAGAAAAATCCATGCAAACAACAACTTACTCCTCGAGTCAATAAAGGTAAACGACCCAGCTTTCAGTCCAGCCATATGCAATGTACCAGTACAAAATTGTAAATCCGGCCTACAAAAATCTGACCATAAAATGGTGCATTATAAAACACCAATGAACACATTTCCAGACAAAGCAGCTGAGACACTTCAATATATGTGTTTAGCAACAATTTGTAACTATTTAAGCAGAACAAATACAGCTAAAAGAACATTTGTAGTTATCTGGTACAAAACGAGGACAAAGTTAGTGTTTTAATCAAAACTAAATTATGTCCATAACCCACATGTTTGCGTCAAGTACATTTTCAAATTCCTCTGACAACTCAGGGTACGACCCATAGTTGTTGGCTAACTCCAGAACACAGCCACATGTATGGGACATTGGTCTCCTTGTAAATGGGTTCTCTCTGCTCGAAGAATCTCACATAGATTTTTTAAACCACTAAAAGATCTGCACCTTTGGAAAACATAAGTAAAATATTAGTTTCATATCACATACCACCAGATACTCTATACTATGCGTCTGCCACCTCAGATTTAGCATACACATCTGGAACACAACAATTTATAAACTTGATTATTGCTATGCTAATCACTTCAGAGTGGCCTTTTATTGTGGGCAGTCTAAGGCACACCTGTGAACTTATCATGGTGTCTAATCAGCATTTTGAAATGCATACCTGTGAGGTGGAATGAATTATCTCGGCAAAGGAGGAGTGCTCACTAACACAGATTTAGACTGTTTTGTGAAGAATATTTGAGAGAAATGGTGATATTGTGTATGTGGAATCCGGTCAGGGGGGCCGGCTCTGTCCTGGGCTGCTCCCTGGACTCTGTGGACTCGGTGGGGGACAGGAGGATGTTGGCCAAGCTGTCATCAATGCTGGACAACCCAGACCACCCCCTCCAGGGCACCCTAACAGCACTCCACAGCTCCTTCAGTGACAGACTGTTACACCCTCGCTGTGCAAAGGAGAGATTCCGCCGTTCCTTCTTGCCTGCTGCTGTCAGACTCTTTAACAAGAACATTGTGTAGTCTCTACAAACTGGCGGACATTAGTGCAATTGTGCAGTCCTGCACCTGAGCTCATATCGTGCAATACCCAATATTCCCCACTACTGTAATACCGTGCAATACTCAACATTCCTCACTACTGTTAGTCTAGTTTTATTTTTATCCAATGCTGTCCCTTACATTTCACTACAGCACTGCAGCACTGTCACTTACTTAGAGTATTTTTTTCCTCTGTACTATGTACAGGCCGATATGAGTGTTCCTCATACTTTTTATGTAGATGTAGGTTGGTGTGTATATACACATGTTACTGCGTATATTTACATAGGTTTGATCCTTAATGTTTGCCGTCAATGTTATACATTAATGGCCACATTATGCCGCCGTCCCTGTGTGACCTATATCTTTGCTGCTGTAACAATGAAAATTTCCCCACTGTGGGATCAATAAAGGCATTGTTATCTTATTATCTTATCTTATTTCAGACCTTTGAGCTCATCTCAAAAATATATGAGGGCTGTCAAAATTAAAACATTAACTATGGAGAATAATAAAAATTTTATAATGCATTAAAAAAATTAAAAAAACTCAGTTAACGTTTTATTTACTTCCTGTGGCAGCTTCCCTCTGCTCACTTTGCAGCCAAACTTAGAGGAGAGTCACTGTCAAAAGACAGGCTTTTACGTAGTTTTACTTTAAAAAGAAGTTGCTCGATGGCTCATTGGAGAAATCCAAAATAATTTTGTCACTTTGCAAAGCCAAATTCAAATACCATATTTGTTGTACGTCTTTGGTGTATTGTTTGATAGTTGTATTTTACATGAATATAATCATATTCAGGTATCAAAGAAAGCTACTAGAACATACTTTGAATCAAATTATTAATTCCAAGATTTTACTCAACATCTTGTAAGTAAACGCAAGGATGGACAGTGTGTTAAGAAAACAGACATTCGTGCATGTATGGTTAGTAAAAATAAGTGTGTTAAGTTAAGAAAACAGAAATTTGTGCTAGTCATTACCAATGTATGGTAAGTAACAATAACCTTTGATTCTTGAACTAGGTGTGACACAATGGGCTGAAATATGTACCACCAGAAACTGAAACTGAATGACACACAAAATGTTGTGTCTTTCACAACTTAATAATTTGGAGAAGGCAAACGTTATCCTAAACTTTGCTGAAATTCTCACTTCTTCTCAATGGCAGAGATGGGAAATTCTGTTGCAGAAAGTAATAACCCTGCCACTTTTTGTTTTGAGCCACAGGTGCTTCTAATCAACTGAGCTTGTTTACCTGCCGGTTGAGTAGAAGCACCTGTGGCTAACAGCGTCGACGTTATCCATGGGTGGGATTCTGGGATCTTCCTGCTTCTTCTTCTTTTTCTTTATTGGTTGGTGGCAGCTGACGTTTGAGGTGCATTACCGCCACTTACTGTGCTGGAGTGTGGGTCAGAGTAGTAGTATGACTTATTGTACAGTACTAGGAAGAAAACAAACAAACAAACAAACCTAAATTCCGTTTCTCAAGCCCGTTTCTCTTAAAAACTGAAACAGCCTTAACCTTAATCCCTTCTGCCGTCAGCACATTTTTAAGAACACTACCACCACAATCTTCTTTAATTCGTTTATAGTACTTTTCTGTACTTGTCACGTTTTTAATTTGTTTGTTTGTTTTTTAGGCACAAACACAAGTGTTAACACTCACATTTGTGGTCTATCGAGTGGGAAGTGAACCCATGTCGAAGTCAGTCAACCGGAGCCACAGAAGACCACATTTTTTTCCACATTTGAAAATGAAGTCAGGCAATATATTAAAATGATTGTATATGTTGCACCGGCGGCACGGTGCTCGACTGGTTAGCACATCCGCCTCACAGTTCAGAGGTCGTGGGTTCACTACCGGCCCCCGCCTCCCTGTGTGGAGTTTGCATGTTCTCCCCGTGCCTGCGTGGGTTTTCTCCCACATTCCAAAAACATGCATGGTACGTAGATTAGACTCTCTAAATTGCCCCTAGGTGTGATTGTGAGGGCGGATGTTTGTCTCTATGTACCCTGCGATTAGCTGGCAACCAATTCAGGGTGTCCCCCGCCTACTGCCCGAAGACAGCTGGGATAGGCTCCAGCACGCCCGCGACCCTTGTGAGGATAAGCGGTATCGATAATGGATGGATGTTGCACCCTCACAAGGAAAGACACGTCTCCATTCTTCGTTTGGGCAACTGTACTTTTCCAGTTCAGTTGGAGTTTACATGAAGCATTTTTCATTGAACAGGCTTTCACTCACTAGCTCTTTTTTTTCTAACTACACATGTTGTGCTCTCCCACGATTTCCTCTCTTGCACTTTTTATGACATCATGAGCCACTTGAACTCTAACCTCTAGGTCCCAACAAGACTATTGTAATTACAGAATATATATAACAATGACAAAATAGGACTGTCCTTCTTACTGAAACTATATCTTATCACACATGAATGAAATATTCATCTTTAGCACATGTAGGTCGCAACACAGTCCCCCACAAAAAAAAATGTTGCCAAACAGTTTAGTTCACACAATGTACCTTCAATACAACACATTGAGAAGGTGAGCTAATAAGTATTTCCACACATACATGCTTACAGGGTGATAGGCTATACAATTTCTCAGCATCACTCTTTTTTTTCTTCTCATCAACATTCACTCATGGCTGAAATACTAAACTAAAGGTCCATAGTACTTTAGTATTGAAGGGTGATTAAGTCCAGTGACGTATTAGTGGGACCCCCAAATCTTCACTGTGGGAAAATACCCGTACACCCAAAACAATGTGACACCACATTTTATAAGCCGTGCCTCCGATAAGCCCATAGTGTATACACTACTTTTTCTGTATGTTAACACTACTGTCTTATACACATTACACTAGAATAATAAGCCTTTTCCCTGCTTATTACTGGAATAAATACTCAAGAGTACCTGTGTCTATTTTACTGCAGCATATGTGTCAATACTAACATCACCATAAACTTAAATTTATACTAATTAAGACTGAACAACCTTATGAACTTGTATCTATTTATATTGAAAAGGATACATGAATGATGGTCTGGCTGAAGAGTCGTGGCTGGCTCCTGTGGGGCTGTTCACACTCACAGGGCAGGTCTTCAACTGCTGGAAGGTCGGCCGGCCAAGTTCTTCATAAGTGTAGACACGCCGGGGCTGCCTGATTCTCTTTGGCCTGTCTAACCATGTTTTAGCATCACTTCGCTCAGTCTCGGGTTCAGCTTCCTCCCCACTATGTCCATCATCCACTGGCTCCTCTTCAGTATGCTCTTGAGGTGTGGGCTCTGGTTCAGGTCTTTCCGGTTGTGTTCACCCACTAATGGCTCTTCAACCAGATAAGGACATGGCAGCAGTAGATTACGATGTAACACTCGCTTTCTTCCATTTCCTTGCAATGGCTCCACCACATACACCGGACTATCTGGACTTTTGCTTCCCTTGAAAACATGAATCCCGACTTCCCAGTGACTACGCACTTTTCCAGGACCATCTCTGGGCGTGAGATTTCTCACCAGGACATGGTCATCTGATTGTAGTGTTGAACTCGATACATGCCGATTGTAGTTTTTCCTGTCCCCTTCTTGCATTCTTCTTCATATTCTGCATTGCAATACCATAGGCTTCTTGCGTAACTTCCCTCCATTTGTCTGCATAACCCAGATGTGACTGCTGGCTCTTTTCTTCTCCCCTCTTTAGGAAAATCAGATCGACAGGTTGGTTCACGACCAAAGAGAAGGAAGAATGGAGAAAATCCAGTTGCTTCATTCACAGTTGAGTTATAAGCATGGACTACTTTGTTCAAATGTTCTTTCCATCTTGATTTCTGAGACTTTTCAAGTGTACGCAGCATACCCTAACAGCGTTCTATTGAAGTGTTCGGCAGGGTTTGCTTGGGGGTGGTATGGGGGAGTGCAAGAGTGACTGATACCACAGTAGTCCTGGAGCTTCCGGAAGAGATTGTTTTCAAACTCTTTTCCCTGGTCGTGATGTATCTTGGATGGGAAACCCAAACGCATAATGAAGTCATCAAAAAGTTTCCTGCCTGCAGTCTTCCCTGACTTGTCTCTTGTTGCGTACGCCTGAGCATACTTAGTGAAATGATCACAACTACGGGTATATGCTCCTCGCCTCCAACACACTTGTCCAAGTGCAAGTAGTCAATGCAGATCATCTCAAATGGTGCAGTCTCAATGCTCTGAATAGGTGTCTGGTTACCCTGTTCGGTTTCTTCCTTTTTATGCAACGGCATACCTGAGTAACATAGTGTTCCACCTCCTGTCTCATTTTTAGCCAGAAGAAGCGCTCCCGAGCAAGAGCGACCATGCGATCTGCAACTAGGTGTCCCATCTCCTCATGTAGATGCTTGTAGACAATCGGCTTTAGAGAATCAGGAACAACTAATTATGACCTTGCTGTGGTTTCTCTTCTGAGAACACCATCTTTATCGAGCTGCAGACGGGGCCACTCCCTGAGAAGGTGCCTGACTGTTTCACTCTCTGCCATTTTGTCTTTACATTTCAAATTAGAATGTGTTCTTTTCAGAGCTAAGAATCTACTTATGGCTATGTCTGCATCTTGTGCATCTCGGACGTCTTGAACTGCAAGAGGCTGAATTGGTTCCAAAATGTTACACTCCTCTAACAGTGCATCTGTGTTGCAGGTGACAGCCGAGATCCAATTCACATATTCAGTGTTCTCTCTCCGTAGCGCTTCACCTATGCATTCAATAGCATCCTGCTGGTATTCCTCTGTGCATTCTTGGCTTTCGGGAAAGGAAATCTGCATCTCGTTTAGCTGATCCGGGTCTGTACCTGAGAGTGAAACTGTAATCCGCCAATTCTGCCACCCAGCAGTGTCCAGATGCATTGAGTTTTGCTGACTTTGTGACATAGGTCAGAGGTACATTGTCACTGTACACAGTGAAATGAGGCGCATGAAACAGATAATCACGAAAACGCTCTGTTATGGCCCATTTTAGTGCCAGGAATTTGAGTTTGCCAGAATGCAACTTGTAGTTTCTTTCTGCAGCTGTTAATGTTTGTGACCCATATCCTATGACTCGAAGAACACCCCCTTGCCGCTGGTATAAAACTGCACCTAAACCATCTTCTGATGCATCGACATGCAGTACAAAGGGTTTCTCTAGATCGGGATATGCTATGACAGGTGGGTTCGTCAGCAGGTCTACAATTTGGCTCACTATCTCTTGGTGGATTACTGTCCACTGGACTAGTGAACTGGTGGTAACTGAGCAGATTTGCGATTGCCCGCCTTTTTCTTCTGACTCTGCTTCAGTTCAGCCTTAGGCTTTGCCAACAATTCATACAAAGGCTTTGCTATTCGAGAAAAGTAGTCCTTTTATGTAGGACCTGTAATAACTTGGGAAACCCATCAGCTTTCTCACCTCTCTCACAGTAGATGGTCTCTCATACCTCAGGGCCTGCACTGCTTCCACCTCTTTGGGGTTCATTTTGTATCCTTCTGCAGAGACGACTCGTCCCACATAACAGACTTCACTCTTGCAAAAGTCACATTTCTTTGGCCTAAGCTTGATGCCACATTCTCTTTGTCGCTGCAGCACCTTTCTCACATTTTGGATGTGTTGGTCAAAGCTTGGACTAAAGACGAGGACATCGTCTAAATATTGGACACAGACTTCATCCCTTAGATCTCCCAAACATCCCTCCATGTAGCGCTGAAAAAACGCCGGAGCGTTAGTGAGGTCAAATGGGATTCTCACCCATTCGTAGAGTCCCCATGGTGTTATAAATGCAGTACAGGGCCTACTTTTCTCGCTCATAAATCCCTGGTGATTAGCCTTCCCCTGGTCCAGTACTGTGAACCAGGAGTTGCCTCCCAGGTTTTCCAGGATCTTCTTTATTCTTGGAATTGGATGTCTGTCGGGCAGTGTTTTCCCATTCAACAGCCTGTAGTCAACACACAGGCGTAGTCCACCATCTTTCTTTCTGACGCATACTATAGGCAAGGAATATGAAGAACAGGATTTATGGATCCAGCCTCGGTTGAGTAAGTCCTGTATGTGTTTTGTCACTTCTTGGTAAAGATGTCTAGGAATTGCATTGTAGGTTCTTACATCGTCTTTTAGCTGTATATTCAACTCAAGATCTTTAATGTCCAAGTCATCAAGTGTTGGTCGCTTGTCAGATGGCTCAGATCCACAGGTGGATCGCAGAGTTCAGCTGATGTGGTTCGGCTAGACTACTGGAGGAGAAATACTGTGGGCTGATGAGTGAAGTAGCTGGCTCACCATTGACTTTGCCTGTGATGAGTAGATGGCATCAACGTTGTGCAGCCGGCCTAGTGTCGTGCGGCCGCAAAGCACAATGTCATTGTCAGTTATATTCTCAACAGTCACTTCAACTCTAGCATTGTCTTCTGGAAGGAGCTGAATTAACTGTTCACGAACAACCGTGCCTGCTGGCCATGGAGCTTCAGCATTCGGTTCCAGCACTACGTGTGACGTACTCAAAACACACTTGTTCAACAAGCCATCATCACTTCAGCATCAGGTGTTTTTTTCTCCAGTGCGTCCCCACAATCGATACTTGAGCACCGTAGTGTTGACGCTTCCTAAGAATGCATGAACCAGGCAACGCTTTCCAGTTTGCCAGTGATGGGTGCTCTTGGGCTGAACAAGTCTGATTGGTCCATCTTACCTTCAGAGTGAAGCATGATCTCAATCTTGGCTATGTTAGCGGAGACATTTTTCTTACGACAACCTGGAGTCCAGTGTTCTGTGCTGCCACACTTGTAACAGTGATCGCACCTCCCATCTGGATTGGATGCTTGACATTGCTGACACCGTCTGATGTTTGCGTCAGTTGCAAACTGCAAATGTGAGCAGTGAGATTCTGTAACGCTTCACATAAGGCCTTATTGCCTTGATCGAC